>NW_020955213.1:5298464-5464882 GCF_003031625.1 Empidonax traillii | reverse complement strand
AAATCAGACAACAGCCTGCCATATTGTACAATGACACAAAATAGCAGAACTGGAATTTTAATTTGCCTCAGACTGCGTGTGATCCTTTCTATTAATTAAACAGCCACGTAGCAGCAGACAGGTGTTAAAATAATAATCCCAGCAGTGAGGGTGCTGGCTCTACACATGTAACCATGGGTGGTCATTTCACATCAACAGTAACTTCCTTTTAATTTTAGTGGCAGTGAGCTGAGCTCCTGAGTCCTGCCCGTGGTCACGCCAGGCGTCCTATCCCTCCTCTGTCTGTCAGTCGCATTAGGAAAATCAGAGAAGAGATGAAAAATTACAAAATGCAGTAGGGAAATAGGAGAAACAATGAAAAATGATGAAATGTAGTGGTATTTCTGAGAATGAGAATGATGAGGGCAGGAGCTGCCTGGCTGTGTTGGAAAATCAATGTGAAGTAGGATGTCAGGTTTGGATTTGCAGACGTCACACAGGAGTACGTGTTTAAAGAATTTAACAGATGAAAAGGTGCTTCGCGAGAGAATCAAAGCTAAAAGATGCATGTAAAAATGGAGAAGGGAAATCTGCATTTCTACTAAACGTATAAAGGAAGTAAAATGAAAGAATGAGATACCATCAAAGAGTTTAATAGCCAAAGGGCAAGATGCAGGGGGGGAAGAATAATGTGACGAAGAAACCAAATCAACACCTGCAATTTTTCATGTGAAAATGAATCATGAAACTTTAGTAATCTAGGGTCAAATTAGCAAGGATTAATTTGTGTATACTGTAAAAATTGCCTATCAATTTTTGGTTATGATTGCTATTATTGAATGGCTTTGGAGAATACAACTGCAAAGTCTGTAATCTTAAATGCAAATCAATATTTGCTAGACATGATATATTGAGTGAAAATGACAGATAATGAATCACAATTCGATTGCTTGGAATTTACACTTTTTTTTCAAAAAGACATGATTTAAACAGTGTAACTTTGAACCTGCAGTTTAATGGTCTTATGGAAAGAAACGCTATAGAAGCTGGGAATCACATTCACATTTAGACCAACTTACTTTCAGGGCAGCACTATTGATACTGGGTTTTTTGTTAGCTGAAATATATTTGAGAGATCTCTTCTACTTTTCCTAGCAGAGTTTTCCCTCATTTGCTGTCTCTTCCTCTGTCCCTTATTCTGCTCCAGGACACCCCAGGTTTGCAATTAAGCAAATGTTTTGTGACTAGAGTCTGTTGTCTTGGAGAGACTTCATTTAAAAAACAAAAATCAAAAAAAGGCAAAATCTTGGGCTGGAAACTTTGCTTTTCTGTAGAAAAACTTTATTTTGAACGTTTTCATTCTTCTTCTGTCAAGTGTTTTCTCCCACTTATGTCCTTTCTGACAAGTTCTGTGTCAGGTGCAGAGAACAAGAGTGAAAAGAGAAAAACCAAACAAAATAATAAATAGACGTTAAGAGTGCCAAGGAGAGCAGTCGAAGTTTGCAAGTTTTAATTTCAATTGGATGTGAGAGAACTGAAAACTAATTTAAGGAAGAGCATGTGGCAGCCTCACTTGCCAAGCTGTGCTTCCAGGGACCATGCAGCCCATGGAGTGGGGCTGGAGATGGGGAGAAGATGGTGGCAGTACTCCTTGGGGGTGGGGGATGAAATTCCACATCTGGCATTGAAGCAGCTGAGAGGATGGGTGCTGGAAGGTCAGCTCCTANGGAAGTTTGAGGGCCTGCTTTGCTAGAAACCAAATCAGACAACAGCCTGCCATATTGTACAATGACACAAAATAGCAGAACTGGAATTTTAATTTGCCTCAGACTGCGTGTGATCCTTTCTATTAATTAAACAGCCACGTAGCAGCAGACAGGTGTTAAAATAATAATCCCAGCAGTGAGGGTGCTGGCTCTACACATGTAACCATGGGTGGTCATTTCACATCAACAGTGACTTCCTTTTAATTTTAGTGGCAGTGAGCTGAGCTCCTGAGTCCTGCCCGTGGTCACGCCAGGCGTCCTATCCCTCCTCTGTCTGTCAGTCGCATTAGGAAAATCAGAGAAGAGATGAAAAATTACAAAATGCAGTAGAGAAATAGGAGAAACAATGAAAAATGATGAAATGTAGTGGTATTTCTGAGAATGAGAATGATGAGGGCAGGAGCTGCCTGGCTGTGTTGGAAAATCAATGTGAAGTAGGATGTCAGGTTTGGATTTGCAGACGTCACACAGGAGTACGTGTTGAAAGAATTTAACAGATGAAAAGGCGCTTTGCAAGAGAATCAAAGCTAAAAGATGCATGTAAAAATGGAGAAGGGAAATCTGCATTTCTACTAAATGTATAAAGGAAGTAAAATGAAAGAATGAGATACCATCAGAGAGTTTAATAGCCAAAGGACAAGATGCAGGGGGGGAAGAATAATGTGATGAAGAAACCAAATCAACACCTGCAATTTTGCATGTGAAAATGAATCATGAAACTTTAGCAATCTAGGGTCAAATTAGCAAGGATTAATTTGTGCATACTGGAAAAATTGCCTATCAGTTCTTGGTTATGATTGCTATTATTGAATGGCTTTGGAGAATACAACTGCAAAGTCTGTAATCTTAAATGCAAATCAATATTTGCTGGACATGATATATTGAGTGAAAATGACAGATAATGAATCACAATTCGATTGCTTGGAATTTACACTTTTTTTGCAAAAAGGCATGATTTAAACAGTGTAACTTTGAACCTGCATTTTAATGGTCTTATGGAAAGAAACGCTATAGAAGCTGGGAATCACGTTCACATTTAGACCAACTTACTTTCAGGGCAGCACTATTCATACTGGGGTTTTTGTTAGCTGAAATCATATTTGAGAGATCTCTTCTACTTCTCCTAGCAGAGTTTTCCCTCATTTGCTGTCTCTTCCTCTGTCCCTTATTCTGCTCCAGGACACCCCAGGTTTGCAATTAAGCAAATGTTTTGTGACTAGAGTATGTTGTCTCGGAGAGACTTCATTTAAAAAAACAAAAATCAAAAAAAGGCAGAATCTTGGGCTGGAAACTTTGCTTTTCTGTAGAAAAACTTTCAAGTTTTCATTCTTCTTCTGTCAAGTGTTTTCTCCCACTTATGTCCTTTCTGACAAGTCCTGTGTCAGGTGCAGAGAACAAGAGTGAAAAGAGAAAAACCAAACAAAATAATAAATAGACGTTAAGAGTGCCAAGGAGAGCAGTCGAAGTTTGCAAGTTTTAATTTCAATTGGATGTGAGAGAACTGAAAACTAATTTAAGGAAGAGCATGTGGCAGCCTCACTTGCCAAGCTGTGCTTCCAGGGCCCATGCAGCCCATGGAGTGGGGCTGGAGATGGGGAGAAGATGTACTCCTTGGGGGTGGGGGACGAAATTCCACATCTGGCATTGAAGCAGCTGAGAGGATGGGTGCTGGAAGGTCAGCTCCTGAGCCGGAGTAAGGGCAGATGTAGCCAGGCTTGGCAGTTTGTCTGAAGCAACCTAAAGGAATGAACATTTACCAAAATCCTGAAGGTAACTTGTGTTGTTCTTTCCTTCCTTCCGTGGCTGCTGAGGGGGGTATTCAGAGCAGGACCAAACTCTCATCTCTTATGCATTACCAGTCACCTAAGTGAACAATAACTTTCTGTCAGTAACAACCTAGATTCACACCAGGATCTGCATCAATTCCCGGAGCTGTCACTTCTTTCTTTTAATAATTTATTTGCTTCTGTAATTGCTTTGCAGGGATTTCATGACATCCAGGGAGTGAATCTTCAGCACAGATCTTAACATCTGATATATATATATATATATATCTCTATATATATATATATATACACACACACAGGTTGTAGGGCATGTTGAAACATGCTTATAGCTATCAATACTTTCCATGTGCCCGGATGGTCAAACTATGCAAAAACCAGCGTGCAAATATATTTGGGAAACAGATTGCCACTCTGTTCCTGGCTGTGCAACAGGCAAGCTGGTTGTGGCTTATTAATATTTTCACAATCTTTCACAATCTCTGTTTTAATCATGAAATTATTGGTAGATGACAAGGAGTAGATCTGAGCACAGTGAATAAGAAACGTACACTGTAACTACTGGGTTAAGGCTCAGTTAACTGGATCAAACTATGTGCTGGGGTGCATACCAGACCCACAGTCCTCTGAGGATCACAGCTTCACTTCCAGACTGTGTGTGTTGGTTTGATCTCTTGCAGTGGGGAGAGTGAATGCTTGGTCTCAGGAGCCTCGGGAAACATCAGGACTCAAAAGTTTTTGGCATAGCCATCAAGACCCTTCCCACAGCAGTAGACAGAGGGAATGTAGTAGGATAGGAGGGGGGACTGGCTGTGGTACGTTTGAAGAGCAGAATGGATGGTGAATCACCATTTAGGACTGTTTCTGTGCAGTTCACGTAGATCTTTCCAAGCTCTTGTAATAGTATACCCCTCAAACATTTCTAATCAGTGCCCCACCACTTCCCCTCTCACATTTTCTCACCTCTCACTAGACTCCCTGTAGGTACATCTGTACATACCTCCTCTCTCTGACTTACAACAAACCTTGTACTTCACTGTGCTTATGCAATATGGGTTTTTTTTTTTTCCTGCTTTTCTCAGAAAACATATTGTATATATTAATATAATTACTGATAAAGATACATCTATGCATGCCCTTTTTTTAAGAAAAGTCTGCATGTTTTAGTACTTGGCTGTGTCGCTGCCTCAGTGTTTCACAGCAAAGATCCCCCCATCGATTTCATGCTGTGCATAATTCACACTTTACACTGAGTGTATTCACTGACCGAAGCCAAATTGACAAGGTAAAGACAGCCCAGCAGAGCTTACGAAGTTGTATCACAGAGAGTGACCAGAAGCTGTAAAGGCCTCTACTAGATTACTCTGCTGTCATTCTTTGCTAAAGGATGAAGAGGGTGTGAAAAATGATTGGCACATTTTTCAAACATATTTCACATCTTCATCTTCCAACTGTAGAGCTTTGGACTTAAATACCCTTGGATTGCAGGAGGAGGACTGGAGTAGCAACTAATGTGTGCTTCCAAGGGGAGATTTTAGATCTTTTACTTTAGCTACAGTGAGTTGACGAGGTTGTAATTAAATTTGTACATATAGACCACTAGTCCTGTGCAGAGTTCAGATTAACCTCTAAAATATGGCACTGAAAATTCAAGGAGATGAAAATATGTTGCTTATAGGCAAATCTGTGGTAGGCAGCACAAAATTCTCCTTTTCCTGCAGAAGCTTCTAGCTGAGTGTCAGAAAAAGGCAAATGTTTTGAGAGCCTGTTGTTACAGGATCCACTGTACAGGACAAAAATATGGGTCCCAAAAATAAGGCAGGAATAGTGAGGACTCTTCCAACACACACAGTTGTGACTGTAGCAGGGAAGGACTGGTGAGGAGTCTATAGAATTTTGCACTATTTAGGTAGTTCTGACAGAAAGAAACTGGTTTTCAGCATCATCTGGCTCTTCAAAATCTGCTGCCATTTCTATTCTCTGCTGCCACCTTGGCCCTCCTGGTTTTCTGCAGGGATGTGGCCACCAAGGAGTGGGAAATGTGTAGCCACGCAGCAGGTGGAGATGAGGTGGGGGATTGATACTCAGTTCAGATGGAATTTCATCTGCTACTTCATCTGTAGTAGCATTTACACAATAAATATAACCTTGGAGTAAGATAAATAGACTATAGCTGGTCAAACAGCAGCTGTCTGTGGCACTGCTTGTCTGCCAGCCCTGGTTACCTGATGGGTTTTATAGGAGCACTTTTTTGTGTTAGTTGGCTACTGTACAGTGTTTGAGTAACTGTATTGGACCAGAGCTCACATTTGCCAAAGACAATGTATGTCTCTTGCAGAAACTATAAGTATCACCTTCTAAATCTATGTGTTGGCATTTCTTACCTTTGATGCTTTTACCGTGAAGGAAATGGAATAAGATTCAAGGAACATTTTATTGTTTCAGCAAGATTCTTTTCTATGACGCTATGTCATTTGTTCTAAGTCAGGGCCCATTCCTGAGTTTCATAACAAATAATATTGGGGAAAAAAAGTGTTTTCTTAGTATCATTAGCTCCGAACTTTGTGAAGACTACTGCTTGCACTCTTTTTAGAACAGGCTGAGGGAGTTTCTTTGTGAGATAGTACAAGTCATTACAAAACAGTAACTTAAACATGAATTCAAGGAAAACATCATTCCTTGGTAAAAAATCCCCATCTGAACATTACTTAAAATATTTATACTAACACTCATCTGCATTGAGCAGTCACTTATGGCATAATGTTATTCTTGAATTCAAAAAGCCTCCTTGTTTTTTTTCTCACTGAAGGTGGCACATCTGTTGGAAATCTTCCATGATTTGTGAGCATTTACATCAGCATCTGGCAAGAAAAAATTGGTTGTGGGGAGGAATTTACGTTCAAAACGGTTAACTCGATGGCATTTACATCAGCATCAAATGGCCCATCTCAAAAGAAAAGTAGTACCTTGATCTAACTAATTTGATTAGCATAATTTGATTTGTGACTGCAGAACATTTGATCTATAAATTAAAAAGCAGGATTTAAATCAGTGTGGAGGGGGCAAGTGCTGTTAGTTCTGATCTGGGAGGCAGTGACACGTGTCTTGGGGGCATTTGTTTGGATTTGAGGATTCAGTCTGCTTGGAAATGCTTCTTCAGACTCAGTCCCCTTACAAACCCTTCCTGTCCTGGACCTTCTGCCTCTTCTGCCTGGGGGCAAGGTGGCTTCAGTCAGCTGTGACATCTTGCTGCTTCTTGATGGGATGCAGAAGAAGACGAGGCTGCTCTGTGCTTTATCTACTCTTGGTGAAGATCCAGAGGGGAAGGGGGATTGTCCAGCACAGGTAATTTCAGAGCAGCGAATTGTTTCAGGGAAAGCATGCTGGCAGCTTGACCAGAAGTTCTTGTCGCTGCCATAATTAAATAAATAAGCAAGCAATTAAATAGAAACTGTGGCAGCCTCAGAAGTGAAACGGTCTCTGCCTCCTTTCCTCCCCCCTCCTGCTCTCTGTTGCTGGCGGCAGAGCGGCACTGCAAGCTGGCTGCATTTCACATGAGATGGGGCTAAATTTCTCAAGGAAAAAATATCCAGAGGGACAAGACGCGACACTCTCATTTCTGACATCTTAAGCTTGTCACAGATGCCGAGCCTGTTTCACCCAATGTGATTATCTCTCCCTCTGTCAGGGAGGCAGATGCCTCAGCTAGGAAATATCATCCCCAGCATGTCATCTGGATTCTATAAATGGAAATAGGTCTTTACAAAGCCAAAAATTATATTTAGTTGCAACTATGGGGGGAAGGAAAAAAAAAAGGAGAAGAGGAATAAAGTCTGAACCCTTCAGAATTGCAACAAAGGAACAACAAAGCACTTAGATTGGCCCTAATCATCTGCAAATGTTGATGCATTCATTAAATGTAGACTGCAGAGATAAAAGTTACTCTTCTGTCACTCCTTTTATCTCTACCTGAAGCATTCACTTGCCAGTCAGGTTTCTGTGTGCAAGCTATAAATATTCAGCTTTTTTGTGGAATAGTTTTTACCCAGTATTTGTTTGTTTTCATCTAAACTCTCCATATGCCAGAAGCAGCAACAGCAAAATGCTGTGAGCTGGAGGTGTGCATTTAGGTGACTTAGCCTTGGATACCCTGCAAAGGCCTTATCTGACCAGGACTTAATAGCCCTGTGATGAAGAGTAAGCCAAAAATAAAATTAAAATCTTGCTGGTTTAGGTATGAAGGAAATTTAAACATTGTCCATGCTGCAGTCAGTGCTGGGAACAGCTCTCACGTGTTGTGTTACCGCCCTGTGGGATAGGCATGAGTGGTTAGCAGAGATTAGTTATTAAGGCTCAGGTTTTAATAGCTTCTTGTGTGTAGTGCTGACTAAGCAGTCTCAACTGCCAGTGTTTTAAAGGCCATTCAGGAGAAACCAGGGAGATATTTTACAGAGTGTTTCACTAAATGGAAGGTCAAAAAATGTGGACTTGTCTGATTGCAAATTCAGAGAAAAAGTGTCTTTTTTAGTTTTTAATTTTATAGAGATGGAAAAAGTTGTTTCTTGGGCACCTCCCACTCCCCGTTTTGTTGTTGGAAGAGTATCTTCATGGCAAATAAATGGGAAAAATAAGATCTGTGCAGTGCTGTAGGAATGCATGCAGAGCAGAGTCTGCCTGCAGTGTGAGCCATCAGGGTACAGCAAAGTGATAGAAACATTTAAAACGTCCTCTTGACTTTGTGCTGGTACATCTGTGTTGAACCCCTGGAAGGGGGGAGGTTGTGCAGACCTTTTGTGCTGATCAGCCTGGCTCTGCAAGGCGCACAGTTCCTTGTCTGGCTTTTTTTTTTTTTTTTTTTTTTTTTTTTTTTTTTTTTTTTTTTTTGCGATTGTGATCATTTGGACAGATTTCCTTACATGGGCTCTGAGACCAAATTAAAGTCCTGTTGACTTTCATGGGTCTATGAGAACACTACCAAAACTTAGAATGAAGTAGGATTTTGTTTGTTACTGTTGCACAAATTAATTAGTTGCAGGAGGCTTGGTGGCATCAAATCAAAGCACAGTTGTATTTGTTGCCTCTTCTGGGAGGGAGGAATGTGGAGAAGCAGTTAGTGATGAACCATACTTGGTATTTTGCCCTGTCAGTTCTAAAAATGTGTAGAAATCATTGAAGGTTAGGACCTTGTATTTTAATTCTTATCCTTAAGATGTGTCCTATTGCATTTGAGGCCCTTTAGGTTCCTGGCTTTCAGTGTGGGTGTTTTGCTGCCAGCAGTGAGAATAGAATGTGTGTCATTATGCCCACCTCTTGCCCGCTCTCACAGCTCATGAGGCTATGGTCATAGACCCATGCAGTCCTTTTTTGCCCCTGCCCTGTGTAGAAGAGAAAGAAAACCTTTCCTGTGGTCCCTTTCCTCCTACCAGGCCTTGCCTTTGGGGAGGAGAAGACACAGCCAAGGGCTTCTCCCTGGGCACTGGCCCTGCCCACAGTGGGTTTGCAGGGCCACTTGCAAAGGGTGGAGAGCTGGGGTGGACTCAAGGGCTCGACAGGCTGTCAGATGTGCATGTGGCTCTGGCCTCCTGGAGCTCCTGGGCAGGCTTATGGGCTGCTGCTTGGAACACTAATCAGGTTCATGGAAAGCAGCCTGTGATTACCCGGGAAGAAATTAATGGAGAAGTTGACTCTGGAATGTTTTACTGAAGACTTGCCTGAGAATGCTGCTATCCTGACACAGGTTAATTAGCAGGTTTGTAGGTTTGCTTTTCCTCCTCCTGCCTTCCCCTTCCTCTTTCCTTCCCACCCCTGTGATTGCCTGGCCTTCAGTGGAATTTTGTTGCTCTTCATTACTTCAGTTCCCTGCCCAGAGGCTGTCATTTTTATTTATTTTAGTATTCTAATTTAGCATCAGAAAGAAAATAACATTTGACCAAGAAGAATTAGAGGCAATAACTTTTTCAGAGAACTAAGCTTTTGAAAATTAATTTTTTTATTCAGTTTAATTTCATGGATGCACAATTTCTGTTAACATGTAGGCCACCTAGGGTTGCAGCAGCTGTAAAAAAATATGTATTTTAAGTCTTGTAATGTGTTATTTATGAATGTGTTATAGTTATAATAATTCATTTACAGGGCTATTGTGAAAACAGCACCTTATCTTTAAAAATGGGAATTTTCAATATGAAATAGTTAATTTACAATAAGAAAGAGAATAGACTGAGAAGGTGCATACAAATTGACAGCACTAACAGAGTAACAGCCAGCCTTTGAATGGGTCTGAATAGCAGAGAAACTGAGAAAGCCTAATGGAGGCAGAAAAAGTCTTAACTTCTGTAGAAACTTAGAAATTAGTCTGGTTTCTGCAAATCTCATCTGTCATAACAGAATTGTTGGAAAACTCATTAGACTTTGCAGACATGATTCAGAGAGAATTGTAGTCGTAAAATAAATGGGATCCATTGCAACTGTGCAAAGACCAGTGGATAACTTAATCCTGCATGGGACTTGCTTGGGAGTATCAGAATACATTTGCCAGATGCAAGATAATGTCAAGTAAATATTTAACGCTGTAATCACACAACAGCGTGTTAGAGCATAACAAAAGACACTGAAAGGGAGTTAAATGCTTTCAATTTAAGCAGATCATTTAAATGAAAGGAAGCAGTGATGCAATTTTACATCTAGATGCAGTGTTCACCTAACAAGTAAGTGGCAAGGGCAAGCCAACACTTGAAGTTGCTGAGAACTGGTAGGGACTCTCTAGTGGGCTATAAATAGTTTACTGTGCATTCTTTGTTTACAGCCTCAGTTTTACTGTGGTTTTTCAACTGTGGTACTTTGGCGCTGTGTGTTGACTGTCACTTTCCTGCACAGAGTATGTGGTGCTAAGGAGTTCTCGGTGAATGCTTGAGGGGAGCTGAATTGTCCAAGTGCAGCCAGGGTGTAGATGGACACTGCTGAGTACACCTGGACTCAAGATAGGCTGTTTACATTTTTGCCCTTAAAAAGCTAATGTAGAACTTTTAACTACTTCATTTGTTTCATTTGTTCTGGGTGGCTGAGGGATGGACATAGAATCATAGAGTGGTTTGGGTTGAAGGAGTCCTTAAAGATCCTCTGCTTCTGACACCCTTCCATAGGCAGGGACACTTTCCACTAGACCAGTTTGCTCAATGTTCATCCTGACTTTGAACCCTTCCAGAGGTGAGGCATCCACAACTTCTCATACAATCATAGAATCAATAAGGTTGGAAAAGACCTCCAAGATCGTGGAGTCCAATCTTAGACTAATCACCACTTTATCAACTAGACCAGAGGACTGAGTGCCACATCCAGTCTTTCCTTGAATACCTCCAGAGATGGTGATTCCACCCCCTCTGTGGGTGGCTTGTTCCAATGCCTAACCACCCTTTCAGTGAAGAAATTCCTCTTGAGTCTAACTTTGGGAAAATATGACTTGTCCCTGGTTTTCTGGCCAACCTGGGAGACTGACCTACTTCTGCCTAAAACTTCAGTAAAATTCCCAGTATTTTCACTTTTTGGAGTATAAATAAACGGGATGCAGTGTACATCCAACCTGTCAGTTCTTGACACAGTTTATGTTTTGTTCACCCACAACTGTTTCAAATGCCCTTCCAGGCTACTGCCCACAGCGGGACACTTTGTCTAGACATGATGTGAAGTTAAAGCTGTTAGTCAGA
This sequence comes from Empidonax traillii, assembly GCF_003031625.1. NCBI lineage: Eukaryota > Metazoa > Chordata > Aves > Passeriformes > Tyrannidae > Empidonax > Empidonax traillii. Next base: position 5,453,653 of record NW_020955213.1, on the reverse strand, counting down.
CTCTATTAATATATGATATGCAAAACATTCCTGGAGAGAAACTTCAGCACTTAATTGTTGGATATGGCCAAGGGAAGCTCTCTTTTGTTGTCTTACCTGGTGGGAGAGAATGACTTGTGCTGGGTAAGGGCAAGGTCTGAGCCCCAGTGACATGAGCAGCCTGACCCAGCACGGCTGTGGGAGCTCTCTGATGGTTGAGTCAACCCTAGTGTCAGCTCCTCAGCTGTGAGACACAACAATTACAGCAATAATTCAAGTCAGAAAATTGACAGAGCCATTTAATGTATGTGAGAGTGACAGTGAGTCATCTCTGATCATTGTGTTTAGCAGCCTGGAGATCCACAGGCAGTCAGGACAGCCACAATTCCACATCTGCATGACAGTTCAGGACAAAGAGAAACAGCTCACAGTCACTGTTTTCTTCCATCCAGAGAGGGCTTCACATGGATTTGATCCCAAAAGACTAAGACAGGTAGGACCTGTGGGGGGGTGGGATAGGACATCTTTCATCTGCAGCCTTTATCCCCTTCTCTGTAATGTGTTGCCAATCAGGTGCATGCAACAACGAGCACATTAGCCTGTGTCAGTTATGCATCTGGTGTGAAATTAATAGATAAAGGTGGACTAGAATGCTAATAAAATTTTGCAAAATGCTCTTTAGATTTTCAGTTCAGGAGCACAGAGTACATTAGTAGCATGGAAGTTACAGATAAGTAAATTTAAAAGTAAGAGGAAAGGTGGTTTCTTTGCAAGCTGTGAAGACCTCCTTTCTTAAAAGAATTCTTTGAGAAGCCTTTAAAAATTCATTTTGAGTTTTCCAACAGTCACTTAAGATGCAAGTGGAGTTGTGGGGGCTAATATTAAAAATACTGTAGCTGCTTGTGTGGCATAAAGGGCAAGAAGCAATAGAAGGACTCCTGCTACTGGTGATTAGGAACTGTGCAAATACTGCTGAGAACACGGTTTGCAAAATTGAACTGTCCAGAGCAGCTCAGTGCTCAGTAATGAGGGTTTGCAGACCCTGTGTACTTGAGCACTTGTTTTGACAGTTGTATGGGCCAAATATTCAGCAGCTGCAAATTGCTCTGGAGCTTTTCTTGATCTTTTTTTTTTTGTTTGTTTTGTTCAGCTGGAGCTGGTATGAATTCACAAGTTCTGGACATTTACAGCAGCAGAGTCTTTTCCATGTTTTAAAGTTTTTGAATCAACTTCCAGAATAAATGTTTTAATTTACTTTGAGCTATGTAAAGGCCCAGTAGGCATAAATAGGATAATGGTACAAATAGTGACTTGTCTCTAATATGGATGATTTCAAAGCAGTAAAAAAGTGAGTGTGGTATACCCAGAGGCAGCTCCCCAGCTTCAATATGCAGTATGTAATGTCCTTAGTTGGAAAAGAGTGGCTTTTTCTTCTGCTAAAATAAAGACCACTTCTTACGTCCTGAACATTAGAAGCTAATTTATAGCTCAGTGTTGAAACAATGCCTTTTTTCTAAGATACACATTTGTCTGTGCTAACTTTGATAGACTGTTGTAAGCTAGAGGACTGCAGCATTCACTTCGTGCACTGGAATGTAAAATGTAATGATTTTTTTCTTAGAGCTCTCCTGTGCTTGCTGCCTTGGGTTGTTTTTTATGTCATTTACGGTGCTGAACATCAGCGCGAGCATATTATGCAACGTGGTATAAAAATACACAAAGGCGATAAACTCCACTGTCATTTCTGCTTCAACAGAACAGCCGTATTTGATCATTTTGCCTTTTGATTTCTGAAAAAGTTAATTCCAAGTAGTGCACTGCAACTTGAGCATTTATGTGTGTGTATGTGCATCGTAGAAGTTCCTGGTGCAGAGCCATCTCCCCTGGCTGGCAGTGGGTGGTAGCTGGGCAAGCTCAGGGAGCAACAGCCTGAGCATGGAGATCACCACTAGAAGCATCTGAATTTCATGTTAAGTTGTGTGGAAATGTGTGCTGGTTTGTAAAAGATCTAAATTTCATTTCTTTATTACGACCTTGTCACTGTGCCCTTCCCATTGGTGACAGCGTGTCACTCAGTCATGAACAACTGCACGACACGTTGGCCTTGGCTGGGCTGTTTTGAGCAGACCAGTGATCTGCTGGGCCAGAGTCACTGATCTGAGTTATTTTTGGTTTGGCTTAAGCACGGTACCTCTTGGGTTTTAACTCCTTTTTGCTAGTATGCAAACACATAGGATTGAAATTCCTTTGGTATGAGGTCTACTGTGCCAGTGCATTTTCTGTTCTGGGGGGTGTGCACAGCCATCTCCATGCACACACAGACATCACTGTGACTGTGCTCTAAGCTACACCCGTGGCAGCTTCTGGAGTTTATCTTCCCTCACTGCTTGCACACCTGCTCAGTGAATTAAGTGGCTGTGCAGCAGCGGTGCTCCTGTCTGAGCAAAGGCAGCTTAAAACAGTCAGAGGAAAAAAGAAATCTTGTCATGTTGTGCTTACACAGCCTGTCTCGGTACCACTAGCAGTCTGTGTGTACTTGGGGGAGGTTGGCTTCTGTTTTTTCGGAAGCAAGAAGGTCCTGCTCATCCACCTCCCACGTGCAGGGTGGGGAGAAGAGAGCTGCCAGGACATCTCCCTGCAGAGTCCACTTGGAGAGGGAGGAGCTAGCTGGTAGTTTCATGCTTGCTGAGGTGAGGTTTGCTCCATTTTCTGCTGCAAGCTTCTATCTGTTCAGGCTAATAAAACTGGGCAGTGAACGTCATCCTCACATGCTCCCCAATCCATCAGGTCGGTCTTTAGCCAAGTTGGTGCACATTTGCTGTTCACAGCAAGGTGGTGAAATCCTTCCTGCAGCCTGTGACCCAGCACTGATCACCTCTCTCACCTTGTCTGTCATATGGTGCAGCAGCTGTCTCAATGAATTGAAAGCTACTGCTTTAAGTAATATAATTTAAAGTCATACCGTATGAAAATGTTTGCAATTCTGGTGCAGTTAGGCCTCCAGTATATGGCAGATGTGCTGCCCAGTATGTGGAAGTATCACAATAGTGTGCACAAGAAAGTTGTTGGGTAGTTGAGAAAGATCTCAGTATACAGAACATATAGCTGGGCTCTGCAAGCATGGTCATTAAGGTGGACAGTAACAGAAAAACAAGTAGTTTAATCTGCTAATTTGGTTCAGTGCTGATTAAATTGATTAACAGTGAAAAGCGAAATCCCTCTGTGTATGTGCAGCAAGTGTGTTGTAGGTACACTGTGTAATTGCACATGGGTTTGTGTTGTGTCTGAAATAAATAAGAGAGAAGTGCTTTAGAGAAGTGCAGAGAGGGGGGAAATACCTTAAAATACAATTTCTAAACCTGTGTCAAGTGAAGGCTTCTGAAGTGCAGCCCTTTTATTTCAGGAGAGCAGAAATACGCTATTGTGAGTATTGTTGCACATCATCCTCCATTGATAGGCTCTTCAAGTGGATATAATGACTTAACACTTCATGGGCCAGATGGGGGGAAAAAAAGAGATGACTGATTATCAGATTATTTGATGTGAATTGTTCAGTCACAGTTTTGGCAACTGGGCTGGGGAAAGCTGTTCCAACAGTGGCTCCTGCAGTGGGTAACATACTGGTAAATAGAAGTGACTGTGTAGGCAGAGGTTTCTCTTGATTGTGTCAATGACTTCATTGAGGCTACAGTTGAGTAGTACTTTTCAAGGCTGCTGGAACTTGCTGAGAAAATTTTGGGAGTGTTCAACAAGTGATTTCTGAAAGATCTCTTGTGGATGGAGGTGAATTTAACTACAGCTTTATTCCAAGAAAAGAATATGAGAAAATATTGCAGCCTTTCATTTGACTGTTTTAAAAATTAAATGTTTTGTGTACATGTGTGTTTGTATATAGTGACCCTGTCTGTATAAGCCTAACCTTTAACCTGTTGCAAGTAACTTCTACTCTTAAAATAGAGAGGAATATTTCAGGTTAAGTTAGGTTTATTGTTGTGTCTTTTCTGAAAGGATTTTTCTGCTGTTCATCTGGCAGCTGTGTACACACCTCTGGTCAGAGCCATGTGCCTCTTTGAGCAGGGGTTCTGATCCGGAGCAGTGTACAGGGTTCTGCTGCTTCCTAGGGCCTTAAGAACACACTGCACCTCTCCATGGCACATTGAGGATTTTTGGTCCTTCTGATTAGTTTTCCATGCTTTGTTTTGAAATATCTCCTCTGAGGCCATTTCTCAGAACATCTCTTTCTGTAATGAGTTTGAATTTTAAAACACTCAATTTCTTACATCCTTCCTTTTGTTAATCCTTAGTAAATGAGGCAAATCATTGGGAGGTGTCACCTGTCCTTTCATGGATGGTGCTTCTGTTCTTGCCTGCTTGTTCCAAGTGAAATGCCCAAGAGCTGCAGCAGTGGCAAATCTCTGAAGCAGGCTCATATTGTACTGCTGCTCATCTCCTGCTCCCAAGGGGTACAGCTGATCCTTTCAGATTTCCAGGGAGCATACAATCTATTGTTTGGTTATTTTGTTGCCTTTTTTCTCTTCCAAGAGGATTCTGATTTTTTCTTACTTCTTTCTTTGTGTTTTTGGTTGGCTTTTTTTTCTTCTTCCCAACACTTGGAAAGTTATGTCTCCTTTTGTAGCCCAGCTGTTGTCAATAGATGCTGCATAAATAGGAATAAAAAAGTACAGGCATTCCCACTTCTCTTGACTTCCCTTATCATTTGGAACTTTCTCTTAGCTCCGAATGGGGCTACATTAATAATTAAATTCTTATTAAAATTACGATGCACAAGAGCATTCTAATATTTCATAAGCAGCAAACTATAGCTCTCCAAAGCTCTCTGAACTGTTAGCTTCCCACTCATCCCTGGACCTTTCCAGCAGTTCTCTTGGCACATTCTCCTCTGCATGCCTGATTTTCATCACACTGCAAGGATATTCTCTTAGAAACAGCAGCATTCCTTGCTTTTCCTCCCAAACTTTGTCAATGGAGACTGTAAGTTCACTGCTGTGCAATGTGTGACACTGAGATATTCTCTGCTGTGAGCTGGTCAGTGTGGGGTTTGTGACAGAGAGGAGTAAGTAATGGATTTGAGCAAACTCCTATTCCCATCCAGAGTTGCTGTCCATCTCCTGTATTCCACAAGGCTTCCTTCCTTGTCTTGTTGGAGCAGAAAAAGGAATGTTTGATCCACGAGCTGTGGGCTGGTGCTTTAGGCGACAGCCACAGCTTGATCTGAAGAGCCAACATCTTTGGTGGCTGTGCAACTTGGATGGCCTGGCTTCTGAAGCTGGACAAGCAGGTCCTGGTGTTTCAGCCAGCCTCTGGTTCTCTGGAAGGGTCCCCAATAACCCTCTGGTGTGCTCCCAGCTCTGCTGTAAGCTGCTCTGTGTGCCTGTTACTCCTCATATGCACACTCTAGAGAAAGGAATAGTACACTGTAAATTACTATCTTGTCTGCTGTGGTGCATGGATCAACCCACCTGTTTGGAAAGCAGCCAGCTTGCATTTATTTTAGCAGATGGGAGAAGCAGGAAACCACTTGGAACAGGCAGGGAAGCAATATTCATTCATTCAGGACAAGCACGGCAAAGCAGTGAACTGAGCTGCGGAGTTTAAAGAAGTGTGGGCACACGTTTTGCATAGCAAACCCACAGATTCTGATGGCTGGAAAGGGAACGGTGGTGGGGCTGCACAATGGAGAGTAAATGGTGGCTATTACTTAGCCCTTGATGAGCTCTTTATCACAGCTCAGATGCAGAGGGCTGACAGCACTGCTTAGCAGCATCAGGAAAAAAAACTGCAGTTCTCCCGAACCAAGCTCTAAGAATCACAGAATGGTTTAGGTAGGAAAAGACCCCTAAGATCATCAAGCCCAACCGTTAACCCAGCACTGCCATGTTCACCACTAAACTGTGTCCCCAGGTGCCACTTCTACACATCTTTTAAATCCCTCCAGGAATGGTGATTGAACCTCATCACTGGGCAGCTCAGTCCAATGCACGACAACCCTTTCAGTGAAGAAATATTTCCTAATGTCTAACCTAAACCTCCACCGGCACAACATTCTGCTGCTGACACCAGGCCCAGAGTGAAGTATTGATATGCTGGCTTTTCCTGTTTCTGCCCTCATTATTCCCTGCAACTGGAGGGATAGTGAAGAACACTTCTTGTGCTCCTGATCCCTTAACTAGTCATCCCACAGCCCTGAAGTCTCTCTTGATTGCCCTTGGATTTCTCGTTGCAACTTCATTGCTGCCTACCTAAAAAAAAAGATCAGTAAATCAATAATAAATATCAATTTGAGGGCTGTAGCATAGTAGGAAGCTTTCTCTTGACATCTGTAACTCATGCCCCAGGGAGTCAGCATATCTCATAAGAAGTGGGTCTGGTTTTCACATTGTTCCCTTCATTGCATGTAGACACAATAAGGTCACAGTTACAGGCAGCTGCATCACTGAAAAATGGCCAGATTAGGGTTAATCAAAGGCTGTTTGGCAGGAGAAGGGTGCTAGAATAGCTAGGAAATAAGGCTCTGTGCAGAAATGTTAGTGCCATTTCCACAGGGGAAAGAGGAGAGGCATTCTTAGCAGCATTTATCAACAAATTTTTGATGTTGGATGTCATTGTCTTTATTATGCACAAAGATCTAAATGCAGCCTTATCTTGGCTAGCCTTTTTAGAGAATAACAGCCTATTACTGCTAGCAGTTAATCCAATTACTCTTTTAGGTCAAGGGGGAGTGTTCTGTGCAAATATTTTTAGAAGATCTGAAAAAAAAAAAAATCTGTGTGGTTGACCCAAAGAGAGCGAATATCAGTATTTTTCAGCAGATCAAAAAGTTTAGAAATTCCTGCATATATTAAAAGAAACATGTTTGGAAGAGTTGTCACCTTTCAGTTTTGATCACAAGAGAATAGTTCCTTGTTTAAAAAATGAAAATGTTTCACAATGGAAAGTAGTTTCAAATCAGAAAATAAATGACTATTTAAAACCATGGGAGAGATTCATTGATCTGAGAGTGAAGATGGGGCTGTGCAAACCTGAAGAATTAATTCAGCGTGAAGTGTTTTGCCTGAAGTAGCTTTTAACCATATCATTTTGGCTCACTTTATTCCTGGTTCTTTACTAAGGATTTCATTGGCTGTATTGGAAGGGACTGTAAAATAATTATGAGCAATCCATCTAAAGCAGGGAAGAGTGCTGTCTTGAAGAGGAGAAATCCACCTGTGTATGAACTGCAAGAGATTTCAGTGAAGTTTGTTCCTACTTTATTGACAGTGAAGGTGTTGCACTTGATGGGCTGTATTGAACGTCCTGCTTTGCTTGACTAAGCCCTGGGAGTAGGACTGTAGCATTTCATCTACTGACACAGACTTTTGAAGAGGGGATTTCTGTTAACTGCTTCCTTTCCATCTAGGAATGAGGCCCCCAAGTAGCTTTAGGGTTTGGCAGAAATCTTTGAGGGTGCTTGTGCTGCAGCCTTTGTAGCAGTTTGGGGCTGTTTGGACAAGGTTCAAGCCATAGTGTGGCTGGCTGTGGCTGCTGCTGGGGTAACAAAATCAATGCAACCAGCAAACCCTGTGTTCGATGTGGGATGGAGAACCTTCCCTAGAGGCTGGAGAAATGCTGAGTTGCAGGCTGCAGCTGGCTATATAGGTGTTTGGGAATAAACACAAATATCCCATCAGGAGTTGGGATGTTGGTTTAACCATAAGGAGTGTTACTTGGACGTCAGAGGGGAATTTAAAATATTCCTGTGACATTTATGACATAAATAGGAAGTGACCTTCCCTTTCCCTCGAACCATAGAAAAGAGCTCTCGGACCATATACTGTTCAATCCCAAAAGCCTCTACTTCTAATAACCAGCTGCAATCTAATTTAGATCATCTGTTTGAAAAATCATTAGTTCAAGTAGTAAAAGCCCCCTGTTGAGGAAGAACTTTGCTTCCCCAAGTATCTAAGCTCTTAGAGACAGATACTGCCAATCTCATAATTTATGCTCTATTTTTTTATGCAGTAAAACTGTCCTTTTAATATCAGTTCAAAAATAAACACAGAGATATAGTTGCCATAGAGGAAATTTATAGTACTGGTTTGAGAACAAAAGACCAGGCACTGCTTCCAAGTGAGAGGAGTGAAGGAGTTGGGCTGTCGCTGTCATCTGTCACGGACCCCATCCAGCAGCAGCCTCCAGAGGTAATGAAAGTTTATTTTAAGCCAAGTTTTAGTTTTGAAATATCATCTAAAGAAAGTCGTGTCTTTCACAAAGTATTTTTGCTGTTTGGTTGGTTGGTTGGTTTTAAATTTGGAATGAGCTGGTGTGTTTCTGGTGTAGTGCCTGATTTTGGTGATATACTGGGGGAAAAGGAGTGATGCAAAAGGAGGGACTCCAGAAATGGCTTGCTCTGAATAAAAATTAGAGAATTGGCTGCTTGTGCTTCATGTGATATCCATCTTCATTGTGAAAACTGCAAGTCAGAGTCAACCAGACTTCTAAGTCGTGAGCACACAGCTGCAAGCTGAAAATAAGATTTCTGAGTGATGCAGAAGTGCCAGGGTTGTTTGATAAGAATACTTCATCAAGATTTTGGCAAAATTGGAGAGCTAATGGTACAGAGAGACTGTGTTGTCATTAAGGGGTTTTGAGTGTATTACAACCCCAGAGCAGACTTTTGGGGTTTTTTAATTAGCTTGTAGTATTTTTGTGTCCTGAGTTTATTATGTTTTTCAGGTGGTTAACACAGATATCACACCTGAACTGGGATAAATTAGAGTGGAAACAAAGAAGTGATGAAAAGAAGCAAAGGGATTTGTTGTTGCATGTATACTGGAGAGCTTTTCATCAACTCTCTCAACTGGGAAAATGTTATTACAGAAAATACCTCACTTTCCCACACTTCCCTGTCCTGCAGGCAGTCTCTTGAAGTAAGTTATTTTGGAGAGGTTTTTTTAATTTTGTTCCTGTGAGGAACTGAAAGCAACTTGATAGCCCAATGTTTTCCCCTAAAAGGAAAAAAAAAAATTACTACATAACTCCAAACAGCCTCAGGGGGCTGGGTAACCTCACTTATGACCTTTGTTTCCTCTCTGTGTATGGAGGAGGAAGAGAATGAAGGAGGTGCTCAGTGAGCATCGGTGTTCTGTGTCCTAGCACAGCCAGGCAGGCAGCAGTGGGGAGGCTTGTGCTGCTGATCCGATTTTTCCAAAAAGAGTAATTTTGGGGAATGTATTTTTTGCAACTTTCTCCTTTATGCCAGAGAAAAGGGATTTTCTTCACTTCGTGGATGCAGGATTTAAGAGGCCCTCTAGTGCTCTCCGTGGCTTGAAGCTCTAGTGTAGAGCCACAACTTCAGTCCATCCAAAATTCCAAGAAAACTAATTTATTGCAAATAAAAGTGTCCTGGGACTCACAGCATGTAAAACTAACCAGACTATGAAAAGTTGTGGAACGGATGGAGGAAGGAAATTCACATTTCAGGTAATAACCTGCAAAGTTCATTCAGTGAGGGATTTATGGAAGTATATTTTTTGTGTTAAATAGTGTCATACATACAAGAACAATAGTTAACAGAAACATGAGGATTTGTTTTGCCTGGATTTTATTTACTCTGTGGTTCCTACAGCCTTTAGTTAACAGAGCTGAAGCCTGTCCATGTAAAACTGAGGGAGAAAGATATTTCTTTACAGCTTTATTTAACTTTGAATTTCATCAAAGATTATTCAGTTGGAACCCGAGCCAAGGCCTATGGACAAGGTTGATGTTATGGTTTCTGGCAATTCTAGATGGGACTAAAATGCAGTTGGACATAAAAGAAAGACATAATCCAGCAGATTGTTTAGCTGGTGTGTTTATATAAAGCAAATATGTTTGAATTTATCTCGAAAAACATCCTGGTGCCGGCAGTCATCCTAAAGATCTTTTTCTCTCAATAAAGCTCATAGGAAGTAGGAATTTTTTTTCCTACTGGCTTGTTGGCGGCAAGTTTTTATTAATGTAATTATTATTATTTTATTTAAATGAAAGAATATGCTAGAGGGTGATATTTAGCAAGCAGAATGTTTTGATGTAGGAAACATAATAGTCACTGCAGCTGTTTTATACTTACTGCTAAACAAATTCCTCTCCTGTATACATACTTGCTGTGGGTTTGGTCTCCATCAAACTGGAGGGGGGGAGAAAAAAGATTTGATTTGTCTTTTTTATCTGTGAAGTATTTATTTATCATCTTCCTTCTGAGAATATACAAGTTCTTTAGCTGTATGTTAATGACCTGTGTCCATGACAGTCTTGTCCCTGTTTTATTCATGGGAAGATGGGAATGCAGAGCAACTGAGGTGTTCTGCCCATGGGGATTGGGAGTACATTAGCATTACACAGAGCAGTATAAGAATATCATAGGTCCTGCAATTAGAGTCTGCAATGGTGGGAACAGTTCAGTACAAAGAGCATCCTCTGCTCCACATAGCACAGTATGTAAATACTGCTTTGGATTTCTGTTAATTCCCTAAAACTTGTGGTTTCTCTCATACTGTGATATATATGTGATTCTTTCATAAATGAGGGTTTTATCCCATTAGCAAAGTCATAGCAGATTCCTGAGGATATGTCTCCCTTTTCTAAAGCACTTGTTCACAGTTTTTTAATAATGATCCGTTCGTGGTTGTGCACTGATTATTTTTAGTCAACAGAAATGAACATGATCGAGATTTTAAAGTTTTTTACATTAGATTCCTGTAGTTGAAATTTGCCTGTGGTTTGGTTCTTGGGGCCTGTGATTGAGGTCCTGCAGCTGTGATTTCAGTGGCTCCACGAGAGTGTCTGGCTGTCATAGCAGGGGAAAGGACACACTGGGGTCAGGAGGTGTTCCTCATTTTGTAATAAATTCTCAGCCTAACTTGAGGCCATTCATCATGTTAAGAAAAGGTTTTAGCTGTTCCTTCAGAACACTGACATCAATTAAGTTATCCATACATCATTCCAGCATTAAGGCTGCATTATTGCTGTGGTTCCTGGGGTTTGCTCCAGATGTCAGCGCTACGATGGCCCTCAAAACCAAGACTCATTTACACCTGCTGTTCTTGGGTCTGGTAACACAATGTGCTTTTGTTGATTTCGCCATGTTCTTTGCTGGTAGAAGGTGTGGTATATTCACATTTAAATAACTCTGTGTGAAAGTGGTGATATGATCATGTAGGTGACTGATAAAGGACCAGTTGTATCTACTGCACCTATCTTAATGAACTTGCCTGAGACAGGGGTGGACCTCCCTAGTGATGTCAAGCAGCTATTTGCCAAATACTTGATGAATGGAATCAATCTGTGGAGTTTGTTTGCAGATGCTGCACACTGTGAGCTTACAGAGGCAAAAAAATCACAGCTCAGTACCAAACAGCTCTTGTTTGGCATGTCCCTATGCCATACCTTTGGGTGGTCACCAGTAACTCCTTCTTTCCTGCATGGGGGCTTTTTGGAGGAGTGACCCATCAGGACTTTTGGTCTCAGAGGTTGACTTTTAGTGATTACTCCTAGCTATTGCCCTTCAGTCTCAAGGCTGTCAGTACATTTCATTTGCACATCCATACCCTTCTCACGAGCCAAAGTAAAACTGGTATTGCTAAGGATGTAATTATATGGAAACACAGACCTTGTACTCCATTGACCTGCTGCTCTTTTTTGAACCAGTTGTGCTTTCCTATTAGCCCATGCATCCCTTTTAATGACGTCTTGTATAGATTATTAGTGTGTATTACTGATGCTGCATGTGGTCTAATGAAGCTACAACAGCCAAGGTATTAAGTTTCTCCAGTGGATTAATGAGGTCTTGAAAGAAGGTGACTGCCCACTCTGAATAGAAACACTGTCAAGTTGAGTTTTTCATCCAGATACGACTCTTACTAGGGAAAAAATCAAGTGCATGAAAATGCAAGAGGCTATTATTTGTTTGAGGGGATCCATGTTTAAATGTGACAGGTTTTTAAAGTGGTTATACCTTCGCAGATATTTAGGAAGCAGTTAAATTGTTAGAATTAATGACCAACATTTTGAGAACCAAATAGATTTACTTAATGCATGCTAGTGCATCTGTGAACCTATTGATAGTTTCTTTCCTCATTACTGGATTTTTACTTTCCTAATTCTTGGAATTTTTTTTTTTTTTTTTGGCCATAAGTCTTGGTTTTGGCTGTGGTTTTTATATCTCTGCATCATGCTATAAATAACTAGTGATGGTTAGAGCCTGCCTTTTGAAAAAGCATTTAATTTTTGTTCTTGTGAGATGATCTGTGCCTTAAAGCTGTGAGCTGAGCAATCTCACTATCTCTGTTATTAAGACTTCATTTTTTAGATAGTAGAAAAGTGTTTCAATTCTTTCTGGTAATGTAATACTTTGAAGTAGCTGGAGCTTTCTGTATGCCATATATTTTATCTTTTTGCCATTTAATAGTCTGACCCCCTTCAGAAAACATTTTAGACTGCGTATCATTTATGTTATTAATGGCACTATTGATTTATGAGATCAACTTTAAAAATTACTTGCTGTTTTACAAGAAAACCGTCAAAAGGATTAATGTGCTTTCTCTTTGTACATTTATTCTTCTATCCGTTGAAAACGATCAAGTCAAATGTCATTGAATTATCATCCTTGCTCTAAGGAACTGTGTGTAATTATGTGTCCTGATAAAGGCATGTTTCTCATACTTTGGGGAATAGATACACTGATGCTGCATTACCTGCACATGTGGAACGATTACTCACTGATGTTAATGCAGAGATTGCCTATGGCTAGGCCATAAAAGCATGCTTGGTTTCTTTTTAATTCTTAATCTGCATGCAGAATAGATATAGGTGCTGTAGGAGACAGCAAAGACATAGAAGGGAACTTTGTTGCCTTTTGGAGCACGATGTTATTCTGTTTATTAAAGCTGCATGAAACAGTATAAAGTGTTGATGTTTATGAGAAGCGTTGTTTATAAAAGTAAATGTTCCTTCCCACCCTTCTACCACCACGACCAACATACTTTACTCTTTAAAGTTTATTTTCCTTCCTATGAACCTTTCTTTCCCTCCTCTCTTTCCCCCACCCTGACATTATGTAGTTGATTTGATTCCCTAGATTGCTTTCCTCAAGCTCTAACTTGAGTTCATTTTGTTATGTGGTGACCACAGTTATGGATGACGCTCCCCCTGGCACACAGGAGTACATTATGTTACGGCAAGATTCGATCCAATCTGCGGAATTAAAGAAAAAAGAGTCCCCTTTTCGTGCTAAGTGTCACGAAATCTTCTGCTGCCCACTGAAGCAAGTGCACCTCAAAGAGAACACAGAGCCGGAAGGTTTGTGGCACTATGGATCCATGTTCTGTTTGTTTCTATTTTATTTTTTTTTCCATGTATGTCCCGAGAGCGTGCTGTGTGTTTTCCAGCCTGTGTCAGTGCAGTGCAGCTGACGCAGGAAGCGTGATGCACTCCATGTCTCCTTTGCTTGCCTGTTAGTGTCTGAGTCAGCTGTCACAGGACACTGTAGTATAAGCCACGTACGGTATCGTTCTAGAAGAGCAATGACGCTGCTTTTTCTTAAATAAAGTTTGTTTGTTTCAGCTCTCTCATCATTACACACTGCCCTTTTTTTTGGCTGCCAAAAGCTGCTTGCTACTTAAAACGGCATCAATTCCCAGTTGGTTCTTTCCAGTAACATTTCTGAAGCTGCACTCTGCTGAAAATATGGCACTTAGACTCAGATTCGGCTTGTCCCCAACACCTTTCCCTCCATAAGGCTTCTGCATAGCGCTAGAGAATGCTCATGGCAGCTGTACACGGGGGAAGCAGGATGAAGTTTGTATGTAATGCACGCCTGGTTGCATTTTGGGAAATGAAATGCATGCAGAGCAGAAAAAAAATAAGTAGAATGTTTTCCTTTTCAGACAAAGCAAAGGTATGGTCTCTTCTCATGCTGTGTTTACTTATATGAAATTGCTAATGAGGTATCTATCGTTCATCTAGTGTACATAAGATTAAGCTATACTAAATTCTATTATTTTAATATTTTCTTTTATTGTTCCATATGTGTTTTGCATTACTGCCTCATATTCCACATGGTAAGCCTTCTACTTTGTGCATAAGCTCCAGTATCTGCCAAGACAAATAATGCTACTGGTGGTAGATGTGTTTTAAGATTAAGTATTCAGGGCTGGATTCTGCCACAATTGAGTCTGCAGGAATGGCAGAGTGAGCAGGTTGGAGTTCTTATGACAAATCACCTGTAATATTCTCTCTGTAATGATGGGCATCAGTCATTGAGCTGTCACTGTTATCCCTAAATGTTCAGTCAATTGCTTTCTCCTTTTACATACTCCAAATTTTTCATGAATGTTCTTTGCACCACGTCTGGGACATTTGAGTCTTCTACAATAAAATTATTTTATTAAAATAGTATTTCTTTCTCATCTCACCAGAAATGTTAAGTCTGACACACACACTGGTGTAAGGTATGGGAAGAGGTTTTTTGTTTCAGTGGTGATATAACTGAATATTAAAATTGGAGTTTGAAAAAAGTCTAATTGTCCTCTCAGTTCTGTGGCTGACTTGATAGGAGTTGTGATTTTGTAGCTCAATAAATATGAAGGAAAGGCTAATCCTATAGGACTCTTCTGGATTAGCAGATGTCACGAATTTCCTATCATCTGTCAGGGTTTTTGTTGTTCATGAGTAAATTTTGAGCCCAAAACTGTTCATGTCAACCTCCTCTAGGAAGATGATGACAGCTGAGCTACTATAGGTGCTCAGCAACTGATATTTGGTAAAATGAAAGATTCCATGTGATCTGTAAAAAGAAGGGCCCTAAACTTGGCATCTTTGACTCACATGCTGTATTTTATTTTTTTGCCATGTGCTAATGTGTAACTCCAGCAGAAGCTGATAATTATTTCAGTGGAACTTATCCTGGGAGCTGGATTCCTGCTGAGGACTAGCTCTTAGCTGGGCCTGGTCCTTTTCAGTGAATAAATCAACAATTTTGCGCACTAATGGCCTGTTCAAGAGGAACAAGGAAAGCAGAGGTACGCTGGGCCTTTTCTCTCCAGAGCACGAATCTCCTGGAGATGTGGTTTGGTTCAATATTGAGGAATTCAGGATCTGCCAGAAAAATCTTACACAGTACAGGCTCTGAGTGAAGACCTGGGGAGCATCAGTTCTGCCGTATTGCCGCCTGGAAGCCAACAGTTGCTCTTCTTAGGTTCTCCATAAATCTGCACGCTGTCTATCTCCAACAACAGCTGTGTTACTCCTTCCTGCATGGCATATGGTATTGTTATTCATTCTCAGTGAAAATGTTTGGTTCTAAGAGGAAAGCCTGTCATCTTTGCATGTACATTGCAGTGTACGAGGATGAATGTCTCTTCCCTTTTTTATCCCTCCTCCTCTCCTGTAGGAATTTTGCATTGATAGACAGACACAAGAAGATGTGGCTGTATTGGCTTCTCCTACAACCATCTGAGTCGATGGGAATTCATAGGGGTATCAATTTTTGTCGTTGTGTGATTTCTATATGTGTTTCTGTGAAAGATGTTGCTTCTAGCATGAAAGGAAAAACACAGTTTTAGGAATCAATTTATCCTCTCTTGTAGCTTAAATTGCCTGGGCTGCGTTGGTCCTTTTCTTCAACACCTGTAATGGTGTTAGACCCACCAAAGGACTGATGTGTGTCATCCTCAGTGGTTTGTTGACATGAAGCCTGAAAAATTTTGAGTGTGAAATTATCTGAACTGTGCTTTCCGTGCAAACACTGCAATAGTCCATTGAAGTTACCAGAGTGGCTAAAATAAATCCTAGCAGAATACCTTCCAGTGTGAACCCAGCAGTTAACAGGCTCAGTTGTGCTGGTAGAATAAATGAAATGTTTAAACTTGTTACTGTGGCATAATTTACACATTTTTCAAGGTATTAGAAAGTGTGACAACTAAGAAGTTATTAGGAAAGTTCTCTGAGTAAAATGTCACAATGGGAGTTTTACGGAAAATTGCAGATTTGAAAGACTCTGCAGAGAGTATAAAAATATACCTTTTCATCTGCTGAGTAATGACATGGGAACACACAGTTAAGCCTGCATGTTTCCAACTTTGCAACTTCTTGCCTAACTCTTTTGTTTAGATGACGGATTTCTTCTCTGCATCTTTTAACCTCTTTAATACAGGGTTAATGCTTGGAGAGCCACATTTATCACTTCAGAATTTGAACCCCTTAGGCATGTAAGATGATCTCAGGTAAAAGATTTTCCAGGCTTTTTTGTAGGGGTCTTCGGGGAACCTTCTGCTATTTGCTGAAAGACTTAAATGCCACCTCATGGTGGTAACTGAGCTTAGTGGCCTATCACATCTCATATCTTCAGCCTATTTAATTTCTTATAGCTTAGGTCTATTTCTAAAAGCAAAATCAGAAACGAGAAAATTAGATCCATGTTTTTTAAATGCACCTGCCTTGGTTTCTTGTTCTTTTCCTGACACCTACCTGCCTGCTTGCAATGCCATCATTATTCACAGCAGATGCCTCAGATACACCTTAGGGGAATCTGTCCAGGGTCAGTACATTTGATATCAACCTGGAGGACACATAGAAGGTCCTTGGTCCAGTAACTGTAGCAAGTGGTAGGAGTGAACAGAAGGAGAACAACAGGAAATCACAACAATATTGTTTTCCCAAAATGTGGAAATTTCCATTTGGGCCCATTGCCAGCAGGGTGATGTCTGTCAGTCTGGATTGCAGTTCAGATGGGATGCTGCCTTTCCTAATGCTGTGGGAAAGTTGAGTTAAAAGCTGAACTGCTGCTTTATTCCACATCATTCCAGCTTTGTTTTGTCAAAGTCATTCTACAGTTTACAATGTCGTGGATCTCACAAATGCAATAAAACAAGCAGAGCTGACATCCTTACCTAGATGCTGGGTCCTGTGGGCATTGGGCATTGCTTACAATTGCATCCAAGCAGCAGCAAAATACAGGGTGTTTTTATAGCTTCCCTCCAGCCAGGAATACACTGCTAGCAGGAGAAGGGCCTCCTGAAGTACATTTTGCAGCTATTTGTTCTCTTAAATAGTTTAAACATAAGCTGCTGCTGTCTGTATAAAACATGGTTACATAAAAAGAAGTCAGCTCCTGGAAAACTAATTTGAGTTGTATTATTACATCTAGGGGAGGGAAAAAAAAAAGAGAAATGTTTTTGAAAAACACCCATTGGTTAGTCACAGTCACAGAATCAAGAGTCTTGGCCACTTGCCCATAGTTCTGTTTTCATGTGGGATTTTTTTGCCTTTTTCTTTTTTTCTTTTTCTTTTTTTCTTCTTCTTTTTTTCTTTTTCTTTTTTTCTTTTTTTTTTTTTTTGGTAACATTTAGTCTCCCTCCAGGCATAGATAACCTTTTTACACAGAAAAGCAGAAAAGCATGGCAAAATAAGTATTGGGGATGGGCAGAGGGAAATCTGGGATAGCAGCTGGTAATGAGGAAAGGCATCTTTCCTCAACCAACAGGAAATCTGATTAGATAGAAAATGTTAAGGATGCTAATATGGAACAAGCAGCTTTGTAGTTGCCCTTGACAATGGCTTGTTATCTTCATCTCTAGCAATGGGATGAGTGACCAGTCCTGGGGACAAGGGAAAGGTAGGATGTTTAAGCACATTGTGTAGAGGCTGCCTCTTCCACCTACTCCATGTGCACAGGCAGTTTTGTCACCAGTAGAGACCTGTAGTCTTTATGTTGTCACATTGAATGTCCCTTTGGTGCTCTGATAGTCGTGTCACCACAGATAGTGCTGTTACTTGGCACTCTAATTATATCCTTTTCTTCTAGACCGAATCAGTCCTATTAGCCCTGCTCTCTCATTTAATTATGTTAATGCATGTGCATTTCTGCATTTTAGAGGAGAAAAAGAAAGAAGAAGGGGGAGGAGAACCTGTATTTGAAATAATGGAGAATTGTGAGAGGTTTTTAAATTTTACATATTGCTCAGAACTAAAAATGACTTTGTGTTCCAGTGCAGAACAATTGAGATGAGCCATGTGAAAGAGGCACAGCCACCTTGTGCTGGTTGTGTCTGAGACAATCAGACCGGGCACACTTGGCAGTGAGACACCAGTGAGGAGGTTCAGCATCTGCTCTGTGGTGTCTCCAGCCTCAGATTTAACCTGGACCAGCAGCCATCTGAGAGGAACTCACTGGTTCATTAGTAGGGGCTCCTACTCAGTCATATGGTCTCCTCTTTAGAAACGTTTCATAAGTGTCCGTGTTTTTCACTGTGTCTTCTGATTTCAGCAGAGGTGAAAAGTGAAGACTTGGTATCACGTTTGCTCTTGCCAACAGGAGTATTTAACCCTTTCCTGCTGCAGCTAAGCTGTCTGGCCTGGAGCAGCTCATCCCAGGGAAGGCAGGTAGTCTGCTAGTGCCTTGTGTTGGGCCTGCAGCCTAATGATATTGCAAGCCTCGGTGCTTTCCTTATTGCCCTTTGCCTCAGCAAAACCTTGTTCTTGATTCTGCCTTTTCCTGCACCTCTCAGGTCCTCCTGTGGGGAATGTGAAGCTTTCACCTTGCCTTGCTCCCAAGTCCTAGCACTGGCAAGAACCAGCAGTGAGCAATGTGTGAGGCTTGTCCAATACTAAATGAGAATAAGCTCTAAATCCTGTCTGTGTGGATACACGTAGAGTTGCTGCAGATATGGGACCATATCTGTAATGAAGGATGATCTAAAGGGAGGAACAGAGATCTAAAGTCAAAGGTCTGAAGCTGCCACTAGTATAATGGCCTTTTCCCCCTAAGAGAAACCATCTTTGACTTGAGTGATTAACTGATAACCTTCAATTTCAGGGCATTGTGAGCCACTGGTGACAATTGCACTCTTACTTTCTTCAGATGCTCAGCACATAAAGCAGAATAGCTCAGCCCTCTTGCCCTGATTCTCCAAAGCCTTTAAGCACGCGATTAACTTTAGGCATGTGAGTGCTCCCAGCAGAGTCAAAGGGGTTGGGATGTATTTAATGAGCTTACCTGAACACAGTCTGGGCCTGGCTCGGGTTCAGGCTCAGACAGTGCAAATCCGGAGTAATTCCATCAAAATCCAAGATTTACTCAATATTTGCTTGTCTGCAAATGAGATCAGAACACCCTCACAGAGTTTAGTTTGATTTCTTCTTTCCTTACTCCTTAATAAGGAGTTAATAGGGTCCTTATTGCCAAAATGATTCATGATTGAAGATGCAAGTCATCATAGTCCTGAGCAGTAAGACTGCTGAAGTCCCAGGCAGTAGGGAAATTTAATGTTTCCCATTAGAAAAAGGGAAGTGAATGACTTGATTCTCAAAACTATTTGGACATCTCATCAGAAAGAATAACAACAATTCCCTACTGAACCAGCTGAGCACTGGGGACTTGTATTCTCTTTGGAAGGTTTTCGGGGACACCACTTCTAGCCATGCAGAAATATAGCAGAGTGGGAATTCAATACTATTCCATGGTCTTAGAGATACAACCTGAGTTTTTTGTCTTTCTCTTCAGCGGTGGCAGGCTGTGCCAGCTGAACTTCCAGCTGCCTCCAGTCCTCCCTGCCTCTCACCTCCCACCATGTGCTTGTGTGTTCACCAGTAGTTTAGCAAGACCCAGCACCAAACACCCTCTTTTCTCACCATGTGAGTTAAGGAGAGGCTCAGCCCTGCGTGAGCCCAGTGCTAGCTGTGGCAGGAGTGGTGAGGGACTGAGGGCTGAAGGACAGGAGCAGCCAGTGCAGGTAATGCATGAGTGGTGACAGGTTATTAGGCTCCTATCTCAGCTTTTTCCTAAACTATTGCCCCCTACTACTTTTATTTTCAGCATCTTATTTACTTTTCACCAGGTACTTGGCCCTATGCTTGGTCCTTGCACATCCTGCTTTGTGCTGCCATATAAAAACCAACTCTCTCTAAGGTGGCTAGACATGTTTTAAAGAATAAGGTTCTCAGTTTAAGGTCCTGAGCAGAAAGACTCAATTCTTGCTATAACATTTCTGTCACTGGGTACTTCAATGATTATAGAGTATATACTGAGGAAGGAACTTGAGGCTTTGAAGGAAAGTCACTGAATGGGGCATTTCAAATGGCTTGCAAACCTCCTTTGCTCCTGAATTCACATGTACCTGCCACCTCACAGGACACAGTGCAAGAGCTTTCCATTGGGTTTTACTTACCTCTTGAGAGGCTTAAAGATGAGTGTATTATACACAGCCATGTTTCCTGCATCCTATTGTGTTGTTTTGCTAATGCTTTTTAACTAATACACCTGTCAGGTTATTCCTACCTACCTGGACTTTTTCAAATGCCTGTGGCACTTTCTGTCAGCTGAATGTGATCTGAAATAAGGTTTAAAGCTGGAAAATCCTTCTCACTCTGTATGCACACCCATCTCCATCCAGGAAATAGTATGCACACCTTAGTCTGTCCGGCAGACCAAGACCTTAGAATAATGTGGCTGGAGGAAATGAAGATAAAATATCAATAACAAAGCTAGGCCAGGCACCCTCTTTCTGACAGAAAGATTTAAAACTTAACAGTGTCACTGCTCTTTCCAGGCTACTTCTGCCCAGGCCAGCCACCCACAGAGGAGGAATTCAGCAGGTGCCTGGCACCGATGGAGAGATGCTCACCTTGCAGCCACTCCTTACCCAGCTGTCTTTAGAGGAGCTGATAATTAGATCATATTTCCCAACATATGCAGACCTGCCTTTCTGTGTGTCCTCACAGCATCATCAAGTAGCTGGTCCCAGGTCATAGACACAGCAGGGGAGGCACTGAAGAGCCCTCACAGTATTTTTATCTACCACCTCACCTGACCACAAGCAACAAATTGGAATTTAAGTGGTTTGTTGAACTGGGTTTTCCTGGTGTTCAATTCAAAGGTGCAGCTGCAATTTTGAATTGTGTAACTGTTAGCCAAATTTGCACTCTGTAGCGTCAGAGAAATTTAAGTAATGACGTTAGGAACAGTTTTAGAACTTTTATTTCAAGATAATGATTTTTAGTTCTCAAGCTGGATCTGGCCTTACCACTGAACAGGTCATGGTAACCTAAAAAGAAATTTTATCCCTTACCCTACCTGTATACTCTTCGAGGGAAATCTTTTATCTGTACCTTCTGCTATTTTGCTCTACTCCCAGAATAAATTGAGACAGTATCTGGTACTTAGCATAGCTGAAGTAGGACATTTAGACCAAATGAGTCACCCTGATATTCTTTTCTCATCTTGTCTTTAAAGGACTCTCTGAGAGCTTCAAAGAGTGTTCCGTGTATGGAGGAAGGCCTTTGTCTTGCTGCTTTTTCATCCCATGACTCTCCTGAGAAAGCATGAGACTTCATTCTTCAGTCTGTCCTCATTTTAAATAAGAAGATGTGGTTCTTTATTAATAATGGAGGTTTTTCTTTGTACTGTATTCAGCTACACGGTCCATCATAATTATTGCACAACTCTTTATCAGTGGTGATGTCTGTAATATTTAAATACCAAGTGCCTTTGGGTTGAGATCATGCCAGATCTTTCATGCTATTCTAGGTTATGACAACTCTGTAAACGAGCAGGAGTTAAACTTTTTAGCTATCACTGAAGAGCTCTTTCCTTTCCCAAGGTAATCCTTTAGAAAAGCACTTAGATAAATATCCGTGGTGCAGGGAGTCCATTGCAGAGATCCCCTGCCCCACACCTGGGCAGCCCAGTGCAGCAGCACTCAGGGGTGTTGGTCATCTCAGGGATAATTAGCTTAGGTAGAAAATTGTCTGTGGTTTCCAGTGCCAGGGTTAGCTCAGCCCATATCTAACTCAGTGGTTTCTGCTCTTCATCCCATCAGCAACCTTGGCCTTCTGAGTAGCTGCTACCTCTGAGTGCACAAAAGCGAGGCCACAACAAACAGCAAGGTTTATCCAGCAGACTCCTTATATCTCAGATTGTCTGTAAAGGAATTCAGTCTCACTTCGAACTGAGTCTGGTCTCCATGTGCTCCCTCAGTGTTGTCGTTTTCTCTGATGCTCCTTCTTGTTCCGGATCCTGCTCTGTCAGGGCTGGGGATGCTTTCTGAACAAAGCTGAATAACTTTCACAGTAGTGCATTTTACTTCAAATATGTGTTGAGCACACTGTGTGGTAATGTGAGCTGCTGTTCTTTTATGATTGCGTAAGCAGTTAACTTTTGGTGATAGTACATTTGTCTTTCTTTTTTGTTCTCTTTTAAATGTCCTGAGCTGTGAAGCTAAAGAAACTGAAGAAGCTTTAGCCAGACCTCAGTGAGCACCAAAGATTGCAAAAGGCCAGAGTTTTCTTAGAACACTTACGTAAAACTATTGAATGCTTTTTCAGTAGTATCTGAGTGTTTGGGGAAAAGTCAGCGCTCAGACTGTTTCATATTCAGTTTTTTGCCCACTCGTATCTATATACAGAATATTCCTGCTGTGTACAAGTTCTTTGATTTTGCTTATATGCTTTAAAAAACCTCCAGATTTTGTAGGACAGTGTAAAATGTTGGCACATCTTCTTTTAAGCCAGCCCTTGTCCTCTAGGACAGAAAGGTGTATTATCAAGCAGTGGTGTTCAGGAAGAATTAACAGGTGTTTTCTGGGTATTCATCCCAGTGTGCATGTTTGATTCTCTCTACCATTGTGTTTGAAAACAGTGAGACAGATTACAAAGAGTTAGGTTAAACCCTAAAGATTACAAGGCACATAAACCTGCAGAGGTTCTGACCTGCAGTATATCCAGCACGTGGCAGCACATCCTCTTCAGTGACACAATGCTGAACTCATGAGATAAAGAAAACGAGGGAACAAAAGAAAATCTTTTCCAGGTATCTTAGATACTCCTGATGTGAAGCTGCCTGCCATGTTTTTCAGGCATGCTAAATAATTCCTGTATGTTGATTTAGCAAGGAAAAAATGAATATATACAACTTAATGTGCAAGAAGTCTTTAGTTACCAGCTGTCTTTCACGCTTGACATTTCCACATTACACAACAGCACCTTCTAGAAAGGTTATTGATGCAGCTGTGTCAGTTCTCACTATTATTTGCTATCTGGTCAAATTTAGCTTTTACAACAGAATAAAAACGTAGTGACTACTCTTCAAATTTGTGCCAGCATCATTAAGTCAGATTTTAATTTGTTTTTTCTGGCCCTTGGCATAGAGAAGTCAGAAGAGCACAGGTGTAGAGTGGTGACTGAGTGCAATGTTGCATACACTTCTCAGCCTCTTGATTCTTGGTGTGATTCTTGGGGTGTCCTGCACAGGGCCAGGAGTTGAACTCGATGATCCTGATGGGTCCCTTCCAGCTCAGCATACTCTATGATTCTATGATTGTTTTGCC
Organism: Empidonax traillii; assembly: GCF_003031625.1. Taxonomy (NCBI): domain Eukaryota; kingdom Metazoa; phylum Chordata; class Aves; order Passeriformes; family Tyrannidae; genus Empidonax; species Empidonax traillii. Next base: position 5,430,317 of record NW_020955213.1, on the reverse strand, counting down.
AGAGCCCCACACAGAAGACAAAGGGAGTGGCCCAACACTGCTTTTTCTTAATTGCTCTGATGGAGGTATGGGTTTCTGAACTAATATTTTCTAAATAACAGCTTAACCTTTCTCCTTGTGCTTGGTTTTCCTTCTTGTTACAATACACTGGTGTCAGGTTTTTTTGTCCTTGACTCTTGTGGAAGAGGTGTATTGCATTCCTCAGCTGTATTTCTTGCAAACTTTTCAGGGAAGCTTAGAGGCTTAGCTAGTCCTAGAGCCTAACATCCTTAGATGAAACTTTAAGGTTTACTATAGAGACTGAAAAAATGTCCATATCCCCAAATCAGCAGAACTTGCTCCGTACAGCTGGCTGGTACTTTAAGCATCGAGGATGGATGCTTAACAACTCCAGTTAGGTTAAGTCAGTAACTGAAGACCAAGTTTTGCTTTCTAGGTGTTCTTATCTCTGGTAAGTATAATCATTCTCTTTTTTTCAGACAAGTGGCACAGCTGACATCAAATATTGCCGGTGTCTCTCAAATATTGTTAGTAGAAAATATTTAAGCTTCACACATGATGCTTCCTTCCAGTGATGAGCTATCAGCATTAATCCAGGAGAGTTCATATGACTGGCCCTCTTATGATAAATTTAGATTAAATACACTGTAAAACCAGTAGTAAGCAAAAATTTGAATGGGACTTGAGCTGCCAAATGCAAGTAAGTGGTTTTTTTAATCACTTGGATGTTAAATTAGATAAATGTAAAAGTGATGAGAAATTTTGCTGGTCTTTGTACTAATAACAAAGGAGCATGTTTAGGCAATTACTGGTTTAACTGAAAAGAATTCATTGTAATGTGTTTAGTAATATGTGCATTGAAATGTACAGTCAGTATGATATGGTTGTGGATATATTAAAAATGCAGTGCCAGTTATTTCTAAGTTGAAGGAAGCTTTGAGTCAAAACAAGCTTTCCTGCTGGTGCTGAAGAGAACATATTCTTTGTGATATGCAATTGTGAAAGTTATATATTCTCTAAAATTCAGATGCTCTGCTTCAAAAATTCCTTTGATAGTTTCCTTCTTAATAAGATACAACAAAGCTACTTAAAATCACTTGCCTACGAGGTTGCTGAGCCAGATGCCTTCAAGGCCCTGGGGAAGACTAAGCAGGTTGCCAGAAGGTTCCTGAATTAACATGGACTCCTCTTTAATAGTGATGACCTTCTAACCAAAATCTACTAGGTTGTTTTAAAGGATGGCAATTTCTTTGAGGAGTTTTCTCTTGGGTGCTTTGTCTTTGGCACACTCAGGTATGTGCTTTGCGAAGGATGCCAGTTCTGAGGGTAAATAAAGTATCATGGTACCGAGAAGGAAATGTTGAAATGGGAGAAGGTGAGTCTGATGCTGCGGCAGAAAAGTCTGCAAGGAGAGCGGTTAAGAAGGTGGTGGTACGGACAGGTGAGCAGAGTGCTTTTGGATGAACTTGTTGACTGTAGATAAGATTCAAAACTGAAATAGAGAGGGATCCCTGAGCTCCAACAATTAGAAGGCTACTGCGTTACAGAGGAGTTGGAAGCCCCTTCTGGATGGAAACCTGAAACTGGGAGAAGTTACTACAGAGGACAAGAGATCTCCAAAGAAAAGCAGATTAGTTAGCTGTAACTTTGTTATGAGTAACATCACCTTTATTATTCTCTCACTGCCAGAGAAACATAGTCTGTTCTCTGTAGATGGCTCTGCCTTTGTGGGTGGTTCTGTCTGTGAAAATCAGACCCCACGAACTGACCAGCCAGGTGCTTACAAAGCACAGCAGCTGGTTCTCTAACTCCATGTTCACAGCTCTGCTCACACTGTTACATGCAAAAAATTATTTAATAATCCAAACAGTGCATTCCAATCACACAAGTAGTTGTTCATATCCTTATGTATATTTAATGAATGTGTTGACATCTGTAGAATGCTGCCAATTGATTTCTGATCAGGTGTATCTGTGGCAGATTCTTTAATTTGCACATGCAAATGATAACATGGGTATAATCGTTCATCCAAGAGCCTGAAGAAAATCACAAGGTAGCACTATGGCAACTTGTTCTTGATATAATCTCCCCTATAGCAGAATTTATCCTGCCTCAACAGAATTGAAAAGGTGCCTTTTATAAATTAATGTCTCAAAAGGACATTGTGGAAAAAAAAAGAAAGGAAAACAAACAAAACCAAAAAAAAAACACCCCAACACTCCTGCCAGGTTTGTTTTTGTTTGGTTTTTTTTAGCAGTGTGGTTTGGAGTTAGGTTTTTTTTTTTAGTGGTTTCATTGCCAGCTTTGAAAGTCAGCTTGTTTCCAGCAGAATGATGTTGAGATGGATGCTTGCCGACATTTTTCTTTGTAAGTCCTTCGCCAGACTTTTATTTATGGGTAAAATTGGAATGCACTCATCCTGAGATGTATGCAGCAGGAGAGGTATTTGGCTTCAGGCCAATTTACCATCTGAGTTCTGCAATACATCCCCAAAGATTTCATCACATACCTTTGAAAGGCACCAGTGACTTCAGTTGGTGTTCCAGAGGAGTTCTATATTTAGCTCTCCTCTCTTACAGGAGCTATTTCTTATTCAGGTGCCAAACTCTCTACCTTCCTTCCCTGTCTTATTTCTAGCAATCTTGCTGCATAACCTGTGTTTCACAAGTCATTCCGTTTCCCTCCAACTTGATGTCTGAGCTCAGTCTTTTGTTGATCTAAGAAGTCCATCTCTCTTTATCTCTAGAGAAAACATTCTGGCTGGTAGGCAGGAGGAACTTAAAGGAGGAGAGCCCAGTAAAACACTCATCACCTTTCAGTCCCCTGGAGTTGATGAAGGCTTTCAAGGACACAAATATTTAGGAATTTTCTTTTTATAATCCATAAATCAAGGTTTATATGGAAAAACATGCAAACCTGAACTCACACATCAGATTTCTCAAGAGACTTCTAAGGCCAGAGGTTTGTTAGAAAGGAAACTTTAGTTAAAAGATTCAGTTGTACTACTTTGATTTAGGATGGGACTCCAGGGAAGGATCAGGTTGCTTTTTTGCCGTTGATTTGCAGAGCAAATTCACAAACAGTTTAGGACCTCTTTACGGTCTTTAAAAATCTAGTGGCAACAATGTTAGAGTTTTAATCATTTTAATAACAAGACTTGTTATTTTTTGCATAATATAACTTGTTCAAGTCGGCATTGCCCCATTTGAAGTCAATGGCTCTTGAAACTGTGAACCAGAGGAACCGCAGAAGTCGAGCGAGTGTTGGCTGAGAACTGGCTCCTAATGCTGGTTTCTAACTTCTTGGGAGACTGAATGCTCAAGGCTGATTTTATATGTAGTGCTGCCAAATGTTCTAGGAATCCTCTGCCACTCCATTAAGTTTAGCTGCAATGAAGGTCCTGTAAAGAACAAGTGATAATGCTTTTGCCTGCTTCAGCTACTTCTTCCCAGCAGTCCATTCCAAAACAAGTGAGAGGGGCGTAGAAGGAATCCATACATGCAAAACTGAGATCTTATCTGGAATATGTCTTCTGCAGCTTTTAATGGTATCTGCCACATGAACCCTGAAGACTCGGGAGGGAATTGCTTTCAAAAAAAAATTTTTTTTTTTTTTTTTTAAAGACTAAATGTGATTCACCAAAAACGGGGTGTGATGGTGCAAATGTGCCATGTAAATTGCAGAAGCCACATTTCCTTATCAACTTTGCATTTCATAAACTGATTTCTGCCATTTGGGGTCTAAATCAAGTCAAGAAAATACTTTCAACTTTTTTTCTCAAAGTGTTTTTTTTTTTGCTTTTTTTAGTTGTATAATTTTATGGATTCACTGCTCTGCTTTCCAGCTTTGATACTGGAAGATCCAAAAATAGTTAGGAACTTACTAGCCTGTCTTTAAAATCTGTGTTCTTAAATAGTGTCTGGCTTTGAGATGACTTTGGGATGTGCACAATCTCTCAGTCACTTTTATTAATTGTGCTTCCTGGGCTTTTCTCCTCTAAGGAAGCTCCTAGTTTAGGGGACATATAGCCAAGAGGGTGGTTGGCTACACTGCCACCTCTGTTTAATGCTTAAGAACCTGTGGGAGCTGGTCAGTGTTTCCTCTGTAACCATGTGAAAGTCTCCTGAGCACTTGCAGGAGTGTTTACTGGGGTCTTCCCAAGTGGACTTCATTCAGGATATGTTGAGGTTCCTCCTTATAAGCTGTCTTGTCCATTTTCTGTAATAATAAGATTGTAGGCCAAGTTGTGAAATGATCCTAATCTTCTTGCAAAGTTTTTCTAAACCTTTCCCTCTCTCTTAAAGATTTCTCTGAAGACAAATATATCAACATATCTTACAGGGCATCTGTCTTCTTCAGTGAGAGCGCTGCAACTAGGAGAAGAAATAAGAGTTTTTCCAACATGATGGAAAAAATTATTAGAATGTTAGAGAAAGGTGTATTTTGGGCACGGATCAGAGCTTTGCATGTGGTAAAACTTTAGATACTCAGGGATTTGAATCTGTGAATTTGTCCATCTCAACAAATGAACTAAGAGTTCACACAGCTCAATCCCTTGTCATGTCCTCTCAGGATAACCCTGTGATGCCATTTCACTTGTTGATCCCATTGCAAGGCAAGGAAATGAGATGTAATACACATTCTACATTCAGTGTAGGCTGAATTGATCAGTCTGTTTTTCATGCTTCTTCTGCGTAGGAGGACTCCATCTGTGTTATTTTTAAAAGTCGTTTATTATGTTAATAGTTGATGCAGAATTCTACTCTTTTTATTGCCCTCAACCCAAAGATATATCTTTCTTTGGACTAAAAGGTACTTTTCCTTCACAAAAAATTCACAGTTTCTCCGAAATAATTCTTCCACCTGAAGAGTGAAATCATGGAAACCAGTGAAATCTCTTGGTCTCTTTCACTGCTGACAAAGGATCATATCATGGGTAAAGGATAGCCAAATTTGATGTTTCCATATTCATATCCAATCAGGAAGCCCAAATTATGTGGCATATAAACAAATTCAGGGAAGGATATTCACTGAAGTCTCTTCTGCTCATACCTCTGCAGAGCTTGTTCTCTCTGACAGTGTTTGGCAGAGAGAAGGGCATGGGTGAAAAACACAGGACAAACTATAACCAAGGTAATTGCTAGGAAATTAAAGCATGTAGAAAAATCCAAAACTCAGTGGAATTGCTGTGTTTTGCAGTGATCTTATTTCCTTCTTCTTTATTAGGTTTGTGGATCAGAAGTTAAAAGATTAATGAGCAGGAGGAAACAGTAGAAAACATTCTCCCCACAGAGAAGGTGCTTGTGCTTGCTGACTCTCACTGGCATAGTTTCAGCTTTAAAAGATTTGCAGTTTATTGACAGGGTGAGCTACCCTGCAACATTAATTGCTGTTGTCCCAGGACAGTATATTTCCACTTCAGGAAGTGATTTCATTAAAGTAATACACTTGATTCTTACTTGTGTTAGGTCATTCATACATTTTGATAGTTAGAAGGAGCCTTGCTGTGACCTTAAGTTATTCTTTTAAGAATGTTACATCACCTTTGAGTTCCCTCTGCACTAAGGGCAAATAAAAATCAGGTGGTTTTGGGCTCTGTGCTTCCTTAATAATAACAAATATATGAAATGGGTTAAGACAGTGTTTAGATTTTTTTCTGTAGCCTCTATAATATTATTAAGTCTATTAGGGTTGAATAATGGGAAATGTTCTTCTTTCTCATAGTGAATGAAGGAAAATGTCAATGCAGAGACCAGCTTAGACACTCTGCACAGTATATCAAATTGTTCTTCATGGCAAAATCGCTTGATTAGGACAATTAATGCAGAGATGTTGTGACTAGGTGTAAGGAGTGTTGAGTAGTATCAACTTCATAATAAGTGCTGTAAGTTCATGTCTCCTATTAAGCAGTGGGAGGTGGGAATTCAACAAGGAGAAAAGACTTTTGTATGCATGAATTGTATATGCATTGAGCAGCATTCTGTGTGGAAGAGTAATACAGCAGGAAGCGTGGAACTAACGCCACCCACAAGGCACAGTAGTAAGTTTTCTACATGGATTTCAAGCTTGAGAGGATTAGGCTTTTCTGAATTGCAAGTGGGCTGCCTGACTCAAGGCAGAAGTGACATTAGATCATCTGAATAATGGAGGCCACAGCATCTCTTCCAGACTGTAGTACTAAACTCAGTGTTTTGTTTCACTCAAATATATCTCTTTGAAAGTAATTTCATCCTCAAGAGGCACCATCTTCTTGGTGGTCTGTCTTCCTCTCAAAAAAAGAAAACTTTTCTGAAAAAAAGGGTTGATGTAATCATCTTCACTTACCATTAAATTTCCTTTGTCTTATCCATGTTTTAACTGTATTTTCTAGGCAGACTTGGTTTTGGTATTTTTAAACAAAAGCAGATTTTCATTAAAGTATACACAGAATAGCATGGTGTGTTAATGGAATATTGACTTCTGTGGAGTTCTGTAGAAGGAAAGTTCTCCATCTATGTTTGTTACAGCTGTAGACCATCTGTCTGATGACAGTGTGTGCACCAGCATTACATGGGGAAGAGAGGAACAGCAAGGGGACATCTCTGACTTCCCCATCCACTGGGAAGGTGTGCAGCCTTTGGAACAGCTTTGGCAGTGCCCTTGGAGAGCTCCCCTGAGTACTGGTGTAGGCTTGGGGTTGGTTTCTTAATCAAGTTTACTCCAAAAAGCATTTGGAACCCAGTAGGGAGTTATTTCCAGTTAATTAATGAACCTAAATTTGGAAAATGGTTGACAGAGAATTTCAAAGCCATTTATTTGTCTGCAGAGTTCTTTTGGCAGAAGGGAAGCTCTAGGAAATGCTCAAGGGTGGTGTGTTAGTGAGAGTCTTCCCAAGCTGAAGTATCTAGAGACAGAGACAAACCTGCCCTTCAATCTGGGCTGAAGTGCTTTGATAACTAAGACACTGAATAAACCAAGGCTGCTGTTTTTCTGGAACAAAGCCATTTTTAAATTAAATTTCAAGTATGTGTCATTTTTTATTTCTCCCTTCCCTTCTCCTCCATTTTAGAAGTGGATAAATATAGTGAAGGGGATGGGAATCAGGAGTATAAAATTAATCCTCTGAAAATATTCCTGTAAGTTCTGGAGTCAGAGAGCAAAGGTATCATCAGGCTTTCCCCTAACAGCTTCTCAAACCTGGGTCTTGTCTAACTTATAACTTGAGAATTATCCTCTCTCCAAGGTCATAATCATAGTCTCTATGATTACAGACCACTATATGTACAGGGAATGTTATCAGAATACTGTGGCCCTTGAAATCTCCTGTAGGTTTGCCCATAAGAGGCATTTCTTATCTCCTCCAAGCCTGCTGTCCTGGTACACTTATCTCTCTGCTCCTCTGGCGTGTGAGGAAGACTTGGCTTTTGTGTTGCTCTTATTGCCAGAAGAGAGATCTCCCAAGCAATCAAGTTGCCTTTAGATCAGGGTTATGTAGGGTGAGAAGGTGGGGATGGTAGGGGAAGGAGGACACATATATTTCAGATTTAATGGTGTGGTGAATTATGAGTAAATAATTCAAGTGGTGTGATTAAAGGCAATTAATCAAAGTAGGAAAATATGCATATTTACTAAAGGGTTATTGTTGTATTTGTTCTCAAATAGAATTCAAACACTGGCAATTAGTAAGGTGATTCACAATTCATTTTAAAATACCCCCAATCTGCAACAAAATAAAGCTCAAGAAATTCAAATAAATGACCTTGTATCTATAAGGTTAGAGGAAGGTTGGTTCATCTAATGAGCAAGTAAGGAAATAGCCTTGTAAATCCATTTTAAAAAAGCAATAGGAAATTGGTTTATCAGGTCTCCTAGAGCAGATGCATATGCTGTGATTGATCTGATCATGTAAAATATTGATCACTGAGAATCTTTGGCTATAAGGAGACAATAGAGGTTAGGGAAATGTGCATTAAATTCATGTTTCAAATGGCTGATTACAGAGAGGGACTTTAGGAGGGGAGGAAAAGAAAAATAGGGAAACATTCAAGATTGGCTGCAGAAGAAATATTACTTGAACTGTTTTAGATTATTCAGATTGCAACACAATGGCTTTTTTGTCACAAAAAAAATGTCTTGATTAATAATATGGAAAAGTAGGTTTTAGTTTTACAAATGGTACTGAATTGAGAGTCAAGCAGATAATGAGAAACAATTTAATCTGATACATGAGGAGGATTAATTTTGAGTACCTTGGTTGTAATAGGGCAGCACATCTCAATGCAGATAAATGGAAGGTAATAAGCTTAGGAGTAAAGAACTCTCTAGTAAATGACTGCTCAGATGCTGCAGCAGGCTGAGTCAGGGGAAAAAAAATGAGAAGTTACAGGAGAAAAATTGCCTATTCAGCTGCAAAGCCAATGAGAGGAAATGGGATATCAAGCTGCTGTTTCAAGGGAAGAGCAGAGGACTCAAACCAGTGTGGTTAGTGATCACCAGTGGGCTGCAGCACTGGCCATGGAGAGGGAAAGTGCAGGTTCCAGAGGGAAATGCAACTCACATGGACAGAAATGGTCCTTAAGGTTAAGAAATCTCTACAGAAAACTAAAATCCTGTTTTGGAGAGAAGCAGAGCATTTGTATTTTTGCAGCCCACTGTCAAAAGACATGTTGATTTTTTTCCACTGATGCCAGGTGGAAGTTTTGATTCATAAAGTTTGGGGTTTGTGTGGTCATGAAATTTGGAGCAAAACTGGGAAAGCTACCAAAGGAAATCTCCACGGAGATCCCTGGGGGTCAAGAGGGGAAGCCCACATTTTGGAGCAGAGATATCATGAGAACTCGCCTCTTTGGTATCACAAGAGTGAATCATCTTTATAGCAGTGTCTGACTGGGCCTAAGTGGAGGGCAGGATGGTGGGACAAACCAGGGTATGAGGATCAGAAGAGAGTAAGATGTAGTCTATGCTAGAGCAAACTTGTGGGAGTCTTGCTTTTGGAAAAAGTTCCCCTGCCATCTCCCCTTAAATCTGTGATGCTTTGGCCTTCAGTGGTTTTATTTTCCCCCCTTGTTTTCAGATATATTACTGTGATGACTTCATCTAGTTTGGGTTTTCTGACACGTTCATACTGTAATATTAGTGCTGTTGCAACAATAATGGATGTGAAGCAAGACATGGTCAGCAGGAAAAGGCAGTGTTTTTAACCCATACTAAAGGATGCTGTTTTTCCTAAAGTGTACTAAAGGATGTTTCACTTCATAGCTAAAGAATGCCATAAGTGCCCCTTTTCTGCAGTATTTCCTTCCACCTGGCAAGACTTGTGTCTCCTTTCCTGACATCATTTGGTTCTGTTTGCAGACTCAGCTGAGGATTGCTGTGAGGATCATTCTGTGTTTACTTATGGTGAAAATAAATAACACACATCTCAGGCTTACACACTGTGTATAGGCAATGAAAGGTTTTCAAAATGTTAGCTCAGGTGGCAGAGCCTGCTCCATAACTGAGAATGGTAAAGAGTATGTGCTTTTACTTAAAACTGAGTGTATTCTAAATTAGAGAGTAAAACAAAAGGGATGATGGCGTCTATTACAACTGGATTATGGTAATATCTATCCATGGGATAGTGTTGCCTCATATAACAAAATCTGTTTCATTCTCAACCAAAAATATGACAATCCAAGCAGATAATCCCAGATGTTATTTCTTCGTCAAGTAATAAATCTATATGAGGGTCAGTTAAAACACACGATTTTCTGTCTGTTCTCAGGCTGCTGGTTGGAGATCAACAGCCCTTGTTGCAATGTGTTAGAAAGACATTTCTAAGCTGTGAGTGCCATTGGCCCAGTAATTATCCTCTGCATCTTCCTGAAACACATGCCTATCAAAAATTTGGGTTACATTCTAAACTCTAACAGGTGTTTTAAAGATGTGCAACTTACCTTTAAGAATAAAACATTAAAGGTAAAAGACAAATAGGAAAAATGTACTAGCCTTTAGGGATGTTCCAGCATTCTAATTCAGCAATTTAATTAAAAAGACAAGTAATTAAAGAATGAACATTAATTAAAAATCAATAATTTCAGCAACCGTTCTCTGCTGTTAACGTGTATACTTTTTAAGGTCAAACTCTATAGAATTATCTCTTAACGCTGAAAAATGGAAATTCATTTAAATGTACAAGCTGTGATGTAAAGCCACTGGCACATCATTGTGGAAATAGTGTGGCCTGGTGGCTGTTGTGCAGGCAGGCACAGAGAGAACATGGCCCTGAGGGCCCAGCCTAAAGCCAGGGTAGGATCTGTTCCTCCTCTGACCCTTCAAGCTGAAAGGACTGTTACTGCCAGACTTGCTTTCCATGGCCCATCATAGCAACAGGGTGATTTAAGCTGTGTGTGTGAGGTGGATGGAATGGAAGTGTCAGTGAGCTGTGACATAAAGCATGGGTGTCTTTGACATGCTCAATTTGGGCACAGCATCGTCATTGATTCATGTGGCTCTCAAAGCACACATCAGTTAAATACATGAATGCCCAAGCAGGTTTTCTTATACCCTCTTTTTCTGCTAATTATATTTTTATGGCTTCAGAATTCAAAAGCAAACTTTATTTTTATAAAGCCTTGTGCATGTCTAATGAGAGTCTTGACATAAAAGCTTTCTCCATCCACAGGTACCTTGGGAATCCAGGGAATGTAGGAGCCCTGCTGCTGTACTAGGGCACTTTTCAATTATACATGTTTTCATCATGATCTTCTAAATCAGAGTAACCCAGATTAAGTTTAACATGGTCCTATAATTACTAAATCTTGTCCTGCCTTTTTGCCTCTCAAAAATACAGCTATGAGGCATTTTAATAGAAGACTGTAGGGTAACAGGTTTGATTTCTTATGTTAAACCCTTTTACTGCAGCTAAGCAGTACGCACAGGGGACAGAGGAAGTGTGAGCCAGTTTGTGGGGTGGGGAAGTTTGAGCCTTGTGAATTGGTCTGGTGATAAAGCTGAGGGTGGCTTGGGAGAGCCTATTGCCTTTGGTGCCCAAACTCCAGTCGACTGCCCAATGCAAAGCTGTTATGCTGCCTATCTTGCCAGTGTGAATATCCTCTCAAAGCTCTGTCCTGTGCTTTGTGTAGCCTTGTTGACCGCTGGCAGTTCAGCAGGACCGATACAGGCTCATCATTGCAGAGGCATTGAGCTGGGTGCCCTTAACGAGATTCAGTAATTCTAATCACTGATAGAGTCTCATAAATCAAAATTCTGGCCCCTGGCACAAGAGTCTGTCAGTAACCCAAAGGCCAGTGATTAACCTGCATACTGATTTCGCAGTGACATAGGCACCCCTGATTCCCACAGCCCGTGGAAGGCAGGTGCTGTAACTGGGGAGTCCTGGGTTGGAGTGGTGTCTCTCAGACAGTGCCCTGTGGGTCGTGCCAGTGCCCCACATGCTGCACTGTCTGAGGCTGCTCCCTCTGCTGCAAGCTCTTTCCTGAGCTTTGTTCAGCAGCGTTCCCTGACACCAGCTCTTCCTCAGCCCTGCAGTGCTGAACGTGTAGTAATTTTTCTAACACTGTGTTATGCAGAGTCAGGAAAATTATTATTACCCAAGGCAATTTTGTATAAATTACAAATTTCTTTTGCAGTTATCACTTTAAATTAGGACAAAATGCTCTGTGATTCATGAGCTGATCCAAGGCTTCTGCCAAAGAAACAGAAAAATGTGCAAGGAGGGAGCCGGTTTTGTTCTGCACTGTACTTTCCACTTTCCTGCAACTCTGTGCTAGTCCAAGACATGTAAGGGAAAAAACAGATTTTCCAAAACATAGGTAGACTCTTCTCCCATGTATGATGTGGATAAGGGAGGAAAAAGATAGAACTTGAAATATTGAGAAGAGACTCACCAAGGGTGGTTTTTCAGGGTCTGACCTCATGGAGTTGGTGCAGTTGTTACTCTGACACAACAGGCTTGGGATATTTCCATTCATCCAGCTCCAGTTTGAATTTACTGTCATGAAGCATCCATCTCTTTGATCTTTTTGGAACCTGGCTTCCTTCAGGCCCATGGAAAAGACTGCAAATCGAACCTCATGTTTTTTCACTGCATTGGATATGTCTAACTTTTTAAATTTATTTTTTTTTTAATAATACAATCAGAAAGATAGTTTAAACAATATTCAGCTAAGGCCTCCTTCAACAGATTTGAGTGTAAGACTGAAAATGAACTGTTATCTTTTCAGTTATACTTACAGAATGCAGATTTGAATTGCAAAAAGGCCATTAAAATAGCGTGTGCAATTTAAAACAGACTGAGTTAAACTGACAAAGCAGAAAATAACATGAACTGGAGATGCACTTGTGTGCTATATCATGTTAATGATTCTGTTTTCTAAACCAGGAACAGCTCAATAATATATGTTGCTTCCAAACAAACATATGTTTTATTAAAATAAATTAAGATAGAGAAAAATACAGCAGTGTGAGATGGGAAGGAAAACAATTATTCAGGAGGATTAAGCTTGCTATACATCAGAGGTTTGTGGCATGACCCACCGGGAATTTGTGTGCTGTTTGTTAAGATTTTATCTACTGGTTTTACACCTGGACTCTGTCCTTTTGTGTGCAAGACAAGAGCCTTTTGTGACAAAGATACAGTAGAGGAGAAAAAGTTGCCAAAGTTTTGTACATAGATACTTGATTAAAAGCCATTTTGGAGTTCAAGTAATATGACCTTTGAGATGCAAGAGGACAGTAACAGCAGAATAGGAAAAACTGGGGGTTTGTTATGTGTTTGGTCTAAAGGCCAAAGCATTAGTATTTTGAATTAATCTGCTTCATGTAACTGCTTATGTATGATGGATAATTGGCAAAAGAAGTGAGTTAAACCCCTTTGTGGCAACAGTTATGTTACACTGGCAAATGAAGTAACAGCATGTGCCTCTCTTGTGTCTGGAGTTAGTCTGGTGATGCCTCTTCTCCAGGAGCCAGGCTGTGTTTTGTATTCCTCATGGCGAGGCAATGCATGGTTTTCGTGCTATTGATTCCTCCAGCCAAAACAGGCTCCAGAGTTTCACTCTGCCTGTGGTAACACCATAAAGGTTTTCCTTGTGCAGGCTGATATCTATATGTTATGGGCAGACATGATGCTGCCTGGCAATGTGATGTGATCATTCCTTACATCTGCATTTTATTGTACATGATATGCCTGTGAGTGCTGGATGCCCAGAGATCCCCCTCTGGCTAATCTGTCATCTTCCCTTGACAGCTATTAAACAAGGATTTATCAACATGACTCAAAGGTATCTTTCTGGCACTTCTAATATGTAGAAATTTCAGTAAGGAAACTCTCTAGCTACTTGCTGATGCAGACCGTGCAGCAAAGTCAAGCCAGATGTCCTCAGGAGGGTTTTGATCCAGAATCTATTGAAAGAATGAAGCTGGGTCTTCAGATGAGCTGAAGACTTTGTCCTGAAATGGTTAGTACACTGGGCTCTGTGATTTCCTTCTGGCTGCCATGGTGGCTCCTAATTTGGCTCTAGCCCAAATCACCCAGGTGGTGGTTAGGAGGAGCTAAACATGGAACACCTGGTGTGTGGCTCAGCCGAATCCTGCTCGGCTCCAGCTGTGCTGACCAGTTCAGGCTGCAAAGATGGGACCTTGGGTCTCTCCTAAGATTCAGAGTATGATCAGGTCTCCCTGGGGTGTGGAAAGAGGGTGCCATGAATGTTGCTGGTGCAAATCTGGGCTGGAGGTTGCTTTTGAGCCTAAAGTTAACTTTGAGCCCAGATATTCCCTTCTAGTTCCCCAGCTGCAAATGGCTTTAGCCTTCTCATATGATTGCTGCCTGGGCACTTGAGATGAAGGAGGGTGTTAATCTGGGTGGCTGGATGAGGTTCGTGTCATTGTACTTCCAGCTGTTGACAAATTAATGGGTCTGTGATTAAAGTTGATGACTGAGTTGTTAATTCAGTTTCTCCAACTCTGACACTGTCTTAGCCAAAACTGTTCAATTTGTGGCTGGGCATTGGTTTTCTAAACTTTTATATAAAATTCCATTTTTTTCTGTAAACATATAGAGTTAAATATAGTGAATTTGAACTGTGTCTTCTAGAAACTTGAGTTCATGTGGGGATAGCTCAGATGTGGTTTACTTGGGCTTCTGGTATCCATGTGTCTCCATGGAAGTGCCAGTGATCAAAATATCTAGTTGTAGATTAATTGCAGCTAGCTTTTGGCAGGGATTCATGTTCGGATGTTTTAGTATTTAAACCACTCTCATAGTATCACATAGAGTTGGCAGGGGAAAGAAGAGGAGGTATGTACTGCAGACTACATATACTTTTTAGTATTTAGGGTAAGTGGGCCTCCATTTCTACCTGATATGATAATTCCTTTATTTGGTTTTATTCTTAATAGTGATAAACTTTGCAAAATATTCCCTCTTACTTAGCTGATAGATGTTATATATATATATATTGTCCAATGTAGGTTAATAAGGTCATGCTTGAAAATTAAAGTCCTGATTATTTTGAATGTGGTTATGGTCTTGTATCACTGGCTTCAAGGGGCTGTGACCTATGCTCTGAACTTCATATTTCTCTCCTGTTTACTAGCTCTACTCTGTCTGCATGGCTTCCAAGGGCTCTTCATCTTGTTGTAGCTCTGAGTATCACCACTCACCTTGGCCAGTGCAGCCCTGCTGCTGCTCAGAGACAGCGATCAGAGTCAGGCAGCTTGGCTGCTTGGAGAGCTGTGTAGGATAACAGATATCTCCCACGTACAGTAACAGGGGCAAAACTGGTTAAAAGGAATCTTGCAAAGATAAGTACATCAAAGACTGGGAGGTGCTGAGGTGCAGTGCAGATCAGAGCTAAGGGAAGAGCTCAGAGCAGTTGTGCTGTTCAGTGTTTGAAATAAGGAATAAATCTGTACTTCTGTTGTCGGGAGGCAGCTAAGAACCGTCACATAAAACATACACAGAGCTTGTGTAGCTCTTTAGGTAATATTCAAGTTCTTTAATTTATCTCTAACCTGTTGTTTTACTAAATTACCCCATCCATCACAATGTTTGTAGACAGAGCCATCTATTTTGCTCTGCTGGAGTTAAATCTGTAACCTGTGATAAGTCTGCTCCACAATACAGCATTAAGAAAAGATGAACCAAGAAGATAACAGTAAATAAGCATCATAGATTCTTGTATAAATTATATCAAAGTAGAGGAAATTTCAAGCAGAGGGATGACATCCGATTTATTTAAATTTAAAGGAAATAGAACAAATTTACTTAATTGATCCTTATTTTCTAGGAACCTTGTGAAATGCAGTGAGGAACCTTGGAGCTATCAGCTTGTGGAAACTCCTTTCCTTGCCATGACTTGTTCATAAACCCAGCTACACATTTTTTGCTTGACCACCGTGGACACTGTGATGCAGATCAAGTTATTTTGGTTATAAACCTACATCTGTTATGTCAAAGGCTGTTGCTGTGGGCAGTTTTATACTTGCAGAATCAAACTATAACAGTCTTCAAACCTTTCCCCTACTAAGAGTCTTGTTGGCTGAAGAGCAAAACATGGTTTGATTTTGCTATAAAGATATATAGCAGGCCTGGTAATTAAATTCAGTGCTTGGGTTAGTGAAAATAAAATAGTACTAAGCAGAATATCAATATTAAGTGGAATGTTTAGCATTTGCTGCCTGGTAAATTCTGACAAGAACTGCAGATGAGGAAATCTGAAATAAACAGTAATTTTAAAATCATTCAGAAGTAGATTACTCTGAAATACGATTGATGAGCTCTGTACCTGTGTGTTCTAACTGATTGAGAGTACACAAGTGTCAAGGTAGTACATTGGCCAAGTGTGGAGTGTCAGAGCAGTCAGTGTGTTGGTGAGGGCCACAGCAAACATTGTGCTGCCCCAGGCAGCAGTTATTTTATGAGTCAGCTTCAAAAAAAAAACAGAAGAAGAGAACAGAACATGTTTTTGAAAATGGGAACTTGCTGTAGGACCCAGCAAATCAAAGGCTGTTGTTAATCAGAGCAGTGGCAAATACATACAACTCTTTCCCCCATCCCTGAGACTCTGCAGGAAAATTCTTTCATCCACGGTGCAATTGACTCCCTTTCTCACATCACTTGTTCCCACACGCCAAAGGATGGGCACTTCTGATGGCGTTTTCTTTCTCTACTTCTTTTTGTTGCTTAGCAGCTGAGCTGCTGCTTGTACACAGAGCACGGTGCACAGTCGGAATGAAAGCTCTGTTTGTCATCTCGATAAATCTTATTTGTAACACTTCTGTAAAGGATGTGACAGATTAGCTGAAGGAGAGATCTGGGGACATAGGGTAGCACACAAAATTTAATTCTGACTGATTGGATGTCCCAATGCAAATGAAGCATGGTCTCACATGAAGCAGTAATTGCGACTGTGTTGTCCATTGCTTTGTATATTCTTTGCATTTTCCCTACTGATTAAAAAGATGTTGCTATAGTAGCTGGAACATAAGTTTTCTCAGTGTCTCTTCCCATGTTTTATTGATTTTTACTGCTTAACAAAAACTCTGGCCCTTCCTCATTTCTGAAAGGGGGCAGTTGTTTAAGTATGGATCAGCAGCTTTTTATAACAGCTTAAATTTCACTGCCATGTAGGTCTTGTTGACAACGACAGAAATAAGACACATAATTCTGTGTGAGGTGCCTTTTGCCTTAGTCCCCACTGCTACCACCCTGTGGAAATGAGTGTGGTCATCCTGTGCCATTGTATCTACAAGCTTTTCTTACCTGTAGATAGCTGACACTTAGCTCAGCCCCATCACTTACTGTGGACATATATTAAGGGTAGAAAAACTCCTAATTTGTTTTTACTGTAATCTTTGGGACCTGGCAGAAGGCTTGAGGAAATTAAAATACTTAAGGACTTCTTCCTGATTTTGGAAAAATATTAATTTGAAAACAAATCTTAGGGGAAAATATCTGTAATTGAACCTTTCATCTAGATATATGCACTGAACACCATTTCCAGGTTCTGAAAAAGGAAAATAAAAAAATAACAGAGATGAATTTCACCCAAAATTAAATTAGTGGATACTTTAATTTGCAAACAGAAAAAAAGTGGATTTTTTTTCCCATCAGATTCTTTTGTCTGTCCACATTTTGAAATGTCTTGTGACCAGGCATACCACACCTTTGCCACTCTGTGTTCTTCAAAAAGGCTTAGGAGAGGCAAGATACAGGGAAAGGCTAGATGAAACTACAAAATCATTCTCCCTTCAGCTGAGAGTAGATATGTATTTCTTCTGCTGGAGTGAATTCATGCAAAACCAGAGCAGTACAAAAAGATTCAGAGCTTTGTCTCTAGTTATTTGTGTCTCCATCCACAATATAAGTCAGGTTATTGATGGCAGAAACAATAAATTGTCGGTTTGAATGCTAATTATCTGCTCTAAGCTGGATCTCTGTCTCTATGCCTTTGCAGATTCAGTTTAGGAACCTGATTGTGGCTTCTAGATGTTACAATGTTACAAATATTGCAGTATTTGATGAAGATGATAATATCATCCCTTCCAAGTATTAATGTGCAATTTGAAAACAAATTACTTTTTTTCAGCCGGATGCCTAGAAGCTGGTGACAGCTGTGGGAGTATTTGTTTTGCAGAACTTCCACTGATTCCCTTCCATGCCATCACTTTTTTAGTGAAACGCGCAGACAACACTGGAAATGGTGAAGAATGGAGCACTGAATTCTCTCCTGTAACTCATCTCTTGGGCCACACAGATCGCATTGTCTCTGGTAGCTGAGAGCGTTTATTTTTCTTTTGAATGTACCAAGCTGGAGGTGACTTGTTCTGTCTGTGGTAGGCATTGCCACTATGGAGAGTGGCTTTATCAGCTTGAAAAAAAGATGGGTGTTTGAATCTGTCACAGGCCCTTCCTCACAGCTCTTCTTCAGGAGAAGCAGCAGGCTGACAGTGTCAGCTTTTGGAAAAGTAGCAGTGCAGTAGGAAAAGCATGTCATATAGTCAGGAGTGTGTTAACTGCACCCCTGGATACTGGGATTTTGTTGCTGGCTTTGCCCCTGCTTGTCGGAATCCCCTTGGCCAAACCAGAGCACTCACACACAGGTGGACTTGATTTTCTTCCCTCCGTGGAGAAGCTGGACCCCTTTGGTTAATAACATGGGAGTCCTTGCAAATTAGTCCTATAACTTTAACTTTATTCAGCTGCCTAAAATTTTCATGAGGAAAAGCAACTTCCTGAGTGATCAGCCACAACATTAAGAAGAAAATGGTACAAATAATTTTTCACAATGAACTGCAGTTTGGAGATGAATGAAGGGTGTTCAGTAAATAGCTTGAGCTTTAAAGCAAGATATTTGGGCTTTTAAATTCAAATTCAGATATTGTTCTGAAGTGCTGCAGATTGTATGAAAAACATTGAAACTACATTAAAACAACTTTTCATTTCAAGGAGAAAGTAAATTTTCTATTTCATGTTGGACTGAAAAAATCAATTAGTTGGGAAAGCTGAGTGGGTCCAGTTGTGCATGGCATTGTGTGGAAACAGGATAGAAGGAAAAGGAAGGTATTTCTCATTCTTCACATTTTTTATATTCAGTCAGGGTCAACCAGTCAGGGTCAGCCATAATGTGACTCTCAGCATAGCCATCATTGATTTGTAATCTCATCTCTCTGAGAGCACCTGTAGGTAATTTTGTAAGTCTAACAACAGGTTTCTGCTTCATATTTTGCATATGGGAGGTTTTTAACTGAACTGGATAAAGGTAAGGGGCTCTTTTTTATAGTTACTCTGCAACCAGGTTAATTTAACTTCTGATTGTGGAAACCTAAGTATGGTGTTGACCTTTTTGTTTGTTTGTTTTGCATTTTTGTTGGTTTGCTTTTTCATTTTGTTTTTAGTTTGTGAACATATAGAAGTGGAAAACTTGAGAAGTCCTCCTTGTTTAGCATTCAGCAATTTGATCTAGTAAATGAATTGTGGGTATACTGATGCATGGCAGCCAGCCTAATACCCAGAAAATTATAGTGACCTTGTTTGTTTTTTGGGTGAAAACAGTAATAAATTCGGGATATTTTCCCAAGAAGTAACTGTGTGAGCTGTATGCTGGAACTGATTTTGATTAGCACCAATTTCAGAGTTAGCTGTAAAAATAATGAAAGTATTCTGGTAATTAAAGAATATATGCATATTTCAACAAACAATTCAAGTAGATGAGCTGAACTGCATATTGCATTGTAGTAACAAAGCCTTACTTAAGGTGCTGGTGAGTGGGAAATGGTCATTTCCCAATGCACTTACTCTGGTGAATGACAGCCAGTCTCATTTTTGTAATAAAGGAATATTCAGTATTCCTGTGTGCCCTTGGATTGTGGAATAGTTCTGTGGCTTTCTGTAGCAGTTTCAAAATTACTGGTCAACAGGGCATGTTTATCCAAGTAACCAATGCTTAACTGACCCTAACTAGTAACTATAATTGACAGGATCCCTGTAAAACTTGTGATATGTAGTCCAAGAGGTTAAGAGAATTTTATCTGTGGAGGATGTGCCTTTAAGGTCCAGCCAAAATGACACAGTTATTTTGCTAATGGTAGATATGAAATGATTAAGAAGAAGGTCTACATTTGCAGACCTGTTTAGTAGACAGTTCAAGATGAGTTGTCATGGACAGGCAGTTCTATAAACTGTGCTGGAGGTGACTCCAATCCATGGAGCAGTTGGTTCTTTCTGAGTTTTCTTGCCTTTGACAAACTTCAGATCAGCTTGCCACAGACTCGAAGTGGGTCAGTCTTCTAGGCTGTTTCTCTGCTTAGGCTTTATGGCTCTGATACAGTTGAGACTAAGCAGATCTGCTCTGAGGCACCCTGATCCTAGGAATCACTGCTCACAATTCCCCAGGGAAGGCATCCATGCTGAACCCAGCCTAGGCTCGCTCAGTGGCATCCGGTTAAACAGATGTTGGATATTCAGGTGCGTTCTCATCTCATGGGAAAGCTCCTAATGCCTTGTGACATTAAAATCCTCTGGGTCACATCTACAAACTGTAAAAGATCTGATGGGATAAATGATTGCTTTAGGAAATAGCTACTAATTGTTACAGTCATCTAATTGTCCAGTTTTGCCAAGTATATTAAAAAAAGAAAAAAAAAACAAAACCACAACATTAAATGTCAGACATCCCACAGACAAAGACTTGTCAGCTGTAGAGCAAAGTAGAAATCTGTTCCCTTGTCACTGTGCACTGGCTCCAGTGTTTGTGTCCTACAGTGGAGCTGCAAAAGTGCTGATGACTAAAGAGTGACTCTTTTAATTGCATTTGGTTATTTAAGCATTACAGATCTTAGCATCCCTCACTGAATTCTCTGGGCGTTTTTCTTCTCATTTTATCCACCCAGTGTAATTAACATTATTACTGTGAGACGTTCATCTTAGTCTTGCTCTGTGAAAAACTGATGCTGGTGTCATTTAGGTGTTTTATCTGGTGGTTAGTCAGTGGCTTGCAGAGTAATAATCCCTGTGGGAAGGTTACATTTATCACATGTTTCCTGTAGATTTAATTGCAGCCAGAGATAAAAACAAACACTGGATGCTTCATAGATCGATTGGAAGAACCCAGCAAAACATGGAGTGCAGCATAAAAAAGAATGTGGTTTTAATTCCATCTCCCAAATTATATTGAATAACTGTAGCCTAGTTGTTAAAATACCATCTCAGCAGCAGCAGAGGTAGGAAAATAGATATTTTGTCTTCTTGGAGCAGCACTGGTATAGAGATCATCCTGGTTCAGTGCTGCAGTCACCCCACAGCTGCTGAAGTGGGGTGCAGAGGGCCACGTGTGCCAAGGGTGCCCCGGTCCCTGCAGTGTGTGGCACTGGGGGTCTGTGCATCACACGGCCTCATCTGGCCACCCTGGGTAGTCCAGAGTGAACTGGCTCTTCCTCCTCTATTCCAGAATATTTCTTCCTCTGTTGAGTTAAACAGAAGTTTCTGAATTTCTCATAGGCACAGCCTGCTGCTTAAAAAGTTAGTAATAAGTATTTTCTCGACATTCATTCATTAGAAGACTGTTAAGCTTGACATAACAAGAGCTAAATATTAATCTACCTTTCCCCTTCATTCTCATCACTTCTCTGACTTGGAGTTGAAAAGAGTTGGGAAACCTTGTCAGCACCGTGTATTTAGTGAAATATATATAGATATTCCTGGGTAAAAGAGAACTAGACAGAGTATCATCAGTACCTGGATTCTTTCCTCACAGTGGGGTGAAATAGCCCATCCCCTGTGGCATTTAGCCACACTTTTAAGTGGGTAATCAAATTCCTCATTGACTTAGCTGGATATCCAAAAAAGGAATTATTATTACAGTATACCAGTCGTATGTTCAAGTCGTCACCTTTGTGAGTGACAGATGCACTGATGCACAGAATATGCTCTTGTGTATTTTAAATTAAGGAAATAGATTATAAAAACGAGCATCCCACACAACTTCCTCATATGACCTGTTCTGTTCAGTGTTACCTTATTTTATCCAGTGTGGGTAGTGTTGTTTATCCCATCTTTGAGTTTGCAAGGGCCTAAAAATAGCAGAAAGTGCATACCCCCATCAGTCTGAGTGGGGTGTCATCAGCACTGAGAGAACAGGCACCGTCCCCTGCCCTCTGTATAGGGCAGTTAAAATTTGAGTTAACAGAATAAACTCTCAGACCTTGGAAGGCAGCAAATTCCCTGGTAAATTCCATATGACAGCGCTGTCTGGAACACGAGAGGTTGAGTGCTGAACGAGGGCTGAAAATGGGGCCTCTCTTTCCATTTCCTGTCAGATACGGTGCATAGCCTGGCTCAAGATACTTGGCAGTGGAGAGTCAGTTTCCAACCACTTCAGAGACATCCAGTGCTCAAAACAGGAAGAATTCTTGGAATCAGATATATCCCTTGAATCTTTCATAGAATACTAGTCAGTGGAGGAGAAGCTTCATGTTTTGTGCACCAGAAAGCTATTTGTTACCTATGGTGGCAATAGTCAGGGTCACTTGAAGGGTCATGAGGGTGAGCTCCAGAGGAGGTGGTTGCCTCTTGGGCTAGGTCTAGAGTTGTGTGAGGAGACAGATCAGCAGCATTGCTCTGTTTGAATGTTTCTCCCAGAAATTAAACCCTGATGGCCATGTCAAATCAGAATGTACAGGGAAGGCATTATCACTGTGGGCAAACTGAAAACCAGAGTCTGGCTCCAAAAAAGAGTTAAATACCCTACCCTGTTAGACATCATCTGGAGGGGATGGACCTTTTATTTCAAGAAAGGTGATTGACATAAAAGAAAGCACAAGAAGCTGTAGAAAAACTGGTTTAGTAATCCAGTGGGCATATGTCATAGGACTTAACTGCCATCTATAGTCAGTTAACATTTACCCCATCCACTGCTTGCTTTTAGGTACAGAGAAAACTTCAAAATGTCACCTGATGTCCTTAGAGTCATCTGTCCATCTATTCATGGGTGTCTGTATGTGTCAATCTTTACCATGATATCCAAGATCCACAGATGGGTGACTCTTATCTTCTGCCCAGGTCTGATGGATTTCTGCAAGTCCACTGATATAAAAACTAACTATTTTAAAGGCTGATAAATCCTTTTTGATCTCCAAGGTCACTGAACCTGAGTATCTGCGTGAATCTTCTTTCAAGTGCTGCAGCTCAGAGCAGGGTTACATAGAGCAGGAATGCTAATGCTTAATGTGAGGAGAGGAACCAGATTTTTATGCTGCTGTGTGCTGTGGGTCCTCTGCAGAGTATGAAATATGTTCTTGGGTGTTTTTCTTCTTCCTTTTTCCAGTGCTGCTGACTGAATGCTGGGATGCTGTTCACTAAAGCCGTGTTTCCAACTTTCCTCCTTGGCTTTGCAAAGAGAATTGAATGAGAGTAGGACTCCCTCTAATGCTGAGATGTGGAGTTAGAGCTCTCACCACTACAATCTGTGAATTTAGCTGCACAGTTCCTCAGTTAAAAAATTGTAATGAAATTAAATTAGAGTTTTTTTCACAGCTGCTTATTTGCACAGGAAATGGAAGTGGGAATGTTTAATGATGCAGAGTCAGATTTGGAGTTTATAAGTTGGAAGCCAGAGGAACAGCATAGAAGGTTCCACTGAGTAGCCAGCTTCCAGGCTTTGTACTTGAAAATGGACCTTGTTGCTTCCCTCTGAAGCGCTGGGGCTTTGTGGTGCTGCAGTGGGAGGGAGCATTTTCAGTGTCTCTGAATCCCAGGTGCAGGATGTGATTTGTGGTACCCACATTTAAACCCTGGGGACTATTCTAATCTCTCAAATATCCATCCCAGGGTATGAGGCACTTCCTAGTCTGGTTTGTGGCAGAGGATACAAGTAGCTTTTTTGTGTGGTGTCTAAAGGAGGGCTGCTGCCTTGGAACTTGCAGCTCAGAGTTCCCATGGGAGCTAGCAGAGCTCAAGGTGGGTTCTGGAAGCATGGATGAAACTTTCAGTTGTCACCCTCTCTGTCCATGAGCTTTGCCTGAATATAGGGCATTGTGACCTAAAAAACCAAGTCTCTCAAGCCTCTATTGCTCAACTTAAAGGGCAGACAAGAAGTCTCTAAAGGTGGTACCACAGGGTACAGCAGCCTAGGATAGATACATCAAAAAATGGGGTTGTTGGACAAACCTTTCTCCCATAGCTGTGCTGATCTCCTCTGAAATATGCTTGTTCTGTGGATGGAGAAAGGGCATCTATTTCTGGGACCATCAGCCAGAGATGTTTTATGAGCTCAATATTTGTCCAATAGAATTACATGGCCCATTTCCCTTAATATCTGTTTATACCTAGACCAGACTGGAAAGGGCAAACCTGTTTCATAGAAAGTTGGGATGTTTTAAAGTTTGGTTCTATTCAGATCTGCAGCAGAAGGCAAGACCACACAGTTGTTGAGGTAACAAAATTTAGGATTTGTTCTCTTGGAGTCTGATGGTCTGAGGACGAAGTTCAGGTGCTCAAAAGACTTTTAAAAAAAATATAGAAAATAGTGAAGAAAACTGATGCACTTGCTGATGATAGGACCTCGTTGATAATTCATCCAGTTGAAGTTTCTCTGCCAAGGATTGTTGCAGAGTCCATGAAAGCCCCTGGTCTGTTCACCAGCATCTTCCCTTTCACTATCTGTAGAGCTTCTAAAGCACTATCATATTAAAATGGACAGAAATTACCTAGGTTATGTACTCTCTGAGTTTTGTGGATTTATTTTTTCTTTGGCTCAAGAGTAAGTACAAATACAGCCACTGAGAAATTTGCTGATTTCGCAGGAGATCACAATAGGACTAGCTAGAAAGCAGTAGTGGTGATTTTGCAGAAACTCTCCACTGAAATTTCCCTGGTGCAGCTGTGTCAGTGGAAAAAAAATATTATGGAATAGCCTCCTCTAGTGGCAAATGCTTTACTGAGGTTCTTTTGAGTCCTTGAATCGTGGGGTTTTTTGCCTAATGAGGAAAGAAGGCCAAAATGATGTCTGCAAAATAAGTGGTTAGAGGTTTTTTGTCTGCTAAAGGTTTATCCTTCTGATTCTGGTAAACATACTAAGCATCTTTTAGTAACAAGCTTTTTCCTGTGTGCTCAACTCCCCATGAGAAGCATAACAGTGCAGGACACTTCTTCATCTGCATCTGACTCACATTTAGGGATGTCTTCTCATCCTTTTCTGCCCAGGACTTAGATCAATGTTTACAGCAGTTTATTTTCTTGCGTTATCACAGGAAAATAATGATAATTCACAGTGTTATGAAATATCAGGAGAAATTAAGAATAAAATCTGAAGGATTAGACCCAACCCCAAAATTGTGTCAAAATAAATAGCTTTCAACCCACTGCTTTCCCCTGGTAAATAGAGAAATCATTATTTTATTAGAGCTAATTTATTTAATTATGATAAATGAAATTACTTTTAGGAGCACTGATGTGTGTATTGATTTTGGCTGTAAAAGCTTGTAGACTGCTGAGAGAAGAGCTTTTCTTGTGAGCTGTGTTTGCACAGAGTGTTTGCAAATGGCATGGGCAATGCAGAAACAGAGGAGTCAGAGCGGGTGGGACTTGGCAGGAGGCACTGTCATTTCCAAACCATCTGCTTGATCCTGAACGCTGCAGCCACTGGGGTCGGGCTGCCTGCCATTTGCCCAGGACAAGGCTTTGCATGCTCCATACCTGAGTCTGACCTGGACCAGGGACTTCTGGGTATGCTCAGGTAGGGAGGTGGTCACCTCCAGACTCAGTTCATCTGGGCTGCTGGAGCCTCATCCCAGGGGGATAGAGTTGGAGTCTCTGCTGATCCCCTCATCCCTGATGTCTGCCCAGTGTTTCCTTGCCGTTGTCTCAATGTGATTTTCAGTGGGGATTTTCAAAAGCACTTCAGGGAGCTCAATAAATGCATGTCAGGGAAATGTAATGGCTTTTATGCTCCCAATTCTCTTAAGTGTTTTTGCAAATCCCATCACAAGCATAGGTGCAACACCCAGCTCTTTTCCATCAACAGGCAAACTAGTGAAAGATTGGTCTTAGTTTTGATCTGTGATGGAAAACAGGGAAAACAGTCCCTTTAGCTTTAAGAATTGATCTCCAGCACCTGGAGTGCCAGATATGGGTAGGATTATGCTGTCATGAGTAGGCTTGGGTTACACATTTACTGTGTTTCCTTTTTCATCTTTGACAAGTTAAGTAAAAACTGTGCTTGAGTTAGAAGTTTGCCAGTGTCCTTGAAATTTGCTTTCCAGGTGTCAGAAGGATATAATTCCACAGGGCTCCTAGAAATGCGTAGGTGACTTTAAGAATACTTGTAAGTCTTTTTTTTTTTTTTTCCCCAGTGCTTGCTCTGTATTTTTCTTTAGGGATGTGGTAAGAGCCAAGCAAGGAGCAGGGACTTTGAGCTGCTACACAGTCATCCTGCCAAAAGCCTCTGCAAATATTTGTCCTCCACTGCCTCCCTGGCATGTGGCTGTAGCACAGCTGTAAGGCAGCACTGGCCAGTAGCCTAAGATAGATCTGCTTCATTTCCCCATGTATCAGAGGTGGAAATGATTCAAGATGCCTGTCCTTGGGTGTTTCAGTGCTTTCTTGGGCATCTTTGGAATGCTTGACAAAGCATTCTGTGTGCTGATAGGAGCAATGCTGCAAGACCCAAGGTAGTCTGAGTATCCCTGCACAGACAAGCAGACTTGCCCTTTAGGTTTCCACCAAGGAGCCAATTCCTGCTAATAAATATTAACTTTCCCACTCACAGCTGCAAAGTGACACAACACAGATAAAAGGTCGCCCTGGCAGGGCAGCTTCAGTGTCATCCTGTCCTGTGGGACAGCACAAACAAGGGCTGCTGACTTCAGAATGAGAAAATAGAAATTACTTTTGGCATACTTTGTTTTGCAACTCTGCTAAAATGTTCTGCATAGGATATAAAATAAACATTATATTCCAAAGAGTACAATAGTTTCAGAAGTTTAAGCTTGTTCTGATTCTGTCTTTCCTGCTTTATTCTTATGGAATAACAGTAGGACATTTCCAGCTATTTGCAGGCAGGTATCAAAGCATCTCTCACACTCTCCTGTTTTCAGTCCTGTGTCTGACTCCGAGTCCTGATTTCGAATTTAAGCTTCTGTTGGGCTCAGGAACTTGTCGAAAATGTTATAAATTTTTGGGACAATTTCTGATACTTGCGAGCTTGCAGATTATAAACTGAAAAATCCGAATTTAAAGCTTGCCCTTTCTGTTGAAACATTGGTTTAGCTGCAGAGCATTTTTTAAAACATGATACATTGTGTGTAGACTTGAACTGCACAGATGTTGGCTACTGCAGGTCTGCTCATTGTTTCTTGCACCCTTAAAATCAGCACTTAACTGCAGGTGTATGTTGGAACTTGCTGGGTCCTTCGATAAAAGTGCTGCTTTCTGCTCCCTGGGTTTTACCACCAGGTGGCAGATGAAGCCAAGGAATGAAATTGCTGCACTGACTTTGCACAGCTTCCCACTGGAAAGTAGAAACTGAAACATTCCTTGAATCAAAATATTAAATAGCTTCACTATTTAACAGGTTTCTTCCTTAGTTGGAATTGCATGACAGGGTAATGCAATCAGATGAAAAAAAAATTCTCATATGATACTGTTACTACTACAAAACACATAGAAAATTATAAAATTCGATTAATTGAGTCACTTTGCTTTGGAGCTAAAATACATAAAGCTGAACAGAACTATGAAAATATAATGATCACTAATGCAACAATAGTCTGTGCAGAGCAACAGGCTCAAGAACCCCAAATGGGTATTGTTCTGGCTGGGCAGCAGTTGAGAGTTCTCTCTTCTCCTTATTGCCCCCACGTACAAGGAGGCAGGAGCTTTCTTACAGTCATCATCCGTATTTCCCTGGCAAGTTTCACTTGTAGCTGCTGTTCAATGTTGCATGATGTTGCTGCAGAACTGCTGAGACAGCAATGCTGTGCTTGCTCAGCCATATTTTGCATTTGAGATTCTTTGGTCATAACAGCAGCAGCAGAAGTGGAACCTGAGTGATCAGCCTCTTCCTGCCTGACAAGCTGGTTGGGGATTTTGTTGCTGGATTCCAGGTTGTAAGGTCAAGCCTGATTGTTGTATTTTTTCTGGACAAGATCAGTTCAAAACTGCAAACTAAGGTTCTATGAAATAGGAATGCCTATGCTAGCTTCTTTGGCAGTGCTTGAGCCCTTATTTCAGCCTGCATCACTGCTTAAATGCAAAAGACTGAAAGTTTGTCTGTTGTGGAGAACGTGCACAGAAGGTAAAGCACTGTTCTAGTAGTGGGGCTGTGTTTTCTGGGAGGAGAGTTCTTGATATTGTCCTTGCTGCACTATTCCCAAACCACTCAGCAAGGTAACATGAAGGCACAAATCCTACTGGAACCTGCCAAATATTCTGTTCTGGTTGCTTGTAAAGAGAATAGTTGTGGCACATAATACAGTGGATAAACTGATCAAATTGTGCCTTAAAGGGACTCTTTTTTGAGGGCTAATTTGAGCATTTTTCTTTAGATGGTTAGAAATGTAAATGCCCTTTCCAAACTGTGGGTTTTTTTCCCCTTCCTCTTGGTTGTCCACTCATGCACTGCTTTTGGCTGGGACTCCATCACATGTAATGGTTACTTGCAAAGACAATTGCCATAATTTCAAATGTCCACCCCTTCCTTCTTCTCCTTATTCCTTCTTCTCCCCCCAGCTTATATGCTGAGCCATGCAGTCTGGAATATCCATTGGGTTGGTTTGGGTCAGCTGTCCTGGCTGTCTTCCCTCCCAGCTGTGCACCCCCAGCCCACTCACTGGTGGGGTGGGGTGAGGAAGCAGAAAAGGCCTTAACTCTGTAAACTCTGCTCAGAGATAACAAAAACATCCCTGCCTTATTCACACCATTTCCAGCATAAATCCAAAGCACAACCCCATACCAGCTACCATGAGGAAACTTAACTTAGCTAAAACCAGTACAACACATCAGTCATCTGCAGCTTTTCTATTGTGGCAATCTCTAGTTCTCCAGGGAGTCCTCCAGTGGCAAATAGCAGCTTGATTTTTACTGATACATAAGGAGAAGAATAAAAAAATGGCTGTTTTATTGCAAACTCTGCTTGTAGTCCTTTTTCTACACTATAAAGTTGCTTTTTTTAACAGACACCCCACAGAGGTAACTGATACTCTAGCAGAGGTAAGGTCTTAGCTGGTCTAATGCAGGGATTTCGGAGGAGCTGTGTTCCTTCATACCAGGTGGTTCCAGTCATGTGTTGAAGGCACATAATTGGTATAAAGGCATCAAAACAAAGTGGAGATTAGACATGAGCTGTATTTTCCATTTCTTAGTAAAAACAGCATACTGGGTTAATATGCAATTAATAACTAGATGGGGATAAAGATTAGCTGAACCAGGCTGATTTTGTCACTGTACAACTCCAGTTTTATAGTAAAACCTTAGGAACTATTCTGAACTGCTTAAACCATTCTTGAGCTAGTTGAAGAGTACAAAATAATGATGTCATAATAAGATCCATGTAAACTTTAGGAAGATATTTTTACAAATTGATGTAGGCTTTGGCAGTCCACTGTTACTTGTGAGAAAAGAACTACATTTACAAGCAGATTAACCTTGTTTATAATTGCAAGGCAGAAGCCACTTTGGGCTTTTCACTGCTGTCAATAATTGACATGGGTGACATAAAGCCTATCATCTCAAGGTCAGTTGTCTGAAATCAATAGAACTCAGCAGGCAATTACAAATGGACTTGTGGATGTTCTTCCACAGGGCTTTTTGACTTCTTTTCCTGAAAATGGTGCCAATTCCAAGTGGAGGGATCTAAGAATCAGCTTCATTTTTTTTGCCCCATTTCAGTTTTCCTGGTGTGGTATAAGGTTGGTTTTAATTGTACAATGTATTTGGATATAACCAATACTCACAGCTTGATTACACGCAATCATGGCATAGCAAACAGAGACTATTCGAAAGTTGTGAAATTCACCACATGGTATGTTTCTGCTTAGTTGTTGTTGTGAATTCCATATACATAAGCAGTAATTGTGTATTAGTAGACACACTGAAATGTTATTTTTAGAAAATTGTTTATTAGTACTAAATTGGTGAGCTTCACCTTTCAGGTCTAGATTCAGCGCAACATATATGCTAAGATATGTTAAAATGTTTTGGAGACTTCAGTTGCCAGACCTCATTTTAATACCTAAAGCTCAGCATCTGGAAGGTGTTTGCTTGTCTATGACTTTAAGGGTCTGATCCTTAGCAAATCTCATGCATTTGCCAGGGATTGAGTTAGAGGAATTGAGAAGTTACTGCTCCTGAGCTAGAGTTTGGTGATTTTCCTCCCAGTAGACAAACTGGTATTTGCTCATTGCAGATGAGCAAATTCCACCACAAAATAAACCAAGCTCATGCACATGTGACTTGTAAACACATCTTGGAGGGAGTGGTAACTCCCAGTGAAGAGCCAGAGCTTTTTTTAATAGCTCTTCTCTACTACTTGTAATTATGTGATTCCACAATAAGCAAATCACACTTAAGAGACAGTATTTGACTTTGAAATCTGACTCTGCTTCTAAATTGCCTAAATCGCATTACTTACAGAATATGTGAGCACAGGCTTAGCTTGCTGTGCTGAGGAAAGATAAGTTAAATAAGGTCTCGGTCAAGTTCAGCAAGAGAAAATTCAAATCTAGCCTTTAATTAGCACAATTGAAGTATAACTGTGATCACGTTTGGACCACAGTGTTTGCAGTACTGTACATGTTTAGAACCAAATCTCAGTGTTTTCTTTGCTTGTCAGAACTGCATTAGGAGTAGCTGGTTTGGTTGACCCAAAATAGAATATCTGCAATATTTTTCACTATATCCAAATATCAAATGGTGAACATTTCTGAAAGGCAGAGGTAAAGCTTAACAATTTCAAAATGTAATTACTTCAGAATTGTTAGCAGATTTAATTCTTCTAAGTGCATTTTGTACTTGTAACATTTGTGATACATCAATAATGCAGCTTATTTAAAGTAGAAAGAAAATATAATAGATATTCTATCTCATGGATGTTGTTGAGCTGTTCCTGTTGCAAAATGCCTTACAATAAAGGGCATCAAATAAACCAAGCACCAGGCTCCTACGGCTGGCGTAATGTACTGCAGGATCCTGTTACAGCCATTCTTTGTAATTCTAGGAGGCAGAAAATAAAATTTGACACTCAAAAATAATAAGTTTAAGTAAATCATGTAGGAGAAATGTACATTTATGTCCAAGAAATGGTTAGATGTTGCCAGAACAATGCAGCTACATTATGAATCTTTAATGATCTCTGAAAGTCATAATGGTCTGTCACTAATGCCCATTAATGATCTCTCTATACCGCGAGTATGGGCTTGATGTTTCTGGCCAGTACCTTAGAGAATACTTTAAATATGCCTTAAACTTTCTCTGATCTACTCCCTGTGTGTCTGCTTCAAATGTAGACTGCAATTGCCTGGGTAGGAGCAGCTTGTAAGGCAGCATGGCTTTGGGGATAAGAAAGTCTTATTCAGGTAAGATGTATTTAAGCAATATTTTTTACAGGAAAAAATTAGAAGGTCTTTCCTGGCAACTAATCCTCTGTAGAGATTATAAACTATATAAAGAAATTAGAGTTTAATATTTCTTAATATTAAGAATGTGGTTGTTCTTTAGCTTCCTGGATTTTCTCTGGTAACTCTAAAAAAAATACTTTTTAAGAAGGACAAGGTATGTGTTACTGTTAATTCCTACTGATTGGGACTGGAAATATACTGAATATGCTGCTGAACTGGCAAATTTTTCCTGATTGAATATGTATTTCAGATGTCAAACAGGTTGATTTTATGGCCTTTTAACCATCTGTGCCACATATTCAGTTAATTTTGTTCCCAAGCTTTTTGTCAGGTATAAACCTTGCTTTAGAGAAAAGACCTGGTAATTCCAGTTCTCTCCTAATTGCCTTTCTTCAGTGTACTGTGCCTAACCTTAACTGAAGGCAATCTTGTTATGGTGTAACTTGAAAACATTTTCAATACAAACCCATGTTAATTTCTCTATTATTTTGCAAATGTTTTAGCTAAAGGCTTATGATGGTGTAATTTAGTTTTCTTTAATAACGAAAAAGTGTGTTCTCTGCATGTGGTACGTAAGAACCAACGCCCTACGGCTAGAAGATAAAAGCAAATCCAGGGACTCTTGGAAAATACTCCAATATCAAACAATAATCTGATAGACAGCATGTACAGAACATTAGATATTAACTGTGAGAGTTAGATAATAACTAACTCTGGGCCATATATCATTCTGTATTAGAAAGAACAACATTAATAATCAACTTCTATGACAATGCATGCGGCATCCATGTTTCTTTTTCTCTTTTAAATTAATACAGTAAATCTAAGTATAGTAAAGTGTGCAATGTGAATTAAGCAGTCTGCAATGTTTTTGGTGTTTACAAAATATAGTCACTTCATATATAATCCGGATCTGCCTTTCTCTTCTGCAAAAGCTCTTAAGTTTTATAGCATGATGGCGGTAAAGATGAGTCTGAAACAGGCAAAAGAGTTTGCCGTAGTTTAGATTTTGGGGGGTGCACTGCATAACCACAATATACGGTTGATTACGAACCTTGGTGTTTGATTGTAACCTTGGTGTAAAGAGCCACGGAGCTGGAAGGTGTGCGGGGCGATGGAGCCGGGCTGGGAGCGGCCCCGACGCGGTTCAGCACCGCGGACAGCGGCGGGTTCTATCCGCCGGCGTTATTAAGACCCGTCTGGGGTCTTAATCCTGCACAACGTGCCTTAGGATGACCCTGCTTGAGCAGGGAGGTTGAACCAGATGATCCACTGTGTCCCCTTCCAACCTGTCCCATTCCGTGATTCCCGGAGCCCCCCGAGCCGACTCCTGTGGCGGGCACAGCCGGGAGCGATGGGGACGGCACCGAGTGCCGATTAAATACAAAACGCGTTCAGTGCAAGATCCCAGCAGCCTTCCTTGGTCGCCTTAACCTTGCCCTTTCAAGCCTGTTGTTAATTACAGATAGAGGCACCGCGGACGTTTGTTGTCATTAAATATCTGCACTGACCGAAACAAAACTGCAAAGTGGATGACCTTGCTGAGGCAGTTACCCAGACTAACTGTAGGTGTCCCTCTTGTTTCTGGTTTTAGTGATTTTATTTGTTTGCAGTACTTTCAGTACTGGAAATCTGTCCCATTTGTTTGGTTTGTAACTGTTTACAAATTCATGTTTTACTGCATGCTTCCTGTAGAGGAAATTCTGTATTTTGCTGAAAGCTTCCTGAAAAGACTTTATATCAGAGCATTTTAAGTAGGCTAAAATTTATGGCAATAATGGTTTAAAAATGTAGTTACTGAGTAAGATGTTTCATATATTACAGAGATGGGAAAAAAAGAAAGTACTGTGGGAGGTGAAAGTTTCTTCCGAGATTAACAGTTCTACTCTGATACCTTGTTTTTTGTCTGCTGTTGAAACATTCTGGATTTGCTCATATTTGGGAGTCAGGAAGAAGAAAGGCAGGAAAAAAAGTCTGTATTTGTGTCTGTATGAATGTAGAACCCATATTTGCAGAGGTTTGAGATGTCCAGTTACACTTACAGTCCAGAGGGATTGCAGATACCAGTAACTTTTGGGAGCCATATCTTGCTCCCATCATATGAGGGGAACTGCCTGGGCATCCCTGCAGGCCTCGCATAGTGCTGTGGAATTTAATTAATTCCATATGGCTACATCACCTCAGCAGCTGTATACACAGGTGCTCCTTTTACAATTAGACTCTTTAATCTCTCATAACTGCCCTATATAGGAAGCAGAAAATGCAGGGAGGTCTTCATTCATTATGGTTATGTGGAATGTAGAGTAGAATGTTATGTGGAAATAGAGTAGAATGGCTCAAATTATTACACTGAAACATCAGCCCGGATGACTTCTTAAAATCCAGCAGGCTTATTGCTGTGCCTTAGAATCTAATTCTGCTCCTTGTTCTCTCTTTCCCAGGAAAAGTTCCTAAGCCTTGACATGTTGTGTTGTAGATAAAGCTAAACTAACTATTTGTTTGTAAACAAGACAAAGTTGACCTCAGCTAAAGGATAAGGACATCGAGATACTGATGGGTTTTGTGGCTACTGCTCATTAGAAGCATGTTGTAATTTTTAATGAAACAAGGAAAGAAGATCCTGGGAGGAAGAGGTGGAAAATTAGAATGATAAACAGAGGGATCAGGGTTGAAGGGAGAGGACAGAAATCCTGATGATACATCATCATCTGCTCAATAGGGTGTCGGTCTCCTGTGAATTTAGCTCAGCATGATTTAGCTGTATGACTGAGGAGTTGCAAAGGCCATATTTATGGATGGCTAATTTATTTAAAATCACGGTATTATCTTTGTATCTACTTGTTGAGCCTAATGTACTCATTTTGTGGTGGTTTTAGGAAGAAATGTAGCTACAAGGTGGACAGTTACGGAGTCTCTGTATGAGCAAATGTGTTCCTACTGCAGTTCAGCTGGACTTCAGTGAGGAATAACAGTGCTGAACCTGGGAAGCTTCATATCTATTTCTCTGATTTCTAAGCAAAGTTTTTCTGCATAGCAACAGAACTTTTCTGTGCTTTCTGTTGAGGTCTGAGTTCCCAGAAATGTACCCAACCATCTAATGCAAATATTGGGAGCGGCAGCAGATGTTCTGCTATTAGCTTCCTTCTCTGAATTGAATTCTCTGAATTTCTTCTAATTTGCTTGTGTGGAATTTGCATACGCATTTTTTTCTAGTCTTCAGACCTATTTAAATCACATACAGCAAATGCTGGCTTGTGGTTCTCATTCCTGTTTGCTAGCCAATATTTTTTTTATTTGCTGTTGCTTGCAAAAACAGTGCATCTAACCTATTGTAATGAATTCCCTTCAGTTCTTTTATGATACATTGTATTTTTCATTTCTAAATCCCTTTGTGATTTCCAGATGTCACCTTTACTCTGCTCTTGCCAACAGCAGCTCCTGCTAGGCCTGGAGTTGTCGGGAGGCCAATTGCTGGAAGGTGTGTGTGTGTGTGGGAAGTGCGACTACTCAGGCTGGTTTTATGTTCACGTGTATTACTGAGCCCTGCCAGAAGCAAGACACTGAGCTACATGGACCTTTATTGATTATTTAGTTTTGATGGTGGTAAATGTTACGTGTCATAAAGATTCATCACGTAGATTACAGTCTGAATCACCCTTCAGCAGTAGTTCAGTAAAGCAGAGGTAGTGTTTTCCTACATGTAGCTGTAAAAATAACGATGGGGTTTTGTATGGGAAAGAATTGCCACAGGAGATGCCTTTCTCTGCTCTTTCTTTGTTGTGCAGTCCAGATATTTGGTCGAATGAACTTAGATAAACCCAATTTTTGCATAACTGATCTTAGGTTTTGTCACATCACTATTACTTGGAGAACTGAGACAGAATGGAAGTTCAGGCTCATGGCTCTTTTCCTAATCCTCAAGGATATTCCTTCCTTCTGGTTACGGAAACTGAGACCAGCATTTTGTTCTGATAAACTGGTACCAGTTCCATGACAGTGAGTGAGCAAGGCTCCACTTCCACATTTTCAGGAGCATCATTGACCCAGTGCAGGGTCTAACTCCAGTTCCTACAGAGCCCCGCTTCCATCTAGGACGTGGCACTTTTTCCTCTAAGTCCCTTTCATTTGCGACCAGCTCTGCTCCCATTCTCATTTGTCTGTGTAAATGTGGTGTCATGATCTTGGCAGTGAGGTAAAAGTAACAGAAAACCATTGCCAGGCTCTTCTGACCCCAGCCCAGGTAATTTGGTTTCATTATTAGAGAACAGATGAGCCTTACAAAGTTAACACAGCAACAGGAAACAGCAAATCTGGCATCCATGACATGATCACGGGGGATTGGACACTGTAGTTATGTCAAGTCAAGCAGTGGGGCAGAAACTGGCTTCTGAGCAAAGCAGGGACCATGACTGTGAGAAGCTGGTCGAAATGCTTGGATGCAGTGGGAGGGGGAGACAACTCTCAGGGGCTACAACTCACTGGAGACCCACTGAGTCTGTTTTCGTCAAGCTGTTGGCAAAGGTTGAGCCATCAGATCTATAAAAAGGTGGGAAAATATCTTATTTGAGTAATGTGGCAATTTTTAGGCAACTTGCCTTGGCTATGTGAAAGGCTATTTACAGTGTTTTGTCATGTGTAAAGTGGCCTTATGTTAAGTTTGACAGTGGCACATAGCCCACGCTTCTTGCCTGTCCCATGCTGAGATGTAAATATTTCAGGGATGATAAGCTGTCATTTACATTGATGTTTCCAAGAGTCATCATGCTGAGAGGTGAATGAACAGATACTTCTGTGCATACTGATGTGGGAGTATAGTTTGCTATGGCTTTGTGGTGGGCAGAGAAGTCTGTTGGTCACTGCTGCAAGTTCCTGGCTCAGGCTGGGCCCCCCAAGACACCAGAATAACATGTTCCCAATTTGGGAGCCCACAGAGCTGTGGGAGCTGATCTCTTCTGTTTGTTCTGTGACCTTTCCCAGCTGATTGGCACTGATCTTTTATGCGCCGGATAGACGATCTTTTGTGGTTGACATTTTGGGATGACTGAATATGGATTAAGCTAGGCAAAAATATTTCCATTTTTCTAACTTCAAACAATGCCCTCCTTTTCCAAAAATGGTTGCACTACCAGGTCAGATCAAATCAAGTTCTGACTGAGACAGTGCTGTAAATGAATTGGAATTCACAGCCAGGAAGGGGAAGAAATGGGGGTTTTCTAATAGTGTTTTCTCTGAGAGTCTGAGAGGAAACTGATGTTCTTGATGTGCAGTGTCATTGTGATCCTGAGCATTTAGCAGGTCATATAAGTCATGAGGAAGAGACCCAAATTCTTGTCAGAGTCAGAGGATCTTGTCCTAGCAGACTTGTGTAGATAAAAGAATGGGATTAGAATGTGAGAAACTTTTGTAATGCATCAGCTGCATAGTTACTTTTTAAATATCTTAGTAGTCCTAGTGAGATGACTCATGTTGAAGTCGGGGATGTGTTTCTCTGCTTTGCTGGATGGGGGCCAGTTTTGGCACATCCAGTCCTGTGCAGAAGTTGTACTGTTGTCTCTTCTGGTGTTGGGATTCATGATTCTGTATCGTGAAAGACAGAAATCAATCAGCTGCTTAATCCCTTGAAGAAGAAGTGAACTTTTAAACAAAATGGGTCCAGATGGCATGTCTACATTGGTGTCACAGCAATTTATTTTGATTTTTTTTCCTGTTTCTGAGCAGGGCTGCTCAGTGTGTTTCTGCAAAGTACCATGGCACAGACACTCATAGGGACACCCATGTTGCTACTTACGGGTGCCCTTATGCTCTCAACATAAAAACACTTCCCTTTGCAGCTGGTCATTGTAGCCATTCTTTACTATTAAGGTTAATTTTAAGGTAGGCCAGTTGATCTGTTACTAAAATATCCTCAAATCTGAGCTCTTGTTCTGGAGCTGCTTGAAGGCTCAGCTCTGCCACTAATACCTTTTTCCACCTTGCACTCAGAAATAAACCTCCAGCTGACTCTTATTTGACCCACATCTAGAGGAAAATTGGGCTCTCAGGGGTAGTGAACTGGCCAGCAGCCCATGCTCATCCCTCAGGCAAAGAGCACCCAGGCACTCACCGTTCTGCAGTGCGTGTGTCCAGCCTGGAGCTGCAGAGGAAAGGCTGAGTCATTTCCATGGGATATTTCACGGAGGAGTTAAGTGATGCGGGACTTGGGTCTGAACAGCTCTGCTTCCTGGTGAATAGTAATTTTGTTTACTTAGAAGAGCAAAAAAATCACTGGGGGCCTCGGTGCTGCTGTGTCATCCCTGACTGGAGGAAGTCTTGTTTATCTCATCCTGAAAAGAGAGAGAAGAGATTGCGGTGGCGCTTTTCAGAAAATAATTCTCTACTTTTGGAGAGTGTAGGCAGTGGAAATAGTCCATAGGTTTGAGTCCTTAAGCTTCATTTTTTTTTTTCTGCTTATTCTGTAACAGCAGCAGTGTGCTACCCCAGCAAGAACAAAGGAGCCTCGGGAGGGACTCCTGACACCCCATGCCAGGCTGCATTTATTTTGTTACACCAAAGCAGCTTCAAATTTGTAACTGTAGAGGAGTGGTTTGAAGCTTATGCTGGACTGAGTGAGGTTTGGAGCTTGCTTGTGATTTTCTTCTTCCGGCCTTGATTTTCATGCAGCATTTGTTTTGCCCAGCAACTGTGTAAATAGGACCTGGTATAAATCTTTTGCTACTTCTTTATAGGGGAAGAGGAAAAAATTGAACATGCTGTTTAGTCTGAGGGTAGAATATTTTGATCCAAGGTGCTGGAAGTAATCTCTACTTTATGGCAACATGTCCTGAGAATCATTAATGCTTCTAACAGGGCACAGAGGAGCTTGGGTCCCTCAATGAGTCACATGTTGGGTTCATGCCCATCACCAGTGCACTTGAACAGGCAGATGGCAAGTGTCTCCTCCACCCCTTCCCTTCTCCAGCCTGATCACATCTGCTGACATTCATGTGCCGAAATAGCATCGGCACACGAGGGAAATGAGTCCCTCTGCTCACAGGCTGCAGGGGGCTATGGACATGCTGCACAGCCTCTGGGGTTTGTCAATACTTTCAGCTTGTTTCATGACAGTGAGCACTGGAGCTAGCTTAGGATTTTTCATCTGGTCTTGATTTTTGTGCAGCGTTTGTTTTGTGCAGCATCTACCTGTGTAGATAAGACCCGACATAAATATTTTGCACTCAGGATAGATTCAAACTCACGGCAAACAGCACTGGTCTGCTGCCACAGCACAAAATTATTCAAGGAGGATGGAGCAAAACCCAAAATGTTTGCACTTTCCTCTAATTTGATGAAAGAGCCACCACTGCTTGCAGTTTGGGCCATTGGGGGGNGTTGGGAAGTCAGGGCAGCACACCTTGTGTTGGTTGAAAACCATGTCCTGTATTAGTCAAAGGGCTAGTCCTGGTTTGGGTACTGAATTGCAGGCTTTACTTTTGCCCAATCCAGGCAACTCCTAAAGGTTCATCTATGTTTTAATGATCAGAATCATGGAAATAATCATCAGAAAAACTCAACAGATGTCTGAGAGGAAAAATTATAAATCAAAAGTGGATGAGATCTTTGTCTACTTCAAAATGGTGGAATTGCTTCTGGGTCAGATCCCAGCTCCAGGGAGATCACAGCACTGTCCCTGACAGTAACTGTACAAGTCTGCCCCATACTGATTTCTTAAGAGGTGTTTAATGGGACTGGCAATTTACCCTTTAGCTTTAAATGTGACCATAAACAAAGGAAGAGAATTTATGTTCAAGGAGTCTGGTTGTCTTCTATGTTTAAAAAGTCACTTGGAATGTTATTTTATTTTACCTTTTTAGCTCAGTGGGGAGTGAACAGCTCTTGCTTTCCAAAGAAAAAAAAAGCTGTTCCTTGAGATCTTTATGTCTGGAACACTGAAGTAGTCCAAAGACTTGTCCTGTACCAAAAACGTTTTCACAACAAGATCTTCATTTTCATGTGCCATTTATAGTAAATGAAGACGTGTTTGTAGGAGTACCGATAGTTGGAGAGGTTGATCATGCAAAAAAACCTGAAGGACTGTTTTTTGAAACTTAAATCTGATTATGCATATATGCTATTTTTATTCCGCTCTTTAGTTATCTGTCAAGGAACATTTGTGCAAATGAATTTTCATTATGGATTTTAAGCATACAGGCTGGAATGCTGGCAGAAAGATATCCTAAACAGTGCTTTTATATACTGCTTTTCCCCAGGATTTTCAAGGTTAGCCTAATTCTGAGTTCTGGTTAGTCATTGTGAAAATGAAATGTGACCTATAGGACAGATCACAATGAGGCAGCTTCACTTTGATCTGGAGATCAAACGCTGCTTTCCTAACTGGGAATATTTATGAAGTAATTGGTGAGTCTCAGGAAAAACAAGTCTCACTCATGACTGTATTGGAAGTGGAAAGATGGCAAAATTCGTAGTACGTTACCGGTGAATTGAGTAGGATGAGTTATTGCTAATAATATCCAAACTGGCTGTCTCCTGAATTGGATTTCACATGTCTTATGTGGACTGGCAGATGGGGATAGTGGTGGAACTTGTGAATTATAGCTATTTTTACCCTACTGTTAAACTCAAGTAAGAAATTAGGAGTATTTATTTAATATGTATATGTGCATGCCATAAACTTCCTCATAAACAAAGGTGTGTATATATACATAAACATGTCAGTGTACATGTACTCACACGTGCTTCCTGCAGAAAAGAGATATTGTGGATGGGTATATGGGGCTGCCAAATTCAGTGCACTGTGTCAGGTGTCGAGGTCTCAGGCTGTGATGGCACAAAATGTTCTTGCTCTCAGACATCATCTTCAAACTTGTACAGTACGGGCACTTCTGTTATTAGGGCCAGGACATACAACATGTTTTATTGGGGCAGGAATTCCCAGTTGGAGGAAAGAGATTTGGACCTGTTGCGAACTGTTCGTAGTGGAAGGAAGGACTGTAATGTTGGCAGAGGTCCAGCAAACTTTTTTGGAACCGAGCTCTCTGAAGATGTTGGGTGGCATGGTTTTTGCTGCACTTGCCTGGGATCAGAATGTGTGACCCCAGAGAGGGAAGAGAGGACCTGGCTGTGCCAAGGGCACACGTAGGAGAGGAAGAAAGGGCAGATATCCTAAGAAGTCTGGCTGAGTCTGAAAGCACATCAGGAACCTGATGCTGTCACACCAACCCATCTACATCGATGCTGTCTCGGTAGCCCCAGGAGAGCTGGCCCAGGGCACAGAGGATGCAGCTCCCAGACTTGCATGACCAAAGCCTGTTGCCACTGCAGTTCCCTATTGAGCTCAGCTCCTGCAAGGAACCAGTCCACAGGGACATGCCATCCTGTCTCAGTTCCTGCAAGTGGCTGCAAACCCCCTCAGCCTCAGGATAAATTCTTTCAATTGTTGTTTGCCTTCAGGGCTGCAGATTTCTGTTTCCAGCCTGAATTGACTTTGATTTAGCTCCAGCTGTTGAAAGCATACTGAAGAGCGGGGGATGTGTTGCTGAGGGACCTCCAGGACCTCCTGATTCCTATGTCCTGGGGCATGGATATGTGCAGGGTTCAGTGTGCACTGTGCAGGGCATTAACTACAGTGCAGTGCCAGGCTCTGGCCAGGCATCTTGGCACTGCTGCTTTTCCCTGCCCTGGTACCATCACAGCTGGCTCACACTTAGCCAGGGGTGAATAAACCTGTCTGACATGAGAGCCTGGCCTCGGAGGACACAGAGGCATCGTGGGGGACAAAGGGAAGAACGAGAATGTGGCAATGACAAGGAAATTGCTCTCTGAAGATTTTCTAATCTGCTACAAAATGAGCTGAGAGCAAGGGAAGGAAAGGAGTGGCAAGAGAAGCGAAAAGCCTCCAATAAATCAGTGAAGCAGAGGGTCCATTCTGTAAGGATAAGGCAAAGGCAGGGGAGAGCTGTGGCTAGAGGCCACCTGCCTGGTCCCCCTAAACCCCGTCCTGCTGCGAGCCAGGTATCCTCCCTCCTCTGTCGAGGACCCGGAGCCACCTATTTGCTCATCGCAGTCACGTCTGTTTGGGTGTCTGCGCCTCCCCAGGAGGCGGCTCCGTCCAAAGCAAGTACCCACGGCCCGTGGGTCCGGCTGGGGCGCTCCCGCTGCCCGCCCCGAGCCCCCTCCTCCCCGGCCCCTCCGCAGCTCCGCACGCAGCGCCACCGGGCAGGGCTCCCGCTCGCTCCCTCGCCTGGGAGAGGAGGAGGAGGAGGGAGAGGAGGAGGAGGAGGAGGAGGAGGGAAGGGTGGTGATAAGGGGCTTGCTGCGTCGCCTCATTTCTGTACCCAGCGCACGGCTCGGGGGGTGTGCGCGGTACCCGCATCGCTGCCGGAGAGATTCTGCTGCTGCTGCTCCTGCTGCTGTTCCTGCTGCTGCAGTCCCAGCGCTGGGCTGCCGGCGCCCAGGCGTCAGGGGAACGCTGGCTGTTTACCGTCTGGTGGGAAGTGTTGCGATGCAAAAGCCGAACGTGCCCGTGGAGGGGAATCTGCGCTGGCGGCGGCACCTGTGAGGAGCAAAGGCGAAGAGGCTTCCCGAGGCGTTCAGCAGCCGGCGGCCAAGGGGCCGGGCATCTGCACCTCACTCCAGTGTCTCCACCACCACTTGCTCCGGATCTCTTCTTAAGGGAGAAGAGGGAAAAGGATCCAGAAACCCCCCCTGCAACTGGACAGCCCCTGCTGGAGTCTAACAGGTGTTTGCTGGGATTTGAATGGGGAGGGGATGGGTGGGGAGAAAAGTTAACTGGAGAAATTGGGGCTAGGAGAGATGCAATGATCTTGCACCAAGTGGATGTGCCATGTCTGCATGCAAATAGTGCGCCTGGAGAAGCTCAGAGGGATGTCTTACAAGTGATCTACGTGATCTCCGTAGAAACGCTCACCTCTGCCTGCAAACTTTCCCCTGCTAGAAGTTGGGAGGAATAAAAAAGCATCAGAAAGTCAAAAAGGGGGAAGATCTCAGTGGACAAAAACGCTTGAGCTAAACTGTTGCACCCCGACCTGGGGCTCTGGTGCGAGCATCCCGCCGGTGTCTCCTGGGCTCCCAACCGACTGGCGGTGGGTGGCGTTGGCCAAGGTGCCCGGCAGCGTCCCCAGCCTTGGGGACGGGCCGAGCAGCATGCTGGCTGCGGCGCCCACGGCCGGCCAGCAAACCCCACGTGCCTGACCCGCCGGTGGTGCCGGGGCGGTGGCGGCCATGGCTGCAGCCATCGCCAGCTCCCTGATCCGCCAGAAGAGACAAGCCAGGGAGCGGGAGAAGTCCAATGCCTGTAAGTGTGTCAACAGCCCAAGCAAGAGCAAGGGAAGCTGCGACAAGAACAAGTTGAATGTGTTTTCCAGGGTCAAACTCTTTGGCTCCAAGAAAAGGCGAAGAAGGCGACCAGGTTGGCAAGGGTTAT
The DNA here is from genome assembly GCF_003031625.1 of Empidonax traillii. NCBI lineage: Eukaryota > Metazoa > Chordata > Aves > Passeriformes > Tyrannidae > Empidonax > Empidonax traillii. The sequence continues at coordinate 5,387,785 of NW_020955213.1, read as the reverse complement.
ATCTTTGGGGGGTTGTTTTGTTTAATTTAATGGAAGCTGGGATGTGTGTCAGGTGCGGGGAAAGGGGGACAGGTGTCTCAGAGCTGGTGAAATGAACGTGGCAGGTATTGCCAGCTCTGGCTTGTATCATCTGATGGTACGCCATGCCAGTCCCTTCCCTGGTCATGTTCATCTGGTTTATATGGGTAACACGCACTGTTGCTGTCTGTCTCACTTGCACACCTGTGTGCACCCATGTATTGGTAATGTGGTAGTCTGTCTCTGTGTTGCACATACACATGTGCAAACACATGGGATTTATTTGTGGGGGAGATGCCAGTAGGGAAGTTGCCACACATGCATCTCTTTCAGTTGTACATTAAATAACTTAGTGGTCTAGGGATCTGTTTTTGTTGTCCCGCTTCTCAGAATGCCCGTGTAGTGCTTTATCTCCTGATTGCAGATTAGGCTTTTTGCTTTCACTGGCACCTTCCAGAGTTCTGCTTCAGCACCCTGTTCCTTTCTAGGAATCTCATACCTGCAGCTGCCCTGCAGACACAATGTTCTCTATGTCACAGGTGCAAAAGATCAGGCACAAAGACACAGTCCCTGATCTGAGTGGGTTGCTTTGTATGTGGGAGGAGCAAAACCCTCTGGTAATGTTGCTTTCGCTTTGCTGTGCTGGAGCATCAGTGCCATTAACTACTCCACCTGTCCACCTTGCTCAGCAGCCACGGAAGAGCTGCCTTGTTCACAGTTTGCAAACAGCTAAAAAGCCAAAGTGAGGGTTGGAATAATTTGTTTTCAGAAAAGTTGGCAGATAAGAGTTGTGCATCCATCAGTACTCTTATTAAAGGTTGCTAATAAGAACTAATACACTTATGCAAACTGTTGTAAGTTTTTGCTTTCAACCCCTACTAAAACGAAGTACAGTAGCAGAGCTTCCTGATGTCTTTGATCACAAACATAAGAAGTCTTATCCAGGCACACTTTCCAGACTGGTGGAAATGACACACCATATCTTCACAGTGTGTTTATCTCTGAATAAAGTAAGATGATGTGGAGCGAGCTGCAGGGATGCATCAGCTCCTGACAAACGTAATTGTGTGAAACAACTTCAATGCAGATGTCATTGAGATTCAGTGGACGTAGACCTTTCTTTGTAATTACTCCTGATGCATTACTTAGATATCTTAAATGACACACTTCACAGCATACTGTATACCCTGCTGCTGTATACTTTTTGGTCTGGAATGGTATGAAGCCCTGTGAGATATCTCACTCTCTGACTGTGAATCTGAGGATGGTTATGAAAAAGGAAATCTATCCAAACTCTGTGTTGTTTTGATCTTTCTTCTTCTAGTTGATGAGGTAATTACCTCAGCCCTTATGGTAATATTTATTTTTCAGTTCCACACATTGCTGCGTTTCAGGGTTTCCCCCTCCATTTTCCATATGTTCATTGAGTAGTTTATCTCTTTGGAGGCTCTATACTCTTTGGAGCAGCAAGGGATGGGGTTTGTTTATTAGGGCTGCAGCAGTTCCTGTGCTAAACGTTTGTTGCTATATATTTAGGCTCTCAACTGTCTCTGTGGCTCCTATTAGTGCTATCGTAATAGTCTTCTTTTCCTCTCCATCTAAGAATTCACACCTTTTTTAAAAGACAGAATACATTCTTTGCCAGCTTGTTTCTAATCTTAAATGAGATAGGGCTGAGCTCCTGAGGCCAAGCAGGACACTGTTGGAATCTGTATTCACTGGAAGTAGATTTTACTGTGCTATTTACATGGCAGTTGAAAGTGGCATTTAATCATTTTGGCAATTGATTTCATAGACATAAATTTGATCTCGGCCTGAATGAAAAGTGTTGCAAAGCCGGTTGCTCTGCCTTTGTTTTGGGTCTTTTTCTTATCTCAGCCTTGAGAAGAAACCTGAAGATTTGTTTTTAACATCCATGTTTGTTTGGAACAGCACATCAGGATTTCCCACATTAATCTCACTATTGTTTTTTTACAGAGCCTCAGCTTAAAGGTATAGTAACAAAGCTATACAGCAGGCAAGGATACCACTTGCAGTTGCAAGCAGATGGAACAATTGATGGAACAAAAGAGGAAGACAGTAGTTATAGTAAGTGACACAAGAATAAATGGTGTGTTTGTGAATTGTGGTGTGTCATTCTTCCCATATAGGTCTGATCAAAATTGTTGTCCTGGGATGGCTGAGTGAGTGGAAGTGGCACTAACGCTGGGATCACAGCACAGAAGTCCTTCAGACTTACTGGGTCTGAGAGAAACACAGATAAAAATCACTTATAGAAATAATGAACTAGAGGAGGTAATGATGACACATGTGACAAACAAAGCAAATGTTATCTCCATGGTAATCTAGAGAACTTCGTAGCTGTCCTTTGGATTTTATTAGGGTTTTTTTTTCCAACAGGGAAAATTTGCTCGCCTACTCAGAGTGCCTGAAATAGAATAACGCTATCTCCACTCTTAAACAGGGGCTCATTCAAACAGAGCCGTGTTATTTCACACAATGAGAGTTCACCATCATTTTAAAGTTCACATTTCTCTTTTTTTTTTTTTTTTACCCCCTCTAAACTTAATTATACCATCAACTTTCCACCAGATTTCCCTCAGCCTTTCTGTGAAGAAGCTTTGGGCATTTTTGGTTGTTGGTTGTTGGAAATTTTTTAAAACTTTGAGAATTAATAGAAAACGGGACAAGATGACTAGAGAATAGATTTGGTGTGTGTAAATAAAATATTTAAGGGTTTCACATAGTTGTATTGTTTAGCTTAAACTCCATTTTTTGTAAAGAATGAAAGGAGTTTTAAGAAGGTATTTCAGGCCACTTAGATGACAAACCAAAAATCAACATGCAGACCTTCCTTGTTAATTAATAAAAAGCACTGATTTAAGTGCCATCATTTCATATGAAAAGCATTTGCAGGTGAAACATCATTTCAATTTACAGGGCACTCAAATATGGCAGAATGAGCACTCGATGCAATAGAAAATATTGTGTCTTATTTACTCCATCAGTTGCTCCCATCCTTTTCCCACATCTTCTTCAGTCCTTTCTGCATCTCTGTGTTACCCTCTCAGTGAGAGGAGGGGGCTGGTTTCCCTGTGGGAGGAGGTTCCCCTTGCAGCCCCTGAAGGTGCTGACCATAAGGGACAGTGAGGACCTGTGGGGACGGGTCCTATCATCACCTGCAGACACCACATCAGTGCAAAGGTGATGGCTACTGCCACCTCATGCAGTTCTCCTAGGGCAGCCCAAAATGTACCCTAAGAATGGTCCTTATGGACCTTAAACAGTGCTTTTCTTTCAAGTGAATGACCTGATATTTGAGATTTTAAAAATCACTACAGATTGTTCAGGCTTTTGGGGTAATTCTGTTAATTATCTTTAAAAAAAAGATGAGAAAATAGGCAAAGCTTCCTCTTTCCATCGCAGTGTGATATTGCTACAAACTTTTAATTTACCAGAGTAAATATCTGAAATTGCAAATACTGATTTTTTTTTAATACAAATATGTCTTTTTCTAAGATCTTTGTTCTCACTATGTCCTTAAATTGACCATAACCTGATAGATTATTAAACAAATTATAAAACCTCCTTGTTTCTATATACCAGCCTTCCAAAATGCTGAATACTTAAATATAATGGAAGTATCCCAGAACTAATTGCAGCTGAGCATAACAGAGCAGGGTTTTATCATTAAAAAAAAAAAAAAATCATATTCAAGGTAAGTGTATGGCTCTGGGTATCCTGCAGTCCTGAATTAATTTTAATTGCAATATTTTAATGGAACTAGTAAGACAGACTGATTATGCTGTTGGTCAGAGTCCACATAAGGTGCTTTCCCCCAAACCCCTGCTAACATGAATGTTTAGCAGATCAGACCCTCTAAAATCCTTTCTTTCAGTGTCTGCAAAGACATCTCTCATTTAGTCCATTTTCATGCACTGCAGGGAAGCCACTTTTAGCCCCCTCCAAAAGCAATTATTCTTCCCTGGGTATGGTAGGGATGGGAAGAGCTTGCAGCCCCCCATAACCAGCTGTGTTTCGTGCTCCCACAAGCAGCCTGGGGCCAGGATCCACCTTCTCCATCATTTGTTACCTAGAGATGGGTGGGAAGTTTGCCTCAAACTCCCCTTTGGCTCCTGGCTTGGGAGCAATTATTTCAAGCTCTGCAGACCCGCTGCTGCATGCAGGGTTCACAAAAAACAAGTTTGCATCCACGACTGCAGGGAGCTTGAAAGAAAGATGAGAGTTTGGAGCAAAATTTAGGCAGAAAGTGACACACGGATTTAAGGAACCATAGCACTCATCAGGCTTCAGTTTTAGCCAAGAGTCCATGTGATTTGAGGAAATGCCGTGTGGAAAGGATCTTCTGGCTGAGAAACAGATTTTTGCTCGTTAAGTATGTTGAATAGGGCAAGGGTTTAAATAAAGGCAGAATTTATTCCCCAGTTTTGGCAAGACAAAAAGATTTCAAGACTGATAAAATAAAGAAATATAGGAAACAATATCCTGCAGACAGCATACAAAAGACCAGCTGGCCAAGGTAAGACTGGCACAGACTTCACAGTATCGTATACGTTCATAAATTCAGCTGTGGCATGCTGCCTCTGATTTTGCAGCTTTGTTTCTCTGTCAGTTTGTATTGCACAAGGGCCATGGCAAAGGTCATCTCTCCCTCAGGCATCATGAAGTTTTTCATTAGGATGGATATTATATCCTTATTTTAAACAGCACAAGTGTAGTAGGGAAAGACTAGGATGCAAATAGCTTTGCATTATTTTATGCTGACTCCAGCTGATTACAGTAGCAAGTAATTTATTTTCCTGTGGCTTTTTTTGCCACCCTTTCTGTCATACCTGCCCACATGAGGATCATCCCCTAGAAATGTGATAGCATCTGCATCCTGTTGTCTGTGGTGCTGGGGACTTGGAGAGATGGGGCTGTGTGGCTCTGCTGTGGGCACCATCAGCAGCCACCGACATGGACAGGACACTCACAGTTCCAGAAGCCAGATTTGGACTTGCTGCTGTGCAGGGACAGTGAGAATAACAGCTGCTGCTAAAGGGGACAATCCCTTTTCTGGTGCAGTGCTAATGTCCCCTCTCCCTGGAGGCAGCAGCTTGGGTGGGGCATCTGACTGTGCTGGCACAGGACAGAGTGTGCACCCCTCCAACAGCTTTAGCAGAGTCAGCATCACCCCCCCAACAACCCTTTCTGAAATTCCAACTGTCTGTGCCACAGCAGCTGTTCATCCCACTGAAGTTTAAACCAGCTTCTGAGTGTGCCCAACCCTCATCTTGCCTCAAAATAGAGCATGTATGTTTATGGCAGGAGAACGTTCTGCTGCTGAGGGAAGCAGCTGAGCACCCATTGCAGTGGGTGCCCCAGCCCTCCTCTGGCAATCACTCAGACTCAGATCTGCTCACTTTGCCCAGCAAAGCACAGCCAGGAATCCCTTACTAAAGCCTGTCTCTGTGGCTCCTGGTAGCTGTGTCTTCTCAGCTGTCCCAGGCGTTGCCCTGTCCTCAGCTGGTTACTGGCAGGTTCATAGCGCTGCTCTTAGTGGAACCCATGCTCAGACCCTTGTGCTGAAAATACCCAAACACCTGCCCTACTTGTAAATGTGCCATTAGGAAATCATCTTTCAAAAGAGACCTGCAGGTTCTGCCTGGATACTGAGCTTTAAATTGTGCTCTTCAGCCTACACAAAGATCAGATGCTGCTTTTTGGGGTTGAGCTGCGAAAGAGGGCTCTCCAAGGGAGTATTTAATGAGTCAGAAAGGGAATACTTTCTCCCCCAAATAAACTCAAGCATTTGATAGAACGAGTGAAAAATCCATTTCCCTTACTGGAAACCTAAGATTCTTTTGCCAAATACTGCACAGAATCAGAGGGTTTTGTTTTAGTGAAGGGAGAAATTCATTTATGTTGATTTTATACTTGAGGCGAGTGTGAGGAGGGTCTGCATGTGTGTGTGTGTTTGTGTCTGCATGTACATTCTCCCACATGAGAGGGAAAGAAAAACAGATTTTATGAAGTTCTACATTTATTTGTTAGTTCTGGATATTTCCACCTTTTCTGCTACATTTGACTATTGTAGGAAATGCAATGCCCAACTTCAGGGCACTCGGCAATCTCACATCCAGAATTTAGGATCTGTATTAAATGCTGGCCAACTGTAAATTTCTTTTTTAATAAAATATGGCCATTTGGGGGTTTTCAAGCTGAAAAAGGAATTTATAAGAGGTCATAACTCTAAACTTATACTTTTGAAAAGAATAAAAATATTTCAGATTCATAATTCAGTTTTAAACTGGTTTCAGACAGTGACCATAAATAGCAAACTTCAGCCTGAAGCAGACCAAAGTTTTCCAGCCAAGTAATAAATCATTGGAAATGAGAGGCAGTTTGGCATTACTTTATCCTATCTCTGCACTTATACTACAGATTGGAAGGAGATGCTTTGGGTTATGATAACTTTTCTTAACTCCCCTTTATTTTTAATCCTGCATATTGAACATGGAGTACTGTATTCAACACTTTGTTGTTTTTGTTCAGTTTTAATGTATCCATGAATCCAAGCTATGGCAGAGCTTTGCTTTTTTTTCTTCTTTTTTTTTTTTGGCTTTAATTTACCCCTTTACAAAGCAGAATCTCCTTTTTTTTTTAAAGATACATCTCTGCTTACAAATACTGCTATTATTACCATGTATACAAGCATAAACATAAGCAGAACATTCGGAGCAGCTCAGTTTTGAAAGCACAGATTCAGGGCTAGATCTAAAGAATTGCTGTAATTTCATTTTGAAGTTATTTAATTCTGTTTTTTTCAAACTCATTCTCCTCTAAAAAGAGGAAAAAGAAAACCCTACTAAATTTTGAGTGGAAGCATTCTGTGATGTTAATGATGGTTTTGAACTCCTCTGAATTTCATCTTCCTCCTTCCTTTTGGTCAAAATGTTAACTGAATTTGATCTGAAAATAAAAACAAAATTAACGTCTTGTAAAAATTTTTGTATGTTTGCTTCTGGATTTCTTTTTGTTTTCTTTTTGCACTTACTGTCAAAAAAACCCCAAACAAATTAGTATGGTCAGTTCTACTCAGCAGACCCTGGATTCTGCTCATGAGGCAGGTAAGTCCTTTAAGCTGTCAGTACTTTCAGTTCACCATCTTGAGAAAGAGGGAGATACGTTGACACTCTCATGTAATTTCTGAGCTATTGGTGGAAATTTCTATAAAAGAACATGACAGTAGCAGTATTGCTCTGTAGCACCCACAGAAATTAATATATGCATGAATAGACATTTTTTATTTGGTTCTGGTAATTATGGTTTAATTTTCTATCTAATCTGCATACTCTAAAGGATTAATTTTGCTCTCCATCTCCTTTCTCTCCTAGCTTTGTTTAACCTCATACCTGTGGGTTTACGAGTGGTGGCGATTCAGGGGGTTCAAACAAAATTATATCTGGCAATGAACAGTGAAGGATACCTATACACATCAGTAAGTAAACATTTTTCATTCTGTTCTCAGTGAAATTGTGTCAAGAACTTGGTAACTTTATAATTTACTATTCCAGGGAATGTGGTTATAATCTATAGACATGAGATTTGATAGCAAATTCAGTGCAATGGCGATGGTCTGGTTCTAGCTTATTATTCTGTTATTTCCCTTTGGAATCCATGCGGTGCATGAAATCAAACTGTGGTGCCTTTGATGCAAACTAATAATCCTAAAGTGTGAAATATATAAAAAAAACACATCCAAAACCCCAAACAAAAAGGATCCTCTCTCTTGGTCACTGTGAACTGGTTGGGCTAATCAGTGCAGGGTATGGAGGGGAAGGGACAACTCATGTATCACACACATGCCTGAACACATTTTATATCTTCCTATGTAATCTGTGTTGCTGTTATTAAAAGGGATTAGAGAAAGTAGGTTTTTTTGTTTGGCCGGGATTTTCACATAGAAATTTTATGGCTTCAAGTTGCTGAGTGAGTAAAGAACCGTTTTATTAGGAGTTTTGATAAAGAATGTCAGTAAATAATTTTCAGTGATGTTTCTTACAAGAGCAAACAATGTTTTTCTGAAGAAAAAAGAAGAAAAGACATTTTAAAAAATAGGCTAGTTTTCAATTAAATTTCAATTAAAAACATTTAGTTGAACTATGTTCAGGAGTTTTAATTATAAACTCTTAATAGATTTTTCCCAAGGAGGAAAATAGAGGAAAATGTAATTTATTATCTTCTGCAAATTATTCTTTTCTATGAATGATTCCCGTAATACTGATAACAATTAAGTAAACTTATCCAAATCTCTCATTTATTTTGCAATCCTGACAGCTGGGACAACGGGCAGCTTTGCATATTTTTCCTCTTGTATCTGCCAGAGCCAAAGCAAATTAGAACTGGTGTTGATGCGGGACAAAGTAACATTTCAGTGAACGGCATCGAACTCTGCTTTCTTTTTTTACTCGGGTTGTTTGCTCAGTGTGGTTAATCCACAGACCTGTTTGTAGGGCTGTAGCCACACAGCCAGAACGTGCAAAGTCCCCTAATCCTGTGTAGTCACAGTCCTGTGACTGCTCAGTGTCATTTACATTTGCACTGTAAATGTACCTTTGACTGCACCGTGTTTTCATTTGCATCAGTGTCTGCAGCCACGGTCCTTTCTGGCTGCTCACTCCCCCAGAGAGCACCAAGTCGTGCTGTGCTGGCTTCTGTGGGCTCAGTCCCACCTCGGGGAACATCACCTCAAGTTGTGTCTCAAGGTGGGATAGAGAGGTTGCTACATAAAGCAAAATTTCATTGCTGTGCTTAGTTTGAGCTGGTCGGTTCTTTCATTGCATACATTCTGGGGAAATCAGCTCTGTTTTTGTAAAGAAGAAGAAAATGGGATGAGGGTGGATTCTGCCCCTGCTAAACTGTTAACAATGCAGGAGTAGCTTCTCATTGAGAGTCATGACCACTGAAAGAATGAAGTATCACTTCTAGTATCCCTTGACGTGAGAAGAAGGGATAGAATATTACTGATTCGGATTAAGTCCAACTTTTTGCTTGATGGGCATCTAGACATCTTAGAGCTCAGAGATTCACTTTGGTTGTAGTTTTTATTATTTGCATTGATTAGGGATAGTTCTTTATGTGATTATGTTATCATAAATAGTGCCTTCCTTGAATCCTTTAGTATCTGTGACTTTAATAGTTTATGCCATTACAAAATTAACTGGTGACATATGTCTATTTTCTCCTTAGTAACAGTGGTCATTTTATTAGGCAATTATATTTTCTTACATTTATTCTTGTATTCTTGAACTTGATGGGTTTGGAAAGGCCTTAAACAGACTTTTGTTGTGTTGTTATGTCCCAGATTCGTATTTTAAATACTCTTCACAAAGACAGGTGTCTATTGAATTTCAATTTACTTTTCTAAAGAAAGTTGCTACCCAAGTTTTCAATAATTTGGGGTTTATCCTCTCATGCTTTCTGGTTTCATTGTCTTGTCCTTCATAATAACTGCAAGAAACTCTTGGTGGGCAAAATCAACTCATGTCTCTGTCAATGAGCCCCAGGTGTCGACAAGGGCTGGTGAGGAGCATCTTCCCCTACTTCACCTGCTATGCATAAGGTTGCCAGAATCCAGTTCCAGCACTATTTTTTAAGTGTTTTTAGCATTTCTTTTGCTGCTAATGGTCCTTTCAGCAAGGCATAGAGTCTGACAGTCTGATGCATGGGAAATAAGCTCTGTATTTTGGGCTGTATTCTTGGTTGATGTAAATGAATCCCAAGAGAGCTCAGCTGATTTATACCAGCTGAACACTCACCTGTTCAAGGAATGCCACCAGGGAGTCAGGGGAACAGATCAGCTCAAGTAAGTGACAGCCATCTACACATCCTGAGGGTTTCCAAGCCCACAGAGGGATGTGTTCCTGAATGGGATTTGTCAGGAGCAGACAGATGGCAACATGGAATTGATCAGGTGCAAAAGCCCCACAAAACACTGTCAGATTCCTGAAGCAAGAGAACAAAGGGAAATAGAAATGTACTTAAATTGTAAATAACTATAACAGATAGTTGCATGCACCATTTCCAGAGAGAAATTAAATTAGCATTGATGATGCAATGTAATAGGGAGAGAGAATATTGTGGTCTATGTCATGATCACTCGCTTTTAGTTCTGTTGTGACTCCAGCACTTGTGTCTGTGCAGAGGAGGATCCCGGGCATCACAGGTAGCCTGAGGTGTGGTTTGCTTCTGATCTAGTGACTGTACTCAAGAATGAGGTGAATTTGCTCCATGGGAGGATCACTGATGAATAATAAACCTGCAGAGAACAGATATCTGTAGTTGGCTGCCAGACTTTATGGATAGTTTGCAGCATCTGTCAGTTAGAGCAAAAATGAGATTTTTAATGTAACGATAAAAGCTCCTCGGGGACAAGGTAGCAACTCAGCTAAGCAAAAGAAAGATATTATGTTAACTACATAAATATATACATTTGTTGTAGCAGCACATTGAAAGTCCTGGACTGCAGGGAAGGGGAGCGACCCTGGTCCTCCCAGCAGCCTGCCGTGCTCTCCTACTCACCATTCTCCAAGCAGTGTGTGGATTCTGTCCACACTGGCTGGAACGTGTGTCTCCATGTCACATAAAAGAACACCACATTTGAAATGTTTTTTTTTTCTACAGCCAGTTTCCTACCAAAGTCCGTGGGAATTGTGTGACTGCACCACCCCAAGCTGAACCCACCCTCACAGTTTTATTTGGAGGGACCTTATTTGGAGCAATTTGGGGCTGCAGCTCTTGGTGCTTGAGCATCCATTTAAAATGGAAACACAGGGTTTGATTCATCCTTCCTTACACCAGTGTCATGCTGCTGCAAGATGACTTAAACCATGTTATGACACTGCTGTCTAATGTAATAGCATCAGGAATCATGCCCTTTTGTATTTTAGGGTGGCTTTTATTTTATCTTATTTTGCTTTCTGTGAATGACCACATCTTTCAAATGAGCACCATATGCACTACAGCTGAGTTTTCAGGTTTCATACTCTATGAATTCCCTGCATTCTTTCATTGTCTTGAACGGAAGAGTGAAAAATATTTTAAGAATCTGTTTGTCAGACATGTAGTCCTAGAGCTATTGCTTGCTCATTAATATGATGGTGATGTGACAGAGGAGGCTCACAGTGATACAGAGCAGCAGCAAGTGAAGTTCCTTAAGGGGAAGGTGTGTATGTAGGTGAGGAGAATTGGTTGTACTGCTTGGATTCTGTATTGGCTGAAACATAACCCAAAGTACAGCAAGTTTAAAAAACAGCCTCTAAACATCTAGCTGTGTATTTTCCATGAACCATTATGTTGGAGTTTTAAAAATCACTTAATGATTATCAGTGAAATGCTTCTTTCTCCCATAGAACATTTCAGCCCAGGTAACTGTGCACTTGTTTAGACTGGATACATTGTCAGGAACAGTGAAATAAGTGCTGCTCATTGCGTGTTTCTGGCCAGTCTCAAAAGCTGTGCAGCTCAGCTTGTTAAGAGGGTTTATTTCCCATCTTGTCTTGTTCTGGGTTCCTGTGTTTTACCAAAGTATTTAATTTAATAATGTCATAGGCAAGTAAGCTTACAGCTTCTCCCAGGTTGGGAGAGCCCTTAGCCAAGAGTGGTCCTTTGCCCTGGTCGTGTGTGATAGGGTCCAGTCTGTCCATCTGTCCTACAGCCTTTCAACTCATTTGCTGAAAATTCAGGGCATTCAGCCTTTTGTACGATGTCTGTTAGGAAGCATTGTTCATGCTGGCTTTCTTAAGTATTCTAGGATGCCCAATATTTTTGAGTTAATAGTGCTACTGTATGCGGCTTAATTTTGCCATCTCTTGTCTGATGTCACTCGGTGCAGTTAGTATGGGTTTAAGGAGCACTTTGGTATAATACCCTGGGCAGACTTTTACATGCAATTTACCCTAAGAGAGCGTTCAGCTAACATTGTTCTCTGTATGTAAAAATAAATTCTCATATATAAATTTGGTACCTGCACAGAAAGTAAATATTGCGTGAAGCATGCACGTTGATTATAGCCAAGAGAACTGAAATGTGATTAAATTCTCAGAGTGCTTCAAAAATTGGTTTTGGTGAGTTGGAAAGAAGAGAAGTTTGTGCATATTTTAATACTGAGCAGTGCAGTGGAGACCTGCTGTAGCTAATGGGAATGGCTGGGGCATTTATAATGAATTACTGGCAAAGAGCATTTTTCCACCTCAGAGAAATAGCACAAACCAAGAGATAGGGGAAATAATCAAAAGCTTCATCTAGTTAAATTTGCATGTCAGTATAAATCATTTTTTACCATGAATGCTCAAGTGCAGACTACACTTTAACACAATTCATTCTTTTCAATGGCAGGGGCTTAGGTACAGCCGCAGCACGTTTTTCTTCTCATCACAACAACTTGTTCTGTGCTGGATAAACATGCAACATCCTCGCAGTGTGGAGGGCTGCTCTGGCCCTCCTGTGACCTGATGTGTGCTGACAGCCCTGACTGCTCCCACTGCCCCACAGGCAAGGTGTGGGATCAGCACTGGGACAGGAGTGTGCTCTAAAGAGGTTCCCAGGCATTGTAGGACCAACCTGAAGTGATAAATGTTTTGTGACGCCTTTAGCCATGGACACTGCTCTAAATGATGCCAGCAGCTGAGCTCAGTGGATGCAAACAGTGTACTTTGGTTCAGTCTTACAGCAGTGTTGCAGCACAGAGGTGGATGCTGGCTGGTGCCTGGCACAGGGGAAGCTTGGTGGGTCTTCATGTAGCATCACAGGCTCCTGATAATGCTCCTGAACGGACACTCCCTGGCTCAGGATGGGCTCATGGGCTCAGCCCATTGCTAGGGAGTCTGCCCCTGAGTTTTTGGGTTTAGTTGTGAGCTGGACTGTGCCTGCAGAGCTCACAGATTTGTCTCCCACTTGCTGAAGAGACCTGTAGCCTGTGGCTCAGCTCTCTGTGCCTGTCTGGCCCCGCTCTGTGATGTGGGACACTCCTGGGATCAGGTCCCAGGGAAGCAGAGTGGTTTCCTGCAGCAGGTCTCCCTGAATGAGATCTGTGCTGGTCTAAATGATATGTGCTGTTGATGAGTGGTGGGGTTAAGAGATGGGTGCTGTTTCTTTCAGGAGCTTGTCTCTGCTTGGATCAGTGTGATTCCAGATTTCTGGAGACAGGTTGCTTACTGTCCCCAGCAGAGAAGTGTGGAGGGCATAAGCCTCCCATGGGAGAATTATTAGGAGATTCAGCAAGCTGAAAGTCTTGAAGCTATTATGCTGCTTTTCTCCACAAGTCACCCCCCAGGCATCTGAAATCCACAGAGATGCTGATTTGAATTCATCTCTCACTGCAGGTGGTGGGAGCTGAGGAGACTCAGCACCTCCTCAGATGAGGCTTCACCAGAGGAGACCAAGCATGAGGGAGTGATGCTTCAGGGCTGCGCTCTGCACAGATCCTTACAGACCAGCAGTTAGACACCTGTTCAATGGTTTCCTAACAGAGATGCCGTTAAAAATTAGCAATGAAATTGTTGTTTTTGCAAGAAGAGTTTAAATGTCCTATGAGATAAATAATACACATACGAACTAGATAAAAGACTAAAATTATATCCACTATCTTTGTTAGTCATTTACTAATCAATGCTAAAATCCTTGGGTAAAAAGGCAGAAAGTCCTTTTAAGCTCAAACTTCAGATGTTGCTCAGAGCAGAAGTTTGGGACTCAATGAGCTCAGAAATGTGGCTGAAATGGCAATGCAGGTTATAACCCCTAGTTTTCCAGTCTGTTGCTGTGCTGATTGGGGTCACTGTGACACAAAACTGCCATGATGCCAAAATAAAAAGCCTTGGCAGAATCTGGAGCTGAACTCAAGTGTGATAGTTTGGCACCTTGGATCACACCAGTCCCTTCCAGCATTGTGTTTTGGCCCTGGGCCAGCAAACAAGGAATACTGAGTTCCAGGACTTTGAGGATACTCACAACTCCTCACTGTCACATTGCAAAACATGTTTGGCAAGCAAGAGTGGTAAGCAGATAAGGACTTGAGCAGACAGCATGAGTTGCAAAGTGTGAGAGTAAGAGCATTGCCAGGTTCTTGGTGTGTTCTGCTGGGTTTGCGTGTTGAGATCACCAAAGGACAGATTACGTTGCTATGATTCAGCAGAGCCAAGGGGAAGTGTTCCACTTTTCTCTCCTAAATTTGATGTGGGTGATACACCTTGTGAGCAGTAGTGTAGGTGCCTGTGGGGTGTAGAGGTCCATGCACACCAGTAGCACCTGTGCCTGCTTCCTGTAGCACTGGGCTCAGTTCACTAGGAAAATAGGGATGTTAGTATTTATGTGGATTTTTGAGGCTGTTTATTTTTCCTAATATGTGTGAAATATCTTCAAGATCAGAAGCAAGATCACTTTCCAAACTGACCCTGTTTCTTTAGAATGTGGCTTAATTAAAAGAAAATACCATTATGAAACCTCAGCTTCTTTCCCGAGCTTGCTTTCCTTCTAGAAAGCTGCCTTCCTCCCCTGGGAAGCCCAGAAGGGCTTTCCCCTCCCTCTCGTGCTGCAGGTTGAGCTAATGAGCAGCTCTTGTCACAGTGACTCAGCAGAGCTTCTGCCTCGTTGCTCTCGCTCTGTAACCCGCCGACAAGATGGCTCACCCCGACGGCGCTCGCAGCCTGCTGCCGGCTGCAAACGCCCATCTGACGATGAACGTCTAAACAAGGAGGCTGGAGCAATCAAAGACAGTCTCCAAGGGCTCCCCAGACCAACAGGAGTGGGTTGGCACTGGAAAACAAACTCAGAACTAGGGTAGGAACTAACCCAGGGTGACACTGAAATGCAAGGACTCATCACGTTTATTAAACCGACAGGAAGTGTTTTCCACGCAGCACGTTGCTCAGCTGGGGAACTCACTGCTATGGGATCCTGAGGATCCCATCAGTTTTGTGGGTTCAATTATCATCTAGGTAAATTCTTGCAAGAAAAATGCTGAGCAGTACAATGACACTATGTTTGGCTTAGAAGTACCCTGAAATCATCACTTACCAGAGGCTGGGGAAGTGTGAATATGAAGATAAAATTCTGTTTTTCTCATACTCTCCCATAGGCATCTGCAGTTAGCTAACAAGATGAGAAAGATGTGCCCTGACTGGTTGGTCCTGTTGCTACATCCTGTTGATGTTTTGCTTATAGGCCAATTTTCAGGAGGCTGTTGCTCTTCTGATGAGAAACACCCAAAAGTGTTAGCTAACCATGGCTAAGGATTCACAGGGAAAAAGTGGTTGTGATGAGAGTATGGGACAGGGGTGAGAATGGGCTGCAGGAAAAGCTGAGTGAGGAGATGGAAGTGTGCCTGTTCCTTCATATGCATCTTCCTGGGCCTTGTCTTGTGTGTGCTTGTTGCTGCAGGACAGGACTTGGAGCTTTAGTTCTTTCAGCAGTGCTAGGACAAACAAAATTTGTCAATTCTTGTGCTAAAAGTAAGTAAAGGGCAGTTCAGTTCCACAAAATGACTATCCATCCATCCAGACTGGCATCATCAACAGATTTGTCACGTGGGGGTATTCAGAGTGAATTTATTAAAAACGTCTTTGTGTATTTTTATCTTCATGTAGCCCTGCAGTTACAACAGTGCTAAGAGGAACTGAATTCAGTTCTGTTCCTACTTGGCAGCCTCAAGAGAAATGTTTACTGCTTCCTGGCCATTTTACATCCTTGCAAACCTACTAAAAGCATCTTTTCCTTGCAGAATTTTTATTGCAAGGGATGAGGTGCAAAAACTGAGAATACAGCTTGACTGTAAAAGTTCACCTTGTCAATCAAAAGGCTTCTTTTGAAAATACTATTGAGGAAAGACAATGGGGAGTCAGTGGTGAATAGAAAGGAGTCATTATACCATAAAACTCAGATCCTGAGTTTTATGATTGCTTTTGGGAACTGCAGCACAACTGAGGAGGGGTTTCTAAAGGAAACTCAGTTACTTCAGTCACAGCCTGAATGCCATTCTCTTGGCATGACTCCTTGGTACTGAGACCAGAGACACCTGTGTGAGTCCTAGAAAGCAAGATAAACTTTGTGTTTATCTTGCAGAAGCTATGCAAGGACAAAGGAAATGGAAAAGTTGTCATATTTAAATTATGCCCTTGAAGCCTTGATTTCAGAAACTAACTTTTCCACAGATAAGCTGATTCTCAGAGTTAAAGCTGCTGAAAATATAGAAAGGGCCTGGGAAAGAAAAAATTCTCTTGAATGAAAATTGTATAAAGAAACTTGCATTTTCATATTGAACTGCTTCCATTAGGCAATCTAGGATTAACAAAGGAATCCAAAATTTAGAATGAATTAGGGAGTCTTTGGATACAATGCCAATATAATAGCTTTTACCAGGAAGTTGGATGGTTTAAATAATTGAACTGATAAAGCCTTTCATATTTTACATTCTGTGGATGCTACAGGTGCCATCACATTGTTTTTCATTTTTGTAATTTTACCCAAAGAGCTCTGAATATTGAGCGGTACGGTTCTTCTAAAATGAAATCCACTGGGGAGCTAAGCAAAACAGGCATAATAATTGGTGAAGTACAGTTCTGTTTATTTAAAGCCTCAGGAGGTATCTAAAAATCAGAGAGCTTGTTTCAGAAGCGCAGCACAAGAGGCTGTCTGCTTTATAAAGCGGTTTTCCCCTTTTCTTACTCTGATTAGTTTGAATGCACATAAATGAGAGATCAATTTAGACCCTCCATCCTCATCCCCAGAGCTTTTTCAGATGTTAAAAAATCCTGTTATGAGAAAGCAGTGAACCCAAGTGTTGGTGAAACCTTGCATTTGAGCTGACTGGGAATGGGCAAACCTCAAAGGACTTGTGAGCATGTGTTTCTTCGAATGACAGCTCCAGAACCTCATGTTTTAACAAAATGGGCTTAGCAAACTGCAAAGAGTGGGCTGTTCCTCACCCTGCCAGTACTCATGTCCTCCAGCTAAACTGGAAGACCTTCCAGACTAAACTGGAAGTATTTTTAAAATGAGAATCTCTTGTGGAGCTGGTGCACAAATTAGAAACAGAGTTTCATAAATATGAAGGTTTCAGTTTGGGTTTCAGGCAAAAGTTCACATCAATTCTCATTCTGTTCTCGTTATTTCACACCAGTGTGCTCAGATCTAGCAGAGCATCTGCTGCCACCTGAGCCATATTGACACTGACAGAAGGCACAGTAAGCTCAGAGTAAACACGTGAATGATTTGAAACAGAACAAAAAAAACTAAGAAATTCTAATAAGTGAAATAGATACAGTTTGAAGTACAGATCTGTTCCCTTCACCTGATGAACCAAGCGTTTAGTGGGCTTGATATTGCAAACCCTTTCCCATGTATGTAATCCTTACTCGAGCTAGCAGTTCCATTGATTGCCTGCCACAGGGAGAATTAATTTATATGAGTAAAATTTTTGAGATCTGGACAAGACAGTCATTGATTTGCAATATGAAATTTATGTGTCATTAAAAAATGAACAGAGCATTTATGAGGCCTGTGAAACTTAATGAGTGAAAAACTGCTTGCCTGGAGACTGGAATGGTCATCAGGAATAGGGAGAGCAACAGATGTCAGTCCCGGATGCCCAGAGGGTTTGTTTGGTGTCATGGGCAAGACTTGAGCCCCTGGCTTGGATCCTGCTCTAAACCTGAATGCCCAGGGCTTCATTCTGAGCCACGCAGTAGCTGGACTAATGGTTTCCTACGAAATAGTTGAGCAAGTGCAGAACCAGGTGCTGTTTTGTTTGCTAATAATTCCCCTCTTCAAATGTCTTATACTTTTGGACATTTGCTTTTAGGACTTGAAGTTTTTTGGCAGCCCCCTTTGAAAATCTCTAGTTCTCCAGATGCAGGGGAGCATTGGCAGTGGCTCTTTTTGCAGTGCTATCACAGCACCAGCAGTGCTTTGATAAGGTTCACCAGCTAGTACAGGCTGTTTTTTTCCTGACGCCTTTCCGTGGAAGACAGCGCATGCCTGGTGTCACAGATGAGCAGGGATGACTGTGTAACTTCTGCTGGGCATCATGAGACCAGAGCCAGCATCACTCACCTATTTTTGAAAATCTTGACTTTAATTTATGCTTTAGCTGCCTCCGTGTGAAAAAAAGATTTATTGTGTGTTCTAGACAGAGAGACTGGCAGCTTGCACCATGGGCAGTGGAGTTCAGCACAGACTTCCCTAGGCTTTCTCTTGGGGAAATTATTGCAGCTGTGGTAGAAAAGACCTGAAAGGGCTTTATACAAATTGTTGATTTCTACTGCATTAGTTAATTGTTTTCCAAATTTGCATTTCTAATCAGTGAGATGCCAGAAAACACCTGTACTCTCTAAGTGAAACAGTTTATATTTCCTTTAATTATGCTTGTAGGAACAGTACAAGAATGGCAAGTATTTATTATAAATAACTTGTAGCTCTTACAAATAAACAATAAATAATCTTTTTCTTCATAAAATTATGTCCAGCAGCAGTGGCTAGGAGAAGATATTCCCTGCTCATCAGCCGATAGCCATTGCACTGGTGATTTATGTTCCTGAGCAGATTGATCTGATAGCACTAAAAGCTCGTGTTGATGCACCATGTCTATCACAGAGCTCAGGCAGGGCTGTGTTTAGAGGCCATACAGTGATTTCCCCATGGTGAATCCCTGCAGGATCCTGAATTTTCAGCTGAGAAGGAGGCACTCTTGATCTGCAAGTGGCTTGGGAATACCTGTACTAAGGAAATCAGCCTCATTTTGTGTTGTTAAGGGAGAAAATGGGTACAGTCACCCTGGCTTGGCTGTGAATCATCTGATGGAGCTTCATTTGCTACCCAAAACAAAACCCTCTGCACTTGCAGCTCTTCATTTTATTATCACAAGACTGACAGTAAAAGAAGACAAGTGATTTTTTTTTTTCCCCTCTCATTTAATACTAGGCTTTCTGTTGTTGAGCTGTTTTGTTTCCCTCTGGCTCTGACAGTCTTCTAAACAGAAGTGGCTTCTCTTATGAAATAATTGGAGTTAATGTGGGTAATTGTGATAGTTATGGCCTTTAATTTTTCATATGGCAATTATTAAATCTGTACTTTTTTACTGAGTCAAGCAATGTTGGTAAAATTAAGTTATCATGCTGATGCCTCTGGAGACTGTTTGCTGGAGTAAGGCCAAATCTGAACATCTCTACTCTTACTCAAAACAAATGTCAAGTAACCTAGGATTGAAAACTCCCTGTGCCTTGCACATGCTCAGGTTGTCCCTTCCACATACCCTCATCACTGTGTCAGCTGCAGCAAGGTCCCACACATTATGAAGAGAAGAGTTTGTTCCTTTGACTGATGTTTTGGCATTTTTAAAGCTCTGCTGGTAGAATGTTGTGTGAGGTTTTACAGGTCATGTAGTTCTTAAACCAAAATAAAAGCACTTGAAGCTGAAGGTGAAATTTTCCATTTCTGTAAGAGAGCAGTAGATACAAGGGATATCTAAATAGCCCATATTACTCTTATAAATAGAGTGTTTTGTGAGTTAATACTGATTACCTCAAAAATGGGTAAATAGATTTTCGTTCCACCTTCCTGAAAAGTGGGTTCACAAGGCTACAAAAAGTTTAATTTCTCTCTAATCTTAAGGTCCCAAAACCTTGATTAAATTTTCTTTTCTTGGCGGTCTTCTGAAATAATATGTTTGCATCACTACCAACCTGATGCTGCAATTGTTTGGTTTCTTAATATAAAGAACATATATGTTATACAGAAGATATGGATAAAGATCCATATCTAGAGAATAAATAGTAACAACATCCAAACCTTTACTAAGCAGTGTTGTACAGTTTTATACTGGAACCTGGAACAAAATCTCATCTGAGATTTGGAGCAGGGGTCAGGGAAGATTCAAAAAAAAAAAAAAAAAAAAAAAAAAAAAAAAAAAAAAAAAAAAAAAAAAAAAAAAAAAAAAAAAAAAAAAAAAAAAAAAAAAACACCACCAACAGAAAGAGATATGTGCCAGAACTCAGGACTTTTTTCCTAGTCCTAGTCTCTCTAGATGTAAAACTTTTGGCTCAGGCTCAATCTGGATTTAAGACAGCTTACTTGTTTTTTTCTTTTCCTTTTTCAAATAGAAATCACCACAAAGGTAGCTCTGTGTTTTAGCTTCATAGCATGAATTAAATTTCAATTCATGATTTATTTGTTCTTACTCATTCAACCCTTCCTCGACACTCTACTGGCATGGTGATATTAGTCTGTTGCTCACATTGATGTGTGAGATTTAGGAGGCAATCATGCCCCTAAGGCTGATTGCATCATCTCTGAAAGACTGGGTGTGAATAATGCTTTGCTATGGCTGGTTAGAACTGGAGTGTTCTGCTTCAAAAGGCATGTGCAACCAGTCACCAGATAATACCTGAACCTCCTTGAAAGCTTCTTCCAGTCTATCACATATGAGAAGCTGCCATGGCTTTTTAGTAGATATTCTTATGAGAGCTGGCCTTGTGGTCGGGCTATATTTCTAAATTGGGATATTAAGAGGAAAGAATTGTATTTCTGCTTAGAAAACCCACTTTTTTGTGATTTACATTCACAGGGATCATTCACACCCACACTGAGAATCCGCCAATTCCAAGGTTATAACCTTGCCTGCCAAGTCTCACCAATGTTGTGTTTTTATGTTCAAGTAGTAAATGATATGGGGTTGCAGTTGAAATAGCATTGTTCAGACACTCAGCAGGGACTGTAGCCCTTTCCTAATTCTAGCTGCTCTGGGAAGGCCTCCTAATCAGAGCAATGTCCTTGGTCACTGCCTCAGAGCATGCTGCTGGTGCGGGAAGGGTTGAACTGGGACATGAAAATACCGAACTGGAACCATCAAAGAGAGCCTGTGGAGGGGGACATTTCAAACAGTCTCCAAGCATTTATTTTACACACCTTGCTTTTTCTCCTGAAAAGTCACGTCAGCATTTATCACTATTCATATCAGTCTGTCACGTACCCAGTGTTTATCAGCACCTGGTATTGTGTGACACCATCTATTACAGCAAGCACAATACAAAGATCACTGTACTGAGTGGTGGTACAGCTTGAAAGAGCTCATTTCATCTCTCAGGCGTGAGGGAGCTGCCCCTTGTGAAGTATTTGTCCTCTCTCCCAGAGCCTTCTCCCTGTCCCCAGGTTTCAAGTGGCCCCGTGCACTGGCTGGTGCTGAGGATGCCGCCCCTACACAGGATAGGTGTGAGCCAGGCTGCCCTGATTCGTGCCTGTTCCTAGAGAGGTGTTGCTGCAGAGGAGGATGAGGGGGGATATACCAAAATGCATGGCCAAAGGTAGTGCTGAATGGTTCACACTGAGTCTTGGTGGCCTGACATTTCCTCACAGAGGCTTCAATGAGGGAAACTTCAGTATTTTCAGCCTCTTCTCCAAACTGATGAAATAGCTGTATATGGGTTTATATTCTGCATAATGTGCAAACTAGCTCCAAAATTGGCTTGCAGCAAAATCTGACATCTCAACAGCTCAGGCATTATTGAAAAAGGAGATGAGGAAAGATCTGAGATTAAATTAGGAGCTAAATACTGCAGCTGAGCAATCTTCTCCATGCTGAGCCAAAGCAAGCCCCAAATGTCCGTGAACCAACTCTGTTCTGATGCACTTCAGTCCACGCAGATCTTGTAGAACAGAGAGAGAATCTGGTTAAAAGTAGCTGAACTCTTCCTGTTGGGTTTGGTCGCATCCTGGGGAAAGGATTAGAGCAGTAGTAATACTTTCATGTCCTCTGCACAGGAGGATGAAATGCTGTGCTTGGCCGTGCTGGGGCATGTCAGTGTCACAGCCATTGCTGACTCAAGTGAGGTCATGTTTTCACGATGATATTTTCACTTGCAGGGCTGTATTTGCAAGCTTTTGGCAGGAGGTGAGGCATGCCCTTCTCTACCAGCTCCTTCCCACTGCCCCTTTCTTTACAAAATTCATCTAAGAGATGCACATCAGAACAATGTTTCCTTGTTTCATGAAGTGTATATACCGTGTTTGTGTGCTGGTTTGGGCATCTGATTATATATGTGCCTTAACTCCTAATAACATTAAAATACATTAAACAGTTCTGACAAAATATAGCAGATTGGGTGCAGTTTTCAGAGATACTAAATTCCTGCAATTTTCATGAAACAAAGCAGCTGGGTAAGGAAGAGAGAGCTGACCTGCTCCTGGCCATAAGGAAAGAAACATTGCAGAGAAACTCAGGTCTTATCAAAGCCAGGGGAAGCCACTGGGGAAACCACTGGGCTGTCCTCAGGTTGGGAACCATCAATGCTTAGGGCAGTGCTTAGCCTCTAGGAAAGGAGGGTCACTTCAAGTGATTGCTTGTGAAAGTGCCAGTTTTTAAGGGCCAGTCCTGTGGTTTTTAGGGTTGTTGGTTGTCTCCAAAGTGCTGGATGCCACTGAGCACATAACCAAGAGCAGTGTCTGTAGTGCAGCCACAGCATTGCAGTTTCTCATGGGAAGAAGGGTCAGAGTCAGAGAAGTCTTGTTGAAATATGGTGTTTGTCCAGAGGCCAGGAGTTCTGTAAATTGGTGTTCTTGGCTACGTTACCTACCGTACAAAAATATTTAATAAGCAATCTGCATCTAGCGAGCTGATCTATTTGGAAGTTGTTCACTCCTCTGGCTGTATGCCATGCCAGAGCTCTACTTACATGTATTGGTGCTTGTAATAGGCTAAGGTGGCATAAAATCAGGATTAGGGCAATGTCTGTAATAAAAAAAACCCTGTAGGAACCTGTTAGTAATATTCACCATTACTACAAAGACTAAATTCCAGTCATAAGCAAAGATCTGTTGTAAGACAGGCAAAAATTTTAGTCATAAAAGCATTTCAAAGTCATTTTGTATGCTTTATCTTCCCAGCAATGGTCCTGCTCCTACAAGCAGGGAGCCAATAGAACGGCATCAGCCTGCAGCATTTCTGTTTCCAGGATTTGAAACTGGGAAAGCATGTATTTGTGTATTTTAAATGCTTAGCTCTTCCTTTAAACCCAGCAGATCAGTCAAAGTACTGCAGTTCTTTGCAATAGGAAAGACATTCTCATTAATTTTCATCCCCCACATGTAGCCTATTGCATTATACTGAAAAATCTCATCTGAGAAATCCTTTCATAATGCAGTATGTTGCAGAATAAAAAATGGAACCATTTACCCCATGTGTATTTTATCTTTCAGGGATTTGGATGATGCCATTAGTCTGTTGGTTGTAGCAAGCGTTTCTTTGCTAACACAGGTGCACTGATGTAATTCATCAAGGTACACAAACACCATTTGTTTAGCATTGGCTTTGGGTGCCGGGGGGCATGTGTCTGCTCTTAAAATCCTCCAAATGAAATTTGGTATCTCCATCTGCACCCTCCAGCATCGTTGCTGGAAAGCTCAACACCTGCCTCATTTGAGAAATGCCTGCAAGTTTAGTCGCTCAGCAGTCTCTGGAGGTTTTCTAAGTAAAAACTACTATCAAGATAGTAGATTTCATTTAGACATTGGAGGTGTCTGTTAAAGACGCGTTCCACCTTCAGTCCTCCATGTTTTACCTCTGCCCCACTGCTGTTTTCCATTTAGATCCAAGGACAGGAGTGTTTCAGCAGCTCAGTGATCCTCAGCTGTCACAAGGCATCATGGCAACGTGGTGGTGGTGTCTGGCATCTGAGCTGTCCTGGGCGCATTAGCAAATGTCTTGCTGAGCTGGTGAGCAGGTGTCCCCTGACCAGGTGACATGTCCAAGCCAGGCAGCAGAGTTCATGCTGAAACACAGACTCAGGGTGACCAAGGGGCAGAATTCAGGTTTCCCATCAGATGGGGTAAGTTTTCATTCTTCTTGGCTAGTGCAAGCCAGGTAGGGAAGGGATTTGCTTAAAGTGCAGCAATGCATTTTCACAAAAATTTTGCATTATGAGAGGCTGCTGCAGGCACTGAGTGTCCCAGACACCTTTGTGTGTTCTCATTCCTTTAGCACAGGATTCCCACTATGGGCATGAGTTCAGTAGATCCAGTAAACACAACCCTCTCAATTGTCACTGGGCAGCTGTTTGGATACCCTGTCCCATCCCAGGGAGCTGCCAGACCTAAAGGCAGAGCCCAGGCTGTGAACATCAAGACACGTCAGAATCCCCTCTCTTATCCTGAGGTGCTTTTTAAGCTACTGCTCTTCTAGGATGGGCATCAGTAATTCTCTACACAGCTTTTATTTGGGTAAAAGACTAAAAAAACTCATCTGTTGTTTGTTACTGTGGTTGACCAGTCAGCAACCCAAATGTGCCTGTCTGCTGATGATGCCCTTCCCTGAGATGATAAAAGACAATCACATCTAAGGTAGGGCAGGGTTTATTAACAGAAATCATTATCGATGAAAAAGAAAACATTAACTGAGAAACAATTCTGACCTGCACGGCCTCATGCTATCTTCTAGCCTCCTTTTCTTTGATATTTTCTGCTGCAAGAGTAAAAACTTTAATATCAGCCCTACATTTTTGCATGCATGCATATTCAGGGTTGTAAATGAAAGGAGAGTGACAGTTTTGCATTTAGTAACTTCACACCCACACACCTCTTTTCTTTCTGATGCTGACACTTCAGCTTTTGAAACAGCTCCCAAGAGCAGTCCTCCAATGCAGACAAGTGAGATCTAAAGAGGGAACCTGGATCTGCTACTGTGTGCACATGGCACCTGGAAAGGGCTTTGAAGGGGGCCCTTTTCTAGACAAGCAGCTCAGAAATTGTTTCTGATTAACTCAGGAGGAAGCCTAAAGCCAGTTTAAAGGAGAGACTAAGTATGTGAAGTTGTCTAAAGGCTTGTTAATAGTGGGGAGAGAAGGTAAAGTCCTGTACCAGTGACATTGAGTGTCCCACAGGACAGGACACTGGCCTGGCTTTGGTGGGACTACAGGCAGATTTCAGATCCTGCTGGGTTTTGCATACCAGTTTCCACAGGTGTGAGGTGGATTTTTGGGTACTCTGCCCTGCATCACTGAAGCCTCAGCAGGGGGCAGAAAGCTGGTGTGGCTGTTGGTTATACCTTAACATCTTCCTTGGTCCTCACCTTGTGGGGGGGAGCAAAGGGTGAGTTACTGCCTCCCAAACGGGCTCTCCCACGGGGGTACCAGAGATTGTACTTGATTTTCCCTAACTTCAGTAGCTTCCTCTTCTCTTATTGCTTCTGTTTTACGAACGGTTTGTTAGTTATTTACTCCAGCTGACTTCTATTTTCCTTTCTTCTTGTCACTTCCTCTCTTTTCACATTCACTTTTATCAACATTTTATTTATTACATTTCTCCTTTTTCCCCTCCCAGAATTTATTACATCCCTCTCTTTGCCAGTAGAGAGGACAGATTTACATCCCATCGCCCCCTCCTTCCTGTTCCCAGAATCCTTACAAGCCTGGTTCAAAGCCTGCTGGAGCCAACGGCAAGTGTGTGACTATAAAAATAACAAAATACATTTCCCATTTTGGAACAAAAGGAGTGGTTCTAAATCCTGTTTCTTCTCCCACTTGCTTCAGAGGACACCCTGGCTTGAAAGGGCTTTTCTTTTCCAAACACTCTGCTTGAAATAAGCATTTACGATAAAAAAAGCAATTTTCAATTTGAAGTGGGGGTGGCAGGCATGCATATTCATCTCAAATCCTATATACAATTTGAATAATTTAAAACTGTCATAGCTAGGAAGCCTATGTAGTGCAGGCCCTAGTGATCCTTAGCCATTCACAGCAGAACACACAGTTACATGAGCTCTGTTTAAATCGGCATCAGAGTGTGTTTACCTCTGGGAAATAAGAGTCTGCTTCTCCCAGGTAAAAGGATGTGCTTGAATTGCCTTTGCAAAGCCTTGGGATGAACTGCTTACGAATGCAATCATCTCTGCCAAAAAGAAGTTGTATCATTGAAACACCATCAGTTTTATTTGAAAGCCAGCTTGTTAAAAAATGTGCAAAAATTGGCAAAAACTGTGCTGCGTGCTAGCCAAGGTGTGTGAGCTTTCGAAGTCTGAAAGTCTGACTGGGGCTTGGACACTGTTAGGTTTGTTATTTTCTTCAAGGGGCCAAAAAAAAAGAGTCATGGAGAAATCCACTGATAAAAATAAGGCTGGAAACTAAGCAGAGAATTACCAAAGGGGAAAAGCAGAGAGAGAAGGAATTAATAAAGCAGCAGAAATATGGAAAGAAAGCAAGCAGAATAATATAGCATATGATATAGCAAGTATATTACAGATCAGACAGCCATCCATCACATCTGAGATTTGATTATTCTTAACTAAGTATAGCTGGGCAAAGTATTAATTTAGATTTTTTTTTTCATGTAGAAAATTACTCAGGGAAAGAGTAGTGTTGGGAGAGAATTAATTAGTGGTGGGAAAAATATCTGAGCTGGAGGTTGAACCCTTTGAGACATGGAGTCATGCATAGGTGAGCTAGGTGAATGCAGACATTAGTAATGAGGATTCAGTTGGGCCACATTTTCTGTCTTCTTTCTTCATGAGTTTAAAACATTTAATAATTTCCCTCAGAGAAAATAAATTTTCTCCAAAACATGTGTATTACCTCCTGGTGCACATGGATATATTTTTCCTTCCAGTTTGCAATAAAGTTTTGCACAAGAAATTTTAAATCATTTTTTATACCAGCCTGTGGCATCAAGACCATTGCATAGTTTTCACCCACTAAATAAAAACAAACTTGCAAATCCTGTATTCAACTTTTCAGTAATAAGTTAATTTGTTTACCTGAAAATGAGTTGTTCATTTTGAGTGAGAGACTTCTGCTTTCCAAAGCATCACTAGGGTTTGAGCTTAGCAGCAGAATTGCTGAAAAGAGACATTTGCAAAATTCTTTGCAGCTCCACGGGAGAGCCAAAGAGGGAGTGTTTGAACTGTCAGCGGGGTTTTGTTACTCTTAAAGCCTCAAAAAACTGCTGCTGCCGCAAGTGCAGGTCCCAGCGGCAGCGCCAGCCCAGGGGGTGCTGCTCCACGTCAAACCACTGCCCTGCAACACGGGCACTCACTATTTATTGATTTGCAAAACCGTTTAATCCACCCCTTGTGAGGCAGCACTTGTGTTTCTGAGAGAGGGCCTGAAGGTTAAACAAGAGGACTGGGAAGGGCTCAGGGTGAGCAGCAAGTGCCGGGGACCGGTGGCAGCTGCTCCATCTGCCTGCGAGTGTCTCGTGTGCCCTTGGTGTGCACAGCCCTTCCAACAGGCTGAGCGCAGCTCTCACCAGCAACTGCCCCATGAACATGAGTCTTGGCACCTCCAAAAGGCAGGAATTACTCTTTAATAGTCCCTTTATGCTAGAAAACTGCTGGCGGGGTGGCTGGGCAAGCTGGGAATAGAGGAGTTCTGAAACGCCAGGCTCTGCTCAGATCCCAGCAGCTTCCATTGAACACATTCATGACAGATGATTTTCACTGTAGTTCATCCTACTTGGTTTCTTTTTTCCGCTATCAAGCTTAACAAAGATGTCCCCTAAAGTTTCTAACTTCACTTCAGCTGTGGAAGTAATAGCAGATATTTTGGGGGTGTTTTTGTGGGCAAATGGACACCTTTCAGAATAATCTTCAACTTGAAAATAATTTGAAGGTACATGTTAAAATTTTCCCAAAATTTTTTGACACCAAGGAGAAAAGCATCAGCATGAGTGGAAAATATTTGAGATTGTCAAAATGGTGTGAAATACAAGAGCAGAGGGTTAGCGCAGAGACAGTTTCCTCCAACCTAAATTAGGTACACCATCAAACCTTCCCTTTGAACCAAGTTGCACTTGATGGTAAGGATCCATTTATAACACTTTTACAAAAGGTTAGTCCATGACAGCAAAGGATTTGGACTTTCTTGCTGATTTGTGTCTCAACATTTGTAGCTTGTGAAAAAAAGTTATTACACCTTCAGGAAAATTATTAATTTTTTTATCCTTTGGAAAGGAGCAACCACAGAGCCAAGCGCAGCAATGCTGCTGTCAGCTTATGATGCCCCAGACTGCCCAAGATCAGCTTCTCTGTGGCTAAATCTTGCAGTGAAGGTAGGCAGTGTTTCTCCAAGTCTGCAGCCTGGTTTCCAGAGCTCTGTACACCCAGACCTTGTGGTCTCTCCAAGGGGAAGAGACGACATAAGTAGACAAAAGCAGACAAGCCCTGGGGCTTGTCTACAGGGGAGCAGTCAAACACACAGGTTGTCCCCAGCAAGTTCCAGCCACCACTTGTGCTACGTCACTGGTGCCAGCACAGCCATCTCCTCTGTAGGTCTGTGCTGCTGCCAGCGTGGGGGACATCCCTCCAGTCCTTGGCGTGACCACACAAATGATGATCCAGCAGCTTGTAAAAGTAATGGTACTTTCAGTGCCCAAAGTGCTCCTCTCTGGCCTTTGGTCTGACCTATTGAGCTGTAAAAGTCTAGCCCTAAAAGCAAGGATGACAAGATATGGTTAGATTCAGTAGAGTTTTATGTGCTTTTTGTTCTGATTGTTTTTATGAGACTTTAAAATACTTTTCATCTCCGTACTAGAATTACTTTTCCTTATCAACTGATGAGTTTACCTAAAACTGTACTTTTTGTACCCAGAGTTGAATTTTCCGAGTCGCCATTGCTCGGGATGTGAGTTGTCCAAGCTCTGTCCTTATCTCCCTTTTAGGAAATGGTGTGGAACCTGCAACATCTTATCAGAGACTTGATTTTATGAAAGCAGTAGTTGCTTTTGCACCTTCTCAGAATTGGGGTCCAAGTACTGGGGTTAAGTAAAAACATTGCATTAGCATTTCTCAGCTGGATGGGAGTGCTCAGAGAAACCCAGCCTTCATTACAGTCCTATATCCCTTCTTATTACATTAGCAATATGTTTAGGATTGGCATATTGGCACTGGTGGAGGTTAAACCAGCTCAGCACTCACTAAAGAAGGTGGTAATTTAATAACAATGATTTGCTCATTTAAATGAAACAATGTATTTTTTCTCTGTAAATTCCATCTCATACTTGTTCGTGTTCTGCTGTTCATTCAGCACATTTGCTCTGTAGAATCCATTACTCTGGACCTGGATTCACATTCCCATTCAAGCCTTTGCCTGAGCTTTATGTTTCTTACACCATTCCCAGAAGGGAACAAACTACATTTCTGCTGCAGGGAAAAATTTAGGGAGACAGTTGTTGCTTGAACCAGAACAAGCAGCATCTTCATGGCTTGGTGGTTTCTGGACTGTTGACTCAGATCTATTTGAGATCTCTCTTGCCAGGAGAACTGCATTTTACTCTAGATATTGCTTCCTGCCTAAGGTTTGCACCTAAGAGTAATCTTACCCACCTATTCAAAGTGAAAAAACAAAATGCAGCTGGAGGAGGGTCTTATATCATGACCAGAAAACCTGGGGCTGACCAGGGCTGCCCACTGAGTTAATCTCTCTGTGCTTAGATGTGGTATCACAGCAAGGGTGCCATGAGCAGGATCTAGCAAGGTTTTGCTGTAGAAACAAAGGAGATTCTCTTTGTTTCAGCTGCAGCCTGTAAACAAGGTATTTTTAAGCCCTGTTTAGGATGACCCTCGGGGAAGACAAAGATATTTTGAAGCCTTCGTCATGGACATGTTGCTCCCTGGCTCCCAGGGAGCAGGGGGAGCAGCAGGCAGAGTGAGGGCCAACTTCCCTCCCTTTTTCACAATTTCACAGGAAGGGCGTTAAATTGCTGATGGCTGATTCATTGTGCTTGTACTCAGAAAGCCACCTGGATGGTAGTGCTTCTCCTCCAATCTCATCTCAGCTGTTCTACACAATAAATTACTGTCAGTCTGTGGTATGTCTGCTCTTGGGGCTTTCAGGCCTCTTAATATTGATAACACACGGCTGATCTTACAGTGTAATAAATGATCAGTTAATGTGAGGCCAGGACAAAATTGCCTTTCCAAATCTCAATTCTGACCAAATGATCTTAGTTCTGAATACCCAGGGAGTACATTAAGCACTGAATTTGGTACAGCCTTGTGCTGGGCCTGGGAGAGCTGAACAGTTTATATAGGGAAGGCAGAGAAAGGGAAGTATCAGCCCTATTTTGATGCACAGGGGAGAGAAGGCTGAGGAGATGCTGCATTTGGTGATGGATGGGGCACAGGGAGGCATCCCAAGGATGCTGGTTCCCCCCATGGTCTGCTTTTGCCAAGCAACCTTGGAAACAGTGTGGTCCACTTAGCACTAAATCATTTTTTATTAAAAACAACATATGCTTATCGGGCATTTCATTTTCTGTCTCACTGCTTTTGAATATGTTGTTGTGGTTACAGTAACCAGTCATGCACTTTTCTGAGCCATTAGCTGGTAAAAGCATTTTCTCTTCACATCAAGAAGTGATAAGGGCGAAGTTACGACCTCCCTGAAAGTGCTTTCCCGCGGGAAAGAGTCTCCTGCATATCAGACAATACACTCACTCTTTCAGGTCAGTCTCTTCGTAAGTAATTCTGTGAATCTGTCCTTGTTTTCCCTGGTGATAATCGGAAGTGGCTCAGTTTCTGCACACTGAGCCTCTGGACATCTCTTGCAACCTTCAGGTGAGGTACTGTGGGTGGGACTGAGAGAAGGCATGGAGCTCATCTGGGAAGCTGCTATGTGGGTTAAGATTTTTGCTTTTACTTACCAGGATTAATTTTTGCCATGAAAAAGTTCATCAACCCCTGGAGCTCTTCCTTACAATTGAGTTACGGCAGTTACTGCAAATCCCCCACTTTACTATAAAAAGAACCACTCTGCTCTTAACTGGGAAATGTGCTCTAAGTGCATAAGGGGCAATATTTCAAACTTGCTGGGATCTGAATAGCGTCAGTAGAAATCATTAAATAAAACAGATGTTTTCCATCTGACAGTCAATCCAAGGATAGTGGTTAGACCCTTTAATGGAACTTAATGAGACATTTAGCAGTCCATTTCCTACTGCTCCTGGCTTTTGCTTACAGCATCCTCCTGCCAGCGTGCAGCATCTCACAGGCATAGCTGTGAAGGTCACTAAGCCTGTCTGAATATGGCAGAGTTTTGAGCCTAGTGCCTGCCCACAGTAGCATTCTCATACTGGGTTAAAAGGGTCTTTTACCCCCAAAACAGTTCTTCAGTCCTGCAATAACATTTTCTCTGCAGTCATTGAAATATTTGGTTAGCTGGTGCTGTCCTCAATGCAACAGAGCAGAGTTCCTTGCTTCAGTGAAAGGAAACCTCCTTCTTTGGCAGTCAGCTTCCCATCCCCACCTCACACTCCTTCTGGGCTGGAAAGGCTGGGAGCAGAGCTGGGGTTCATCCCACATCAGGTGCAGAGGGTACAGGTTGAGAGGGGCCACTAACATCAGTCCTGGTAATACTAGGTCTGAAAATGAGTGTGGCAGAGGGACATGGAGATTCATCAGGTTCCACAGGTGCAATTGCACGTTTACTCAAAAGGCAGCGTAATAAAAAGGAAAATTGTGCACAGATAAATGGCAAAGTAGCATCCTCCTGAGTTCCTTATAGGTTTGGGGCCACTAAAAAGGCTGATACTTCGCCTTTCCAACCACAGAAATAAAAGTGAGGGTTTTTTTTCCCTACAAAAGGCCAAGCAGTAAAGCAGATGGAATCAGGAAGTATTACAGCTCACTGTCAGCCAGAAGGAACAACTGAGACTAATCAGCTTTCACTTAA
Organism: Empidonax traillii; assembly: GCF_003031625.1. Taxonomy (NCBI): domain Eukaryota; kingdom Metazoa; phylum Chordata; class Aves; order Passeriformes; family Tyrannidae; genus Empidonax; species Empidonax traillii. The sequence continues at coordinate 5,356,064 of NW_020955213.1, read as the reverse complement.
AAGTATAGCATTCGCACTAAGCTCTTGCTGCTGGTGGTTTTATATTCTTATTCTTATTAATCACTGCTATTATGAATTTCAAGGGATGACAACTTTAGGAAGATCCTTTGGGAAGCAGGATCAGGGATCCTCTGGATGAGGTGCTGTATAAAGACATCTGTAAAACAGGGCTGTTTATTCATAAGGATAAACAAAATCTTCAGGAAAATATGGTTCAGGAGAAAAAGCTGGGAGATAGCTGTTTCTAGAATAAAAGCTAGAAGTTCTATTTCTAAAACGTGTATTATGACCAAAAAAAATTTTTTAAATTGCAGTTTCAGTCTTCATGTTTTATAACAGCCTAAACGTAGCCTTTTAAGAATATCAAGAGATGATTTCTGATATTTTGTTTTGTGAAAAAATCCAAGATTTTGATGTTTTTCATGTTGATTTGAAGTAAGAACAGATTTTGCAGTCCTGATGTTTCCCATGGGACTGAATTTGTTTATATTGGCTGTAACAATACCTTATCATTTGATAGAGACGTTGCAAAAATAAATGAATGAGTGTTTGAGGAACACTTGGGCTTCAGAGAAGCCTGGGGAAGGGTTTGCAGGTCTCATGGCAGCTCAGGCTCTGCTGTGCCCCAGCTGGGGATGGCACAGCAGGCAGAAAGCCACGTGCTGAATGAGTGTGACACACTGGGTAGAGCAAAACTTGGAGAAGGTTGGTCAGCGCTTTTATGCAGGCTGTAGGACAAGAGATTTGGACAAATTATGTTTCCCAAGATCTGTATTTGACAGTATTTTCAATAACAACTATCTTTGGTCATCTGCTGCAGATGGACTGGATTTCTTGGGAAATGATAATACTGTGCTTTTGCTCACAGCAAGCACTGTAGATAAAGATGTGTCATTACATAACATTCATATGACTGAGAGATGATAACTTGCTCTAAAAAAGGTAATTCATGAGTTGGGGGCCAGTGGAGGCCTATATGAAAGATTGTGAAGATACCAGAACAAGACATTGTCCTGCACACCAAAGTACTTCGCATTATAAATTTAATTAAGATAATCTAGCTTATTTTAAAAGGAATTGATTAAATTCCTGAGATAGATGGAAACATGTCTTGTGCAGTTTCTCTACTGATTCCATGTTTAACCCATTCCTGATGATAGTGAGGAGTATGAGTTGTTTTGGATATTCACCCTGTTTGCAAATGCCTAAAAATTCAGAGAGAATCATCAGGAAGTCCTTATTTTTTCAGCAGTAATATTCCCTTCAAAAGGACATTCTTGAAATTCATTGTAAATTCTTGCTTTTGGTCAACAGAGAATTTTTCCTAGCTGTTCTTATTCAAATCTGGAACAGGGTAATATCTAACTGGGTTTGTGGCGAAGTTTGTGAAAGTGATCACTGTAAAATCTGGAAAAGACAATGCAGATCTCGTGTCTCCTAGGAAGAAGGTTAACAGTAAAAGAAATCAAACTACAAAGAGAGGTTCTTAGGTCTTGAAAGAAGAGACCTTAAAGAGCAGTGTCATTTGTTCCCAATATATCTTTCCCATGTTGAAGCAGAGATGAAGAAGTTTTCCTTTTATTTTCCTAATTTAATAACACAATAAAAATAGGTCATGGCATTTAGCGTGAAGCAGGCCATGGTTTCAAAAAATCGCTGCTTCTAATTTGTGTATTTCTTGTGGGTTTTATCACTCAACGCCCACATTACCTAATTATATACACCTCAAATCAAAACTGAAGAATAGCTTGCTTATTAAAATCTGTCATTGCTGTTAGAAAACATGTCACTGCTACACATTTTGTTTCTGCCTTGGCTTGTCACTGCCATTGCCACCTTCATACCCTGCTTGCCCCCATTTACTTGTTATTTTCCAGGGTGGGTGGAAATGGGGAGGCTTCTCCCATGGGAAGAGGCAGCCCCTTGACAGGCATCTCCTGAATCACCTTTGCAGGGCAAAAACAAATGGGGAGGACCCAAAGCATGTTACTGAGGTCTGTATCTGTGCAAGTTTTCTGATCTTCTTTCTTTTGAGGTATTAATTACCTGTTAGCTCACTTTTCAGAGGCATTTCTTACTGCTATCTTTCATCTTTTCCCCTTGTTCTTATGCATACTCCTTCATAGTTGTCACGGAGGAATATTGGGATGGAAAACTTTTATCTCTTCCAATATTGGATTTTGCTTCATGATATTATTGCTGTGTCTGCAACAACCTAATTTCCTCCTCCTCTGTTTATACCTTTATTGCTGAGTTATAACCCAGGTAAATTTTCTCTCTTGTCACTCTGCCATTTGACAGAAGATGATTAATTTAATAACAAGGGTTGTTTTTTAGAAACTCCCTGAAAAGGCTGCCCATTCAGGTGATGGACAAAGGTGCCTCCCACATGCAGTACAGTGTAGCTGTATTTTAAGGGCTTTACTATAACTGCATTTCACTCCTTGGCAGTTGTGCTGAGCCTTAGATAGGGTTCCTCAAATGGGGATATATTGCCTAAGATGGAAGAAATAGCAATGAAGAAGCTATTCATTAAAACTGAGCAAATACTGGGGGGAAAATGCTAATATTCACTTGATTTAAAAAATGAATTAGCTTTAGCTGTTTTCCCATCCCCTTCGGCATTTATTTTCCAGAACTATGCATCCCATCAGACTATACTAGTGTAAATGTTCTCAGAAAGCTCATTTTAACTAGTATACTGAATTATTTGTATGATCCCCAGGGATTGCCTCCTTGTAATTACACAAATAAGTACTTGACTTACTTGTAGCTTACTTGTAATTGGTACAGTGGGCAACTGTTGATGCACATTAACCATGTTTTACTGGTATATAGTGATCACCAACAGATCCTCCTGACTGCCCTTCCAACATGCCATGGACTCATTTTGTCAAGGGATGGAGAAGCTTTATAGTGCACAGTGCCTAATAATTTTTGAAACTATGGTAGCACCTTGCTGCTGCTGTAGCCCAGTTTTCTTTTGATGCCAACCAAGTGCTGGTTCCAGCTGTGCATGGTTTGTGCAGCCAGTCCCAGGGTGAAACAAGCTTTATCAGGTAAAATTATCTTGAAAGTTTCACTGCCCACTTGGCCTTTACAGTTGGACACTGCTGGTAGAGGTCACCTGTTGTTACAGGAAACTCTCACTCCAGAAAGGAGTAATAAATTTTCAGAGGAGTCAGTCTGAAGATGTCATAGAATCATCATAGAATCTCAGAATGGCCTGGGTTGGAAGGGACTTTAAAGCTCATCTAGTTCCAACGCTCCTGCCATGGGCAGGGACACCTCCCACTAGACCAGGTTGCTCCAAGCCCCATCCAACCTGGCCTTGAACACTTCCAGGGATGGGCCATGCCCCCTCATTCCTTCATGTGTATCTTTTCTAAGAAGTCAGAGGACAATACAGCTGCTTCAGTTGGAATCTATGATACAGAGGTAAATGGAATGTGAATGTGAACAGGGGCAGTCTCCTCTTTGCTGGGAAGAGTACTGCTTGGACCCTCCTTAGTAGCTAATTCCTGAGCCTTTTGACTTTGTAAAAGAGAGATGTGACCATACTCCTTGTGGGAACTTGAGACTGGATTTCTGCTAGTCCTAGTAATTCCAGTTGCATCTTCTGAGTGTGATAAAATTTACAGTAAAAGACAAAAGACAGGTTTCACAATGTAGCAGGAAATGGTAAGGATTCTACAAATACTGGGGCTATTTCAGGACATTTTATGTGTTTAAAAATCAATAAACCAAGAGACTCCAAACTTACCTTGCCCTCAGTGTGCAGGAGAGCTTGGTGGAGTCAGTGGAGACAAGAAAAGTCTGTACTAAAAACAGTAGTGGTCAAGAAGTGTTCTGGGGTTTTAATCCACTCCGGGCAATAAATTCCTCATTAGCCTTGGGCAAAACATGTAAGAACTCGGTTTTCATTTCCTTCTTTGTGAAATCACTCATGTGGGAATATCATCTGAGCGCTGGGAGGTGCTGCTGGCAGACAAGTCCTGTTTCTGAAATCAAGGACTGAAGACAGGGAGGCAAGCGTCGTGATAAACAGGGATAGCAAATTCCTAAAGCACCACAGCACTTCCACGAGTTTACTCTGAGTGCTGAAGTTGCTACTGAATCTAAAATGCACTTCAGCTCTAAGGATTTCTTTTTTTTAAAAGAATGTTTGAACATTACATTGTTGCTGCCTATCTCTAAGACCCCTTCTTTCCTGCTGCCTCTAATGAATATTTTTAATCTTTATCATCTTTATTCTTTGATTTGGAGTTTCTCAGGGCAAGTAGGTCCTTCTTGCATGTCTGGAATATGCCTGGCACACCAAGAAAACTAAGAGAGTAAATGAACAACAGTACTGTAAAGGTCTCTGACAATGAAAGGCTGATTTATTTATATGCTTCAGTAGAAGGCAGCCCACTAACAGATTAAGACTTATGAAGGGATGATAAAAACAGCTTGATTTAGATGCTTTTTTTTTTTAAGTAGTGTGAATGGAAAGTGGGGTTTTAGATCTGTTGTGCTTTGCATCTCTGCATCTTTCTGTCAATGATGAGCTACTCTTATACCTCATTTGATTGTTAGGTTATAAGCTTTTTTATATAATTCACCTGAATTATTTAAAAATATATAAACCCTTTTCCTGTCTGCAGAAGTTATTCAGTCCTTTGCATTCTTGGCTGGTATCATACTGACTGGAGCTGCAGGGAGCAGGAAAGGTGAATCTCTTAAAAGATTTTTTTTTCTATGCACACTTCAACTATGTAAATGTGATTACATTCAGATATTATTTAGTAGTCCTCATTTTCACAATGGAGTGCAAACATTCATTACTTCTAACAGATGTAATCACTGCTATCTTACAAAATAGAAAATTCCATATAGTGCTCATAATTTCATATAGAGCTCATTTTAAGATGTTCAGCTCCCCAAAGTATGTCCGTGAGAAATGAGGCTGTCACAAAGAGATTTGTCCCAGGCCATGCTGGGAAGTGTCAAACTTGAATTTGGCAATTGCAGTGTCCTGACCCCAAATGGTGCTGGCTGATTCGAAAGGTCAGACGAGGTTGTGTCCACAGTGAAAGATGACACTTAGACCATCTTTTGGCACAGGTCTTTTGTGTTTTTCAATAATGATAATGTTTCAGTGACAACAATACATGAAATATGGGCTCTGCTGTAAAGACAGAGCACCTTGTTTTCTGTGTAATTCCCTCTCAGTCTAGACAGGTCCTTGCAATCTGGGTGTTGGGTAGGCAGCTGGTTGGTTTAAGCTAGACTTTCATAATTCATTTTAGAGTGAGTTTGGCAAACTTGTTTTTAGAAGTGATATTGTAGACTGGCAACTCCTATCTTCTCTCATCTGAGAAAACTGGGAGAGACAACTGTGCTCCTTCATGGGATGAGGCATGCCAAGAGCAGAGGCCACCTCAGTACCAGCCTACATGGCTGCTCCCCATGGTGACCACTCAGGCAGGGGAGCGTCTCTGGCTGCTCCGTTTGATGGTTTCTATGGCCCCAAAAATGGAGCAGAAAACCAGGTTCATGGAAGGAGAGGGGTCAGAGCAGTCTCAGCCTTCTTGGAACAAACACTAGAACTGAAGCAGTGGGACAAATCTGTAGGGTGTTCTGCAAAAGCTGGTGGCATTCTGCTCATGTAAAGTGTTATTTAATAGATGGGAATTCATGGCAGCATTGTCCGAAACGTTTTCTAGCCAAGACTTATTAAATTTCCACAGGAACCCCATTGCCAATCAAACATCTCTGTTTTGTTCAGACTTCTGATGGTATGGTTTATTTGAGACAGTCATATAGCCCAGGTAGCTACACCTATTAGTAAGTTGGCTGCACTTTCCGTTACCAGATACTATTTTCATCTACTCTGTACTTTGTCAGAATTTTTTAAATCTATCACTTTTCCAGGCTGAAGTTTGTGAGGAAGTTTCAGGTCTCATCACTGCAGTTATTTCCAATAATTAGACTCAGAAAACACTTTCTTTTGTCCATTTAGTCAGAGCCTTGAGATGTGATTTGTTTAAGTCTCCATAATATCTGAGACAAGAGTTTTTCATTTGCCATGAGTTCAGTATGTACTTTTGCCCTTGCTGCGGGGGAACAAAAAATAGTGGTTTACTTTGGCATGAGCTCCTGTAAATCTCTCTTTGCAGATATCCAATAAAAACATATTAGGGTTTGGCAGATAAGTTTTTCCCCAAATGAGTTTGCCTTGAGCAATAGATCTAGGCAGAATATTATTTTTTTCCCCCTGGAACACTTGGGGAAAACTTAAGAGATTGGCAGCAGTGGGGCAGGAGAGAGGAACCAGAGCAAGTGGGGAGTGGAAGCAGAAGGTGGAGAGAGGCTGGCAGGGCAAAATATTTTTACCTACACAAATGTGCTTCTCCCTTTCCATGTCAGGTTCCTCAGTTCAAACGTGATTTTTTTCTCTGGAAAGCAGCAGACTGAATACATTTTTATTGCTTTCTATTAGTTTGCACAGAAGAGAAGTATCATCCCCACTTACTGGCTGCTTCTCTCACTGCGTACACAGCAGTGCTGATGAAAGAGAGAGGGGGTTTCCTCCAACAACACCTGGCTAGAGGTTTTTAGGTATAACCCACGTTGCTGATTGCGTAGGATGCTTTCTTCTGCTGTTCATTACATAGCAGAGAAATACCAAGTTCCTCAGAGGAATCCTCCCTGTGCCCCTGTTGCAAACCAGTAATGGAGAAGCCCAAAGGAGAGGACCTAGTGTACAGCAAGGGTGAAGGGAGGATTGCATCTGTGTTTTACCTCAGTTCCCAGTGAGAATATTTTGGTTGTCTAGCTAAGCTCTCGGAGAATGCAGATTTGTCAGCAGCAGCTGTAGGAGCTTGATGGTGGAAGAACAAAGTAGGAATTTATAATATGCATATAATTGTAAAGAGAAGGATTTTTTTAGTGGGAGATCAACAATAGTGCAGAGTAATAATCATCTTAAAGGGTGACTCTCTAGAATTAGTTGTTATTTTGTTTGAGGCCTTTGAAATCGTTTCCATACTATATAATTATCTTAAATTTTAAGTGCTTCCTGCAGTGATAATGTGTGCATTTTTGCATTCTTATGTAAATGCTTTAGCAGTTCCCAGTGTTGAATTGGAAATGTCATTCAAAAACAGGTAATGGCTTTGCAAAATCTAGGGGAAGAAATTAATCTTTTTCTTCCACATCATTTTCCAGTTTGCATTCTGTGCTTGTGTGGCTTGTGTTTGCAGCTCTGACAGAAGCTGCTTTTCAATAACAAACATCCAGTGGTGGGAGACACCAAAGTGAAAAGCTAAATCTCACCAATCAAACCTTAAAAAGAAAAGAGACAAGCAGACAAACTGTTATATCCTACAGAATAAAAAAAAAAAAAAAATAATTAGTCTGTATACTCAGTTAATCCTAGGGAAAGCCAGTTAGGAATAATTATAAAAACATTCCACACTGTAAGGAAAGTCCAGGAATCCCTGATAAGATGATAATAGATGATAATTTTTAAGTGGTGTTGCTGTGAACACAAGTAACTGGTCTTCTGGAGGCCGCAGCAAAGGGCTGAGGCTGGGATCAAGGGATGGGGTGTGGGTCACTCTTGAAGGTCTCCTGCAAGTCATGACCCCAGAAATCAGTCACTGCAGATCTGGAGGCCCAAAGCTCTGCCAGCCCCAGTCTGGTGTTCTTTCCTTCCAGTTTAGCAAAACACACAAGGGTGGCACAAATGCCAAATCCAGGGAAGAGTTAATTCCCATTATGCCACAGATACTGCTGTACCTGTGGCTAATTGTACAGATGCAGACACAATGCCTAAAGCAATATGTGGTGTTCAGTCTGACTCCCCTGAAGGCACCATGTAGGAACAAGAAGGGATATTGGGATATCGACAGGTCGCTCAGGGCAGGTACATTTGCCTGTTCAGGCCAGAGAATATTTTGCAAGAGGGAGAAAAGGAATGAACATACAGCTTCCCCACAAGGAGAGAGTCAACTTGTGAGACTGGGGTGTCGCTTACAGTGTAGAGCTGGCAATGGTGGAGGTCATACTTGAACCAAAGAAACAAGGCAAGAGTTCAGCATTGTACAGGAGAACAATGATTAAAGTATGAGGTTTAAAAGGCACTATGTTTCACTAAAAAGCTAGGGCTGAGATTTCAAAGCAGACATGGAGTTCAGTCACATACCTTCTAGTTTCAAAGAAGGATTTTTGTTAACCTTCGCTGAGCAGTTTGGAAAATTGACATAAATTCTTACATATCATTCACTTTTAATAATTTAGAGCTCAGTCCTGCAGCACTAACTCAGGCAAAAAGTCGTGATTCATTTCAGTGGGAGCTTTGCCAAAATAAGACTGTAAGGTTTGGGGGCTATTCCAGTGAAGGGGGAAGAAATCCCTGTAAATATTGCAAAGCAAAAACTCTGAGATGTGCCCAAGGTAATTTCTTTCCATTTCAGCAGTCAGACTCCCAGTGCCATGGTTGATCCGAGGCAGACTTTCCCTGGCTTAGACAAGAGCAGAACGGAAATCCTCTGCTGTACAGTACATGGTATTAAAGCTCACTTAACCCATCTCCTGTGGTGATGGGGGACAGCAACTTGAGGCCGTCTGGGGACAGCTTGAGCTGCTCTGCTGAACTGTGGTGTACTGGGACGGACCAGTCTTGCCGAGGTCTCCAGCAGAGATCACAGACTGGGCTCAGTTCCACAGTAACACCGAAGGAGGAACAGGGCAACACCTCTGCAGCTCAGTTTTGGGTTTGGTAGGAAATGCCTGGCCCCCTATCCTGGTTTTGGCTGGGACAGAGTTAATTTTCTTCTCAGTAGCTGGTACAGTGCTGTTTTGCATTCAGTGTGGGAATGACGTTGATAATGCACTGATGGTTTGGTTGTTGCTCAATAGTGCTTACCCTAAGCCAAGGACTTCTCAGTTTCTCATGCTCTGCCAGTGAGCAAGTGCACAGAACCTGGGAGGGAGCACGGTTGAGATAGGTGACCCAAATTAGCCAAAGGCATATTCCAAACCATGTGACATCATGCTTAATATATAAACTGGGGGCAGTTACCTGGAAGGGGGACAATTGCTGCTTGGGGATGGGCTGGGCATCAGTTAAGGGATGGTGAGCCAACAGCATTGTGCATCTCTTGTTTTTCTTGGTTTAATCTCTCTATCCCTCTCCTTTTTCTTGTTAGTATTAGTTTTACTTTTTTTTTGGTTATTAAACTGTTCTTATCTCAATCCATAGGGTTTGACTTTCTCTTTTCCTTCTGGTTGTCCTCCCCATCCCACCAGGGAGGTGGGGAAGTGAGCAAGTGGCTGTGTGGTACTCAGTTGCCGCCTGGGGTTAAACCACAACACCCCCATTAGCATTACCCCCCTGCCTGCAGGAAAACTGCGTTTCTGAACTTGTCCGCCCATATTCTTTGTGCAGACTTCAGTAGGCAGATGATGGGATTCATCAGCAAATCCCTAAATCCTTGGTCTGCTGTGCCTTCTTCCCTCAGCCTTTTTTGCTCCCTGTTAGGTTACAGTAACAACAGGTCCCCTGGACAGTGAAATGAAGTTCAACCAGTGGGTAACTTGACGGACAAGATCACTGTTGTATTTTCAATTGCCAGATGGTTTCGCTGTGCTCTCTTCCTGGCTGGCTGCAGCCAGATACTATTTGCTGACTTCGAAGTAGATAACTAGAATTTAGAAGCAGAACTGATCCAAGGCACTTTAGCTACCTCAAGAAAAAAGGCAGCAGTAGTTCTCCAACTAAGCCTTGGACTTACCTTTCAGATTCCTCCTTGTAATACAATACATGGCATCTGTTAATCTAGTACCAGATGTTTTTTGTTTTAACTGTGCTTAAGAGGACTTTCTGAGGCAGGGATACAACTTTTGGTTTTAAAATCAAAGTGCTCACAGCCTTTACCTTTCTGTATGACTCAGGAACAAAGATTTCACTAGAACCCTTCTAAATCCTTTCAGGGAGCTCCCTGTCTGTTCAACAGGTAACACTGTCAGAGAAATTGAGATGGAGATGAAAAGGGTTCTTTGACTCAAATTTTCAGGAAGCCTGAGAGACTTGAGGGTGCAGATGTGTAAGTCAGGGAGTGGTCATACCTATGTTTGAAGTTAGTGTTTTGCTAAATTTTTCACTGTGTGAGAATTCTTAACAGTTCTCCTGTTGAAATATTGTAATACAGAGATCTGCAGTATTTGGCTCATGGAGCAACTGTTCCACAGTATTCCCAGAAATCTGCGATTGCAGTCCACGCTATCTTAGGTTAGGGGTTTAAATTGCACCTCCTAGAGACATTTGGGTGTCTTCCAAGTTTAAATTAGGTTTGCAAGTGTTTTACCAAGGACCTGTTTCTCCTCTGCTGCTTAGACAACAGCATCATGGTGCCTCCCAAAAGTCTGGCTCCAGAGTAATCTCTTACACAGCCCAGGGGCAGCAGGGAGTCATAAAAGAGCCAAGTGACAGACCCTTGCAAAGTCCATATCACTGTGTGGGAAAGAAAACAGAGCTTTATAAGTTTGTCTGTGTGCTCAGGCTGTCTCTTGGAAGGGTCTCTTGGACAGGGATTTCTATTACAAAATGTACTCATTTCAAAGAAAAGTTGCAATAAATCACTGGAAAGGAAAGCCTGTTTTCTTAGCTTCATTAGGATGGTTGTTGGGGGACTGTTAAGAGGACATGTAACATTCAGTCCAGTCTCTAGATGTTATCACAGCCATATAATGAAAGTGAGGTATTGGAAATGTTTGTTTCTGTCTGCATTATGCGTACTTTGGAGGCAGCTTTGTGCGCCTGTCTGATGTTTCAGTGTTTCCTGGGGCTCTGCCTGGGCTGGTTTCCAAGGGGACGATGAGAGGTGGAAGGGACTGGTTGCTGCCTCCTTGTCTGTCTGAGCTTTTCCCAGGGACATGTTCAGGCTTTGCTGGAGAGCACACTGTGATTTGAGTGCTGACTGTAGCATGAAGCCTCCCATTCCTCAACCTGCATGGTGCCAACTTGCTTATTTGAGCAATGCAGTGATTTAAGTGCTAGTGCATGATTTTCCTGAATTACAAGCCGTTATGTCTGCACTCCTGCTACCTGTGCCTGTGCAGGGGAGCTGGACTCTGCTCTACTGCACAGTTCTTCCAGCAAGGTGCCGGAAAACTTCCCCAAATTACGATTTCCATGAATTTGATCCTGAAAATCTTGCTTATAAGACACGCGTATACATTCTATATGGAGAGATATTTAGCCTGTTCTTTGCATAAGTATCCTTTCTTAGGTGGGTTCTTTACCTGCTGAAACAAACATTTTCTGCCAGTCAGCATCAGCTTTCAAATAAAGGATCACTCTTGCATCTCATTTCCCTTGTATAATCCTTTATTATCTTCTTATTAAAAATTTTTGCCATCTGAAATCTCTCAAATCCCACAATTAGCCTGCCACCTAATACAAACATCCCTCTGAGATCCTCTTAGTAGCATATGGTCGATAGCATCATTTAGGGAGCTATGAGGGTGGAGGAATTCCAAAGAGCATCGCTGCTCTGTATCAAGAAGCAGGGCTTGGCTGCCAGTAATGCCCTGGCACAATCAAACCACCAAGGTTTGAAAAACATCCATCCATGGCATTCATGAATAAACAGATTTCAGTAAATCAAGCTCATTTGAAAAGGTCTCATTACCATTTGGTCAGACAGATGTGCTGGTTTGGGCAGGGTGGAGCTCACCAGTTTCTTGAACCTGTAACATTCACATTATTATTATTATGATTATTATTATTATTAAACTCAGTCTTTTGTATTTACACTCTGTAGTAAGAAGTGAGCTAATAGTGACAAATACCAAATAGCCTAGATTTCCTAAAGCAATATGTCTATGCTTCTTTGCAGGCTACCTGAACATTAAGAGCTGACAAAAATGCATGGGTAGTATTTCCCTTGGCCATCATACATTTTGTATCAGGTTGTGAAAGAGTCACTGTTTTTGTTTAGTGTAATGACCTGCTTAAGTTTTCCAGCACTGCAATTATCCATGTTACCAGTTAAGCTTGTAATGTAATGCTTTGCAGAATAAAAGCCTAATTAATAGGCCTATTAGTTTGGTATTAATAATATTTTTTTAGTATATAATGCCAGTCCAAAGACAATACTGCATTTAGTACTTTACAGAGCTTTACAATGTGTTCCTAAAACATGCTTGTCCGTATTGGAATAAGTGAAGCACCTCTACAGCAGTGATTCCAGAGCAGTCAGTGCATTGGGATGTCTGGGGAGAGAGCAGCAGCCATCTGAGAGCATTAACTGCACACAGGGAATAACAGGATAAATTTCTTTGCTGAGAACTCCAGTGTAAAAGGACGGTGTTGAATGCCGGAGTAATCGGCTAATCCAAAGCACCATAAATGTGCATCCACATTAATAAAATACCCAGGCCAAATGGCAGGACTGTCCTTTCGTGTGGAATAGACTCTAAGCTGACAGTGAAGCAAGGACCTGTTTGATGTAGTGTGGCATTATTCCTCCTCCTGCAGCTCGTGCTGTTATTTATCTTCCACTTGCAGCTTCTCGCAGTCAGTGAGCAAAGGCAATTTCTTGTGTGCAGAAAAAGAGCTCGTTCAGCAGCCTCTAAGCTCTTCCTGTGGGGCACACCCCATCCTTCTTCTTCAGTGTCAGCAAAGTGGCTGGTGGTAGTTTGGGGAGGTCTGAACTCAGCAGAGGCTGTGCTCAGGAGAGCTGCCTGCCTAGCCTGTGGGTGGAAGACCTCTGCCTCCACCAATTTGCCACCAGAAGCATAGAATGGCACCTCACCAGAGGAGCAAAAAACAATGGGATCAGTTCCACATCAACTTACCCACCTGAACTCACAGCAGTTGTACAGCCAGGTTGCAGGTTACCACAGAAACAGCACTCCCTGCTATAACCTATTCCCACAGGGAGGATGGTAGCACTTGTTCTGACTCTTGTTCATTCTGCTGCTCTTCCCACAAAAAAGAAATACCTTGGTGTGCTTTCTTGATTTTCCATAGAATTTTAGGAGCATCCACTGCAAAAAAGGGTCATGTTCCTGCTTGTAATTAAACGGACAGATGTAGATCTTGCTGCAAACACTGATTATTGTTTTCCAGCCCTTTAAGATAAATCTGCATGAATTCATGGGTGTCAGTCTGAAGATCTCTTCCATCTCCTTAGCCCAGGGCTGATGTCCTGTAAAGCTGGACCACAGAAGTGTCAGGGGAGCATTTGGTGATGCAATGCTCCAGCATCACTGCCCATCCTCTCTGAGGCTGAGGGTGCCCCAGTGGGGTTGTTGCTGCCTGTTGCACCCCATCCCAGCTTTACTTGCCTTCTGCAGCCCCTCACAGCCCGCACAACCGCAAGCAGCATTTTGGGATGGTACAGCCAAGGCACTCAATGTGGCAGTAGAAAGGTTCCACTACCCTTCTTGCCCCTTGCTCCCAGGTGTTGTTTGAACAAAAGCTGGCCAAGCCACATTGTCCAGGAGCAAATTAATCCCTGGTTGCTGCCCTGTGCTCTGCAGCCCCAGCAGCAGCAGTGTGGATTTCCCCCAGTGACAGCAATCATGTAGACAAACACAAGAGCAATTGTGTAAAAGGGCTACTGGGACAGGAATATGTTTCCTCTCTCAGCTGCTCCTGCCAGCTCGCAGACTTCTTCCCCTCACAGGGCCAGGCTGTGACAAAGTGATGTCTCTTCCTGCCACGCTCGTCTGCCGGATGGAGCGACTGCTCAGTGTGTTCTCGCTGCAGTTTGGTGCTGCTCAGTGGAAGGTGCCAAGCTTTGCACGGTGTCTCTGTCCCTGTGTCCCACTGAGGTGGTAGCACACAAAGCCAAAGGGACAGCTGGAGGGAAATAAGCAACTCAGAGGAACAAACCACAAGTAGTTTCCTCAAAACAAGGCAGCTGTGATGTCTCCTAAGGCTCCAGCTCCTCTTAGTCCTTCAGCATCTCATGCCTCTAGCCATGTTAAGTGAGTGGCAATGGGTTCAGGGCTTGGCCATTAAAACAAGTGGGATGCAGGGCTGTCTGTAACTGAGAGCAGAACATGGTCCTCACACTCTAAAAGGAGTTTTTCAACTTAGATCTGTTCTTTTAAAAAAAGCCATGTGTGACACATTTAAGCTGAGGACATTCTGCTCAACAGCTGCGTCGGTGAGAATTGACAATACCAAGATTTGATGTCAATTATAACTGCTAGAAATCTGATTGCAGTGTCTGGCAGGTTATCTGTGTAATAATGGGTATGTTATAAAATAGGTTGCTTATCATCTTTGGGGCTGCTCTGCTTTAGTTCTGGGGGAAGAAAGATGTCCTATCTGCCTTTTGCTTCCTTCTCCCTTCCTTTAATATCTAAGCTTTGGTACACTAACTTACCAGAGGGTCAGAAATACCATAAAATTGGACTGTATTTATCAGAGACACAACTTAAAAGACAGAGAACTTTTGTGAGAATGCACAATAGTGAGGCTAAGCAGCAAAGACCATTTTACTTTGTCATAAGACAAATGACTGAAAATATCTCACCTCCATTATGCAACTCAATGGTAGAGCCTCTTTTTAAATGTTATGTTTTGGTTCTGGAAATGATAGAGGGGAAAAATGAAAGAACTCAGTGAAGGGTAATGAAAATGATTAGAGACACTGAGAAACTTTCATATGAGAAGAGATTTAAAAAGATTAGGCCTGCTTGGTTAAGACAAGAGATAAATAAGCAGAGACATGATGAAGAGATGTGGGGTAATGAATGGCACAGAAGAGGCACACCGGCTACTTTCATGTGCTGTTTTCCAAAATTAAAAGCTGAGGGAAGAAAGCTGTGAAAAAATAGACAAGAAATGTTCCTATGATAAAAAACAACACCACACACATCTTTAATATGTTTTCCGCAGTGCCAGCTTCACCTGTGGAAGCCTCTGTCGCAGAGAACAGAGATAATGAGCTTAGGAAAATTATGAAAAGGATTGGCTGCTCTGGGGAAAATCGTGAGCCTACTGAGAGGAAAAGGGAGTTCTCTTGTAGCTTTGAATGGAAGCAGGATTCACCAGCTGGCACGATTCCATGGCTGCTGAAATGATCTGCCAGCTTCAGTGGGCTCTGGGTATTTATTACACACAGCTACCTATGTGCTACATGTAGACAGTGACCTGCTGCAGCTGCCTCCAGTGATCACTCGATCTCTCAGACAGGGTGAGCAGCCAGGATCCCTCCCAGCATGTTTTCAGGGAGCAGATCTTTTCCAGCGTCCCTGTTTTCTCTACCATGCAGATCACGTACAGAGGCAGCTCTGCTCAGAGGGCAGCTCTGGGTGCTTTGCTCAGCCGGGAAGGTTCAGTTCCTCTGCTTGACTCAGTTATGTGGAAGGATCATGAGAAGCTGCAGCAGGTCAGATCCAAGGTCCAGCAAGCTCACCACCCAAAAATGTTCAGTGGCACATACCTAAAGAGGAATATTTGATCAGAGTGAGGAAGTACAGAGAAAACATGCAGGATACTTCCATCTCTGACTTTTCATCTGGGGAGTGCCTTAGCCAGAGACTGTAGTGGTGTTAACCAGTCCTTGACCAAACCTGGTAGGGCAGTCCATGAACGAAAACAACCTTTGGCTAGACATTGAGGAAGTTATTCTAATCTTTCTTTAAAAAAAAAAAAAAAAATCTATGCCTACATTAGTATAAGAAGATCTCTGTCCAAAGAGGCCTAATTGCAAATTAACACATAGTCTTTCCTTTGCAGATTTTGAAGCAGTAACAGGACTTTTGTATGTGGGAAACAATAAAAATTAAATAACATTTTTTAAATGGCTTTTAGGTAATAGTAGGATTGTAACACATCTGCTGATCTTTTCCATTAGTCTGGTTTAGAGCCCTCAGACAACCTGGTGGGCATTTACTGCTTAGTGAATCTTCCCAAGTTTCACTAAACAGGCAATGTTTAAAGACTAGTTTCTGCCTTTTATTTTATTTGAATGTCTCTGATTTTGAACTAGGGCTGGCAAGTCTGGTGTCCTAAAGCTGCAGAAATTAAAAAAGGGTAGGTGCAAGCATTAGAAAGTATTCAAATAAGACTTGATGATTCAGGTAATGGCAGAGGTTTTCCCTGTACTGTGATTCCAGGATCCTCTGCACATGATGCAGAAGACAAGCATTTGGGGGCAAAGTGGATCTTCTGCCTTTCTGATTCATGCCAAGTAAATTGCACCTCATAAATTTGTGGAACAGATTAGGAAAGAGACCTGTGTTTTAAATCTGGGCGGTGACATCTTGTGTTTTAACCACATTACAGGCTTTTTTGAACAGGAATAATTTCCTCTGCAGTAATCAGAAGTGTGTTTTCTTTCTGTATGTATCATACTTAGTTCTCTTGCCCCAGTTAAGGAATCCTTTGGTTAGTCAACAGTTTTGGAAGTGAAGCATCACCAAGAGACAGGGGAACAATAATATGATCACGCATAGTTCCTGTCTCAATTAAATTTCAACATTGTTTACAGTCATTGAGTCTTTTCCCTGGGGTCATCAGGCTGTACATCCACTCCATGGGCAGAGCACGCTGAGAGGTGATGCACCAGGTTTTCAATAGTTGGTTATTTATGTGCCTAAATGCCACTTAAAAATCTGGGCAAAGATGGCTCAGACATGTTTTCACAAATTAGTCACTCATAAGGGTAGAAAAAGAGTAATGTACAAAACTTACAGCTCTAGACCTCTGTATTTGTAATTAGTATGTTTTCTACTTCAGTTCACTGTGTGCATTTTTCCCTGAGCTGGTGCATTTGATTTGCTGTGCAAAGGAAAGATGTCAAGGGAATCGTTACAGGATCTTTTCAATGCTTTTCTCATAGATTCAGAGAATATCTACTGACAACCTGAAATCTTACTCTGGAGGTGCTGGATATCCAGCTGCTTCCTTGGGCTCCATTTTACTTTTCCTGAAAGTCCAAAATAAATTTACACACCACTGACAATTTGTGTTTCACTTGATAAATTCCTGCTTACTCCATTAGCAATAAGGCAGTTCCATGCTGTGGAGTAGTTTGGGATCACCTTCCAGGAAAACTGTGACTTCCTATCACTCCTGCCATTAAGTTGTTTACCTGATGAAATAATTTAGTGTAACTTCTCTGTATAAATTTTGATTTTTGTGAGTTGCTCCCACTGACATCACTAGGATTCCTCAAAAAAAAATAAATCTAAGCAAAATGTTCAATATTTTGGGATTTGGACCTATCTGTGGAAACTGTGATAGATCTGATCCAAAATAAATTGGTTTAAGATAATTGTAGTTTCCGTTGCTATAGTAAATAGCTTTTGGTGGCTTCAGAAAATACCAGTTTCTTCAGTGCATCTTCTCATACTGGTGATCTAAAAGCTGTTATTTTTGATAATGTTAAAGTTGAAGTATTCCCCATTTTGGAGTGTTGATATCACTGCACATTACAGGGTGATGATCCAGAGGATACACCCTGGAACTTCACATGCCAAGATGGAGAAAATCAATCTTTGTTAATAAAAAAAGGCAGGCTCAGTGGCGCAGAAAATCACTACTCTGGAGCCTTAACGAGGCTCCTTCAAAAATTCATGATTATAGAATGGAATCCTGGGCTAGATTATAGTCCTGAAAGAAACTGGGATATGGAAGAAAAAAATACCCAATTTTCATTAAGTGGAGAAAATAAAGAATAAATCCCATATACTGACATAATCACTGATCACCAGGATTATAATTACACGCCCAACATGTAAGAACATTTTCTAAGTTTCCCAAGTCCCTAATACTTTTCCTGAATACTTTTCAAAGTTGATTTTTTTTTTCTTGCTGTTTACTCATGCCTCTAGCACTAAATCCATCTAAATAAAATTTATGATTGCTCTAATCAATTGCTGTGGGGCAGCTGCAGGACACTGAACCTGTAGTGACAGACAGACACGAACAAACTCAGTCTTGACCTAATGATTTAAAATGAAGTATTTGGTGATGGCCCCTGCTGACGGTATCCATGATGCAAATACAGTATGCAATAAATATCAGAGAACAAACATCTTCATCCTCCTTCTGTGCACTGTGCATACAGCCATCCTGGTGAAGGCTCCTATGATATCACAGAATCCTGAGGACACTAAAAACCTTCCTTAAATGCAGATTTCCTGTTTTCTGTTTATGGGGAGTCTGAATTCCTGCATCACAGTCATTTGGGGCACAGAATAATTAACCGGCAATCCTGCAGTGTGTGATGTGTGTGCAATGTGTGATGGCTGATAATTTGGATGGTCTTTGGCTTGAAACACGGCTTTTGCACTATTAGAACAAGAAGAATTCCAGCTTCATTTTCATGGTATTTCAGCTTTCAGGCTTGGCATACCTGTAATGAAGACAGAATTATTTTAGATATAATCTAGTCAGCTGCCTGGAAGTATAGCCACTAAGTATATGCTACAAGGCTGTTTACCGTATTATCATACACCAAATTATTCCTTCTGAATTATTTTTCACATATTTAATGCAGCTGCAGATTTGCTCATGAAGGAACCTTTCAGTAGTTCAGCTGATCAGCTCAAAACCAAGAAGCAGCTTCTGACAGTTCATCTTCTTGCTTAGTTAAGCGTGGCTAAGTCCATGACTGTGGTGAATCCAGCACTCTAACTTTTATTTATCATTCATTCTTTCATTCAATGTTAGGGTGTATGTGTGAGGTGCTTGAGTGAGGGCAGTTTACTGTCGTGTAGGTACCGTCATCCCTGACTTCTGAGGTAAGCTGAGATTGGAATACTTTCACACAAATACTTAATTTTCATCTGTTTTGTGTAACAATTTATTCATAAGATGGGACTTCCTGGAAATCATTTGAATTATTTTCATTGCAAAGATGGACAAAGATGACAGCTGAGAGAAAGGAAAAATCTGACCTTAGAGTTCAACGCTTACTTGTATTTATAAATTTTCCATTGGATTGACTGGGATTGACATAGGATATGAGCTGGAAAAGATAAGTGTTAATTGGGGCAGTCAGCCCTCTCCCACCTTTAGCTTGCTCTTCCTCAGTATAATAATAAAGAATTTGCAGCAGAGATAACATAATGGCAAATTTGCACTTGCTGCTCTGCACTGTGTTTCAAATTTGATGTGCTCATAGAAGTCCTGTCTCTACCCAGTTGAGCTGGCACATGGACTTGCCAAGCTCAGAAAAGTACATTTTAATTGTAATGCCCCCATGTTACCATTCCTGATTCAAAGCTTCCCTCTGCTGTTCTCCTCCCTGGCTCTTTTTGTAATGAGTAGGAAAGACATACAGTGGATTAAACTAAAGGCAAGTGATGGGTAGGAACAAACTCTTGCAAAAGGTGAGCAGCTGCTTAGTATTCAGGAGCAGGCAGAGCACTTGAGCTCTGTGGGAGCTGTTTATTTGGCAAGGAGGATGCCTTTCCCTTCATGCAGCACCTTTCTGAAGCTGCAGCCATAGCTAAGGAATTGAGCAGGTATCAGTTAAGAGAAAGGGGGACAATTCTGTGTCAAGCCAGTCAGAGAAGTGAGATGGTCTTGCTTTAGTGCCAGAAAAATTGAGAGGGAATTTGTCATGATAACTGAGCACAATAAAGAGGCCTATCTGTTTCTGTGCCGCGCTGTCTGTCATGAGAATTCACCCCTTTGTAGTTCCTGCTGAATCTCAGGATGAGGATTTTGCCTGTGATGCTCTTGGGAATGTCGGGCAGGCTGGGCTGCACTGTGAGCACTGGTCTGGCTGTAAGTGGGCTCAGTTGACTGCAAACTCGCAGCTGCACAGCATTCCATCAGGGCCAAGGGAAAAAACAGGAGTGAAGGAGCTTTTAGCATCTTTTTTCTGTCCCTCTGATTCAAGGGTCTCTCTGGGCTGCTGCTCATACCGAGGTTAACTTGCTTCCTAAGAGAGCCAATGTTGTGGTTCTGTTTGCAATCTGACCCTCTGCTGCTGTGTACAGGCAGGCCTTTGTACCCAAAACAGGTCCAAATTACTGTACATAAACCATAATCTTCCAGTGAGAGCACTGTAGTTTTCCATTTTGCTGCTAATTGCAATAGTCTTTGTTACCGTGGCTGGTGCTGGGCACCAACAGGGAGGGAAGGCTTTTATGCAGAAATCTTACAAAAATGCAGTGGCTGTCCTCAGTTGAAACCAATTGTCAATTAACTAAATAACAGCCAATTAGCTTGAAGGAAAAAGAGAAGAAAATTGCTTACTTCACATTCCTTGTTGAAGCAGATGCCAGTCAAAGTATGGGAGTTTTTTTCTTTCTCCTATAAAGACAAAATGGCAAAAGATGTGCAGAAAATGCACAGTGGTGGGTTTTGGGGTTTTTTCCCTAATACCATCTTTTTCTCACATAAGAATATTTGAGGAACTAGATAAGAACATCTTAAGCTTCTGAGGCATTTAATTTCCTGTGATATTTAAAAATGAAAATGACAATCATTATGCAAGCACAATTTTTCCTCCTTTCTTTCACGCCTCTGTAGCACAAGGGCAGTTCTCTGAGGCTGTCTGCCTTCACAAGGGAAGACCAGCAAACAGCTGGCTGCTCTGTGGTGTGATGACAGGCAGAACTGTGATGTTGACCTTTGCATGACTGGACCAAACCCTTCCTCTTTCATATTTTTTGAACAACTCAGTAAGTGAGATGTTCTCAGAACTTAAAATGTTAAAAAACCCGGAGCACCCCGAGATTAGGCCAAAAAGGCATCTGCTACGAGCTAATTTAACATTGCTGGGTTAGTAAGAGACAGCCATTTACTCATGGCATATTGGCTTTGAATTTTTATTGCACTTTCCTCATAAACAGTCAAGGCCAGCAGTTAACAAAGGCATTATGTGGCCTTGCTTCCCGCCCATGGGCTGGACCACAGCTGGTCCCACAGGGTTGACATCAGGGTTACATCTGCCCAACATCCATTACTTGCATCGATCAATAAATCTTCACTTAGACTTTATACTCATCGTTCAGAAAGATCTTAGAGCTGCTCACAGCATCATTTCACAGGTTTCAAATTGTGTTACTCATTTGTTAATAAATCCAGGACCCACGTTTCAAAACTGGAGAGGGATGTCTTTTAACTACTGGGAAAACAATGGATATATGATGCTTTCTCATTACTGATGCGAGATTCAGCACTGCACATATTGATCTGTTACTTCCTTACAGGAACATTTTACACCTGAATGCAAGTTCAAAGAATCAGTATTTGAAAACTACTACGTGACATATTCTTCAATGATCTACAGACAGCAACAGTCTGGCCGGGGTTGGTATTTGGGTCTTAACAAAGAAGGAGAAATAATGAAAGGAAACCATGTGAAGAAAAATAAACCTGCAGCACACTTTCTTCCAAAACCATTAAAAGGTAACTGCCTGGGTTCACTCCATCCATCTGAACTAACATTGTCTTGTGTCAGAGGTGTTTAATTGCTGTGTATATGTCTTTGAAGGGTCTGGCTACTTATATAACAGGAGTATAATGTTCTGTAACATGCTGTTAAATCTAACCAGAGCTGCTTTTCTCAGGTTTTTCTACATTACCTCAGCATTTCTCTAATTTAACCAAATACAGTTACTAGTAACCAAAAACATTACTGGTTTCTTTGTGCCCAGGTCAATACTTTCCCTGTTATAGGTAATGAAGGCTCAGCCTGGAATGGTCCAAAAATCTGCTCACAGGCCATTAGTGACTTGCTGTATAGCTTATCAATTTGTGCTTCCTGTTACAGAATACTTGTTTATCTGGTTTTGTCTGAGATAAAACTCAGATGTGCTGTGCTTGTTTAACTGCAATTAACGGGGCATCAGCATATGACATTACCTAATGCATGTGGCTTCGATATACCACTGGGTATTAAAAACCAGGACATACAGTCATGCCAGTTAACTGAGGGATCTGAATCAGACTTGTGGTCAGTCTTGGCTCCCTCTTTGGTCAATGCCAAGAGGGAGATCTCAGTCGATGTATAAAGGTGCCTCCTTTTCTCCAGAACAACTAACTTCCATATGCTCTTTCCCTAAGAGGAATGAAGCCTTCTATTTCTGGGTTATGCACTTAGGTAGCCTTTTAAGGCAGTGTTCTTTTGAAATCAGAGAGGATATTTCAAAGGTACAGCACCCTGGGTGGATGCTGGTCTAGTCTGGCAGTCTACATTTAGGACTAGGTGCTAGGCAACTGATGTCGAGGTTGATCCTCACTTCTAATGAGTGTGAAAACAAAGGAAACAAAAGACTCAAAACCCATTTTCACACTCACCTGCTTAGGCTACGTATACAGGTAACAGGTCAAATCACAGCTGCCAACAGTGCTAATTCATGATTAATAAGGAAATGTAGATTTATGTCAGCTTAGGTCTATCTTGCAGAATTTTCTAATTGCAGTGGGTAGGCGGGTGGTTAATTGGGAGAGGGAGGGAGGGAGGGAGGAGCTGTGGTTTTTCCATTTTCTAAAATGGCAGTCTGTTGAAGAGGACCTCAGAGATTCTCAGGGACTGTTTGAAATGGAGAGTTCTACTGGCCATGGTTTTTCATTCTCTCATTACATTGCATATTTTCAAATGAAAAATCACAACATTTCACAGCTGGACTTTGCACCCACAGACTGAGTGGCACATGACATGTGCTGACGTGCTGCCTCTCTTTTGCTTTGCAGTGGCCATGTACAAAGAACCTTCTCTCCACGATCTCACAGAGTTCTCAAGATCTGGAAGTGGGACCCCAACAAAGAGCAGAAGTGTTTCAGGAGTGCTAAATGGGGGTAAATCCATGAGCCAAAACGAGTCAACGTAGCCAGGTTCAGGCAAGCCAAGTGCTCTCTAAACAGAACCTTACCTCTGGATGCAGTTGAATTCTTACTAGCAGTCTTTCATCCAAATGTTCAATTGCCCAGGACAAGCCACCGAACTTGCATAGGTCACTCGTTTATCAGCCATTAGATCTACTGGTTGTCAAAGGATATACCCCAATTATGTAGAATATGCTTGTGCATATCACAAGGCAGTTGGATAGCCAGCAAACGTAACTGCGGAATAAATCTCGGAGAAGAAATGTCCAGCTCTTTCTCTCTCTCACTTTTTCTTTCTCTCTTTCTCTCTCTCTCCTATGCTTTGTGGAATCCGAAACAAAAACATTTCACAGCATTCACTGCTGATAAGAATTTGCTTTCCAACTCAGAAAAAGACCACTTTTGCTCTTCAAAGGAAATTTTAATGCTTGTATGTTTTATAGGGGCAAACAAAAAACAAATATGTAAACTCTGTTGTTTCCTTGGCTTATCGTTTTATATCTAAGGCTTGATAAAAAAAAAAAAAAGTATCCTTTAATTTGGAATAGTGCTTTTTGATTTCTGAACTCCAATGGGTCTTTAAAGCTATGTCTTTAAAAAAAATAATTAAAAAATCAGGGTTGGAACTGAGAGTTGGTGTCTCAGGCTCAAGCAGTGTTCTTGTGGTTTTAAACACAATGAAATATAAATTTTTATAGATTTGTAGTTTCTGGTAAAGTTCTTGTGCTAACCCCAGTCTGTAGGAATTGAGTTGTTTTGTTATCCCAAGTGGAAGTTAACAGAAAGGGATAAAATTATCCTCCAGTGTAGATTTCTCTTAATTCCATTTTGTGCGTCATGTTAAACTATTGTTGTGGCTTCTTTTCTAAAGACAGAAACTGTGGAATTAAGGTGACTTAATTTTTTTATAAGAAACGTCTTATTTGTAAAAGTCCTTTCACTGTAACGGGCACGTGAATATTGTGTAGGAGGAAGCGTTAGGACAGGTTACCCCTAAACAACATATACTTATACATGCTATTGGAAACAATTGTTTAAAAAATGTAGTTAGGTTTCCATTTAGGTCATCATGTCTGTTGCATGGGAGAAAGTTGGAATATTGGCATAGAGTTGCATGATGTGTAAGATTTTGTGCATTAATCATTGTTGGATTCTGTGCTCCAAAACTGAATTAGTTCTGTACAGGCAGCTTTCTGCCTGGTACAAAAGAGTTGTTTATTATTTGTTGTATACACAACCATGCACTGAATAAACTATTTATATTAAGATGTACTTTTTAAAAAAGCTTGTTTGATTAAATGCTGTACATCTATGATTAATTTAAAGGGAAAAGGGTTGGCAATTAAATTAAAAAGTTATAAAAGATATTGTAATTAATGTTCAAAATCTTTCTGTGTGGTGGGTCATTCCCCTGTATTGCCATACACTATACAAATTAGAACATGTTCTTTCTTTTGGATATTTTTAGAACTGGTCTTGTGTGCCCAGCTGAGATACTCAAAACACAGTGACGATTCAGTGCCACAAAGTCTTGGTGACGCCCCCTCTGCCGTGCGCTGCTGGAGCCCCAGTGAATTGCACTTCTCTGCTTTGAGCTTTCCCAGCTTCTCCGTGTCTGCCCTCCCTGTTAAGACTTTCCATAGTGCAGCCACGTAGCGCTACCTCGCAGCAAACCTCAGAGCCCCCAGCACGGAGATCCCAAAATGATCTGGGAAGTCCAGTCCTGCTTGTGCCTGGTGGCACCTAGATGATGCCCAGTGTTTGCTGTGCATCACTGCAGGTATATTTATCAGCCAGCTGTATCTGGTCTTGAGGAAAAAAAGCTCCCATAGCCTTCTGCCTTTGTGCACATGCTCTGGAGAGAAAACATCCCTGTCTCCTGCCTTTTCTCTCCAAAAACATCCATGAAAACTTTTCTCCTCTACAGCATCCAGGCAGCTCTGACAGGTGAGCTTCACTCACCAAGGTTTTTCAAGAAGTCCTAGCAGGGAAAAGTTTTCATCATGGGTGGCAGAAGAACCAGGTATGTTAGTCTGAAACTAAAATCAGATATTCTGTTGTCTGCTCTGTGTTTCTCCCACTTGACCCAGCTGGAATTTAACCAGCTGGGTCAGTGCTTGGTCAGTGCTTTTCTAAGGTTAGGGCTGAGAGAGGAGGGAAGGAGATCATGTTTCAGATCTAACCCCCAGATTCATCACTTTGTGGCAAATAGTAAGTAAAGAGCTCTGACCTGCTGAGCTCCCATATTGGAGCAGGGTGTTGCTGTCCCCAAATACCCTCTGATGACCTTCAGAGGGCCCAGGGGACCCCAGCTTGCCCCTTTACATAGGTTGAATAAAGTGGAAGCACAACTAGTGCCAGAGAAAATCTAAAAAATTGAAGTTGTGGTCATGATTGCTCCAGAGATTTTGATAACTCAGTGGGTCTGAAGCATCTGTTCCCTTAAGTGTGGGATGCCCTTGGGAAACATTTCTCTTAACTCTCCCATCCCTAAAAATCAAACTTATTGGGGTACGTGTTCCAGAAAAGGAATCTGAGTGCCTTAGGAACATAAAACCTGATTTAGAAACAGGCATATCTGTAGCAAAGCTAGTTCAGTGCTGTTTACTATCCTAAATATAACTGGAGCTGCTCTGCTGCTTTACTTTATAGCTGCAGTCTTCCTGTTATTCTCCACCCCAAGTACTTCCAACCCTGAAGGTCATCTGAAGTGGAAGGAAAATGTTTGTCCCACAAATCATCCCTTCTGAGGTCTGTAGTCTGACCCATCTTTTGTACTGACATTGGCAGCAGCTGTGAGCATTCACTGCCAAATCTCTAGTTCCAAAGCTTTCTAATATACCAAGCTAACAAATGCCACTCTTGGATAGAGATGAGAAGAGAGATGTGGTGATAGATCAGCCATAAACAGATGTTTCTGACAATTATATTAAATTTCTTTCAAACCTGTTCCAACAATAGTTTTTCCCTCAGATTACTGAGGACTGAAAACACAGTAATCTTGATAGAGTCTGATAGTAGATTCTATGAGCAAAGTGGGGTATTATACCCAGGGTTTTACATGTAGTCTCTGGAACCAAAATTAGGATTTAATAAGGAAAATCAGAGTTAAATGTGACTTTACAGACAGTGAGTGGAGGTGACCTTCTAGCCCAGCCAGTAAAGTGAAGACAAGAAAAGAATGTGGCTTCATCCGAGGACCAGACTAAGGAGTCAGACTCTAAAATATCTACTTATCTTTTACCACCCATAAATTAGAAAGTTACACAGATGTCTTCTGTATAATACTTTCCTTTAAGATACCTGCTAGATGTTAGGAAGATGTCCATTTGGATGGTTGTCTAACAAATGAAAAATTATACCCACTGGTAAACCTGCTTTGCTCTGCCACAGGTACAACAGCAGAGTCCAGTGAGATGCACACCTGGAATAAGGAAAAGCCCCAGGACTGGTATGAATCCAAGCCCTAAGCTGTCTGTGAGCCACTGACCATCTGCAGAAGATGGTCTCAGGCCCTCTGTTATCGCCAAGCCAGTGACTAATTCCTTTCACCTGCTATTTCACTTGGCCCTGCCTCTCCAGCAGTGCTGCCCACAATCCTTGCAGCACACCATGGGCCTGGAGTTGGCTCAGGAGGTGCAAGTGCATCACAGCAGCTTCCTAATGCACCTGGGCTTCACTTGGCAAAGCCCTGAGCCACCACAGGGGTTGTGCACAGACCTTATGAGAGGCTGACAAATGTTACCTGCCAACCCAAAAGAAAACAGGTCACCCATGAAATTGGGAGGAATACTGCTAGGAGCATAACTATTATGAGGCAAAAATGCTGCTTTTTTGTGATCCACCTGTCAGAGCTGCCTCCTTGGAGGTCTATGCAGGGGGATCAGGCACTGCTGCTTAGCCTGGTCTTGGGATGAGAGAGGGTGGGAAGAGGTCTTCTCTCTTTCTTTTTTCCTTTTTTTCCTTTTAATTTACCTCATGCTACCTCATAGCATGGTTGTACCTCCGTAGCCACTTGCTCAGCCGTGTTCATCGCTGGCACGATGGAAGACAATTCCCTACTTTGGGAAAATATCTCCCAAGTTAGCCCAGGGAAGAACAGTGCCCCTTCTGCAGCACCGTCTGGTGTCCCCACCACTGGTTCCCAGCCCACAGGCCAGGTCTTCCAGTGGGATAAAGACGGTCTAATGAGCTCAGGGATGCTGTGGTACGCCAGGCCTCTCCCCAGCTGAGCACCAGCACGAGAGCCAGGTCTGGCAGAGCTCTGCTGTGTCT
This sequence comes from Empidonax traillii, assembly GCF_003031625.1. Classification (NCBI taxonomy): domain Eukaryota; kingdom Metazoa; phylum Chordata; class Aves; order Passeriformes; family Tyrannidae; genus Empidonax; species Empidonax traillii. The sequence continues at coordinate 5,328,988 of NW_020955213.1, read as the reverse complement.
TGAGTATCTCTGTGTGGAGACCAGAGCCAGCTCTAATGGGTTTAAATGTCTCCCCGACATATCCTTGACCAGGACACTTTTGCAGGACAGAATCTGTACGTAACAACCTCCTATCTTCTAATAAATGATTCTCTCTAAAACAGACTCCCTCTTGTCTGGGCTCTGATTTTTTTATCACCGCAGGTGTTTAAGGGCTCTCCACCCCATCACCAGTGCACTACACTATCACTTAACATTTCCTGGGATACAGACCCTTCTGAAATTGTATTTTTCCTCTGTCTTCCTGAACCAGAGAGGGGCAACTTGAGTGGTCAAGCCAAGACCAACACAGATAGATTCTTCAGTTTTCTGTATGCTTGATGTGGTCCCTGAAGGTCACGGAAAATGTGATGCATTTTACCAGCTCAGGGAATGGCTACTATGTTGGAGCTTAGTTTCCATGGTTTTGTCTGACTTTGTCTCTGCAAAAATTACACATGAGTACAGCAGAAAGCCTATTTAAAATAATTTGATTTCTTAGGAAAAAGACCTGCCATGCAATTTACGCTGAACAACACCAGCTCTGGCCTTTTTCAGCTCCTTTGGGAGGGTGATGTCCTCGAGAACATAAAATTCCCCATTTACCACGTAAATTTTTAAGAAACTCACTTCCCTGGCATGAGTGAGCAGAGCTGTGGGGCCCTGCCCTTTGCTGGTTCATGCTTTTTGGAGAGCCAGGTCCTGAAATAAGCTGGGTTTTCTGCTGTACAATGGCTTTTACTGCTGATTGGCTCCAGTAGCAGAGCTTACCCCGCTTTGAGGACATGCCACGTCAGTTTGGGGGGCACTCAGTCACCTTATGCAGCTCCTCTTGAGGGGAAGTTTAAATATTAAAGGAAAACCCAAATTTGAAACACGTTTTACATTAATCAAAGAAATTGATGTAATAAATTATTTCATCTCATCAGGAACTAGAAGACGGTTTATAGGGTTCCCTTCAAAGTTCATTATTAATGATTTGAAATTTAAGATTCTTAAATACCATGTATGGAAAATTACTTTCAAGCACTTGTAGGTCTAATTTTTTCCCCAGATTACATTTGATATGTCTCACCTAAATGCAACAACTGGAGGGGCAGGATGAATGCTTTCATGTCCCATGGGTTTCTCAGCACTGCACACTGTCACACTCATTTTCTGAGCTTGTCCCCTGGCCAAGGACATGGTCAGAGGACCACCCGCCACCAAGGGCCATCACATCTGTATTTGGAGGAACAGTTGTCCCTGTTCTGGCATTTGTAACACACAGAGGTGGTAGATGTGATGAGATGTTGATCAGGGCTGATCTGAGCTGTTGATGGCATTCTCTGGGGAACACACAGCAGACTGGCAGCTCTTTTACACTCTTTGTTCCTGCATGGAGATAGCTCAGCTCAAAGCAGCCTCCCAGGGGAGCCTGGGGTGAATTTGGGGGCTTTGCAGAGAAAAGAACTGCTCAGGCACTGACAGTGAAATGCTGCTTGTTTTGGCTGAATGGCTGTGGCAGCAGCAGCACTGGGAGGACCATGGCTGGCATCTGTTAAAAGTAATTAATTAGTGAACAAACTGCAAAGCTCTGAAAAGTAATTTGTCATGATTCCTCACCCACACCCTAAAGAAATCTACAGCACAAACAAAAGCCCCTGTCGCACTGGGGTGAGCAGATCATTCTTTCACCCTTCCTTGGCATATTGATGTAATTCAGTTGTCGGAGCTGGTTACACAAAGCAGGGCCCAGCACTTGGAGCAGGAGTAGAGACTCCACTGTCCAAACCTTTGCAGCAGGTAAGTTTCATACAGACAAGAAGTCAGAACTCTTTTAGTGTTTTCAAACAGTATTATATCTAACTTGAGGGAAAACCTATTGAGGTATGAGCCGAAGTCAGTGAAAACTGTCTTTTTCAGTGAAAACTATCTTTTTTTGTGAGCTCAAGATCAGCCCTACAAACAGAACACATCTAGGGAAGAAAGAAGTTTCAGACACCCTCTCAAAAGGAACAGGGAAAAGAAAGGGTTTAAAAGAGTCTACATGAATCAGTGTTTCACTCAGAAACTCTGCAAAAGACACTTGGAGCATCTCCAGTTCTGTATGCACGTGTGCACCAGGATTATGGGGATAAAATGTCAGAAGGAGAATTAGTCCTGTTCAGGGGGTTTTCTGGTGACAGTGGCTTCACCCCATGTTCCTCCAGATCACTCTTATGCTCTACCAAAGATGTTTTAGAGCAATGAAGTAAAAGTTTTGCTTTCCTTATGATGAAAAGGACAAGGCCAATAAAGGTAGGTGAAGGAGAGGATGGAGCCTAAGGGTCAGAGAGTGGGGCACATTCTGCATGAAACACAACAAAACTACTGGCCATTCACTGAGTTTAGCAGGACTGAGTTCACACCCTGACCCACGACAATACAGCAAAACAACAAGACATGGTTCAAATTCCTCTGTTGCACGTCTCAAGGCTAATCTCAGTTCCAGAATACACCAAGGACTCTGGCGAGTCTGGAGTCCCATGCTGGTTTGAAGTTCCTTTATCTACACCAGCAATTCACTCTTCTGCTGAAGGATCTCAGACATTACCTCATGCATAAGTAACAGTGTTAATCTATGAAATATTTTTAGATAACAAAATTAACTGGTTCAAAACTTAATTAATCCTATTTCCTTCCCAAATGATTTCCTTCAAATGGTACTTGAAATAGTTTTACTTTCCCCCATTGTCTTTCTAATGTACTGATGAACTTTTCCTTCTGAGCTTCTCCTTCTCTTAATTGTCTGCTCATCCAACCATCTCTTCTGATAATTGACTTAATAATATAGAGCAATCTTTAAAAATTAAACTTCTTTTCTTGTTAAACAAACGCAGAACTTTTGTTGTTTTTTTTTAAGGGGTGTTTTTTCTTTTACTTTCTTAATTTAAAAGGGCAATTACTGCCTTTGGAAGTAGTGGCACATTTGGTAATTCACCTGCTTCAGAGTTGGTGAAAATATTACTTTGCATTAACCACAAAGGCTTTACGTTAGATAATATAATGAGATTTTCTAGGAAGTTTCAATCAGTGGGTCTTATAATCACTTACTCAGGGTAAACTGAGAAAAACAAAGAGCAAAGGAAATCATAAAGCAGTCAGGAATATGGATGTTCCTCTTACCAGCTAGTGTCCTCTCCTGCTTGGATGACCCCCAAGGCTCAGCTCATGGACACATCACAAATCTTGTTTTCTTGGTCACTACTGCTTGGTCCCGTTGTATCCTTTTATGCAAACTTAATCAACATTCCAGATGCACGATATGGAGGCTGGGCATGTGTCAGCCTCCCATGGCAGCTCTGTGGCATCCCTGCTGGCAAAGCCAGCGTCTCACTGGTGTTTCCCCACAGGAGGTCACTTGCTGAGGGTCCTTCTCAATGCAGCCCCTCACGATGTGCACTTTGCAGAGTAGGGGACTGTGCCTTCCCACTTACACAACTGGCTCCAGCAGAGCTTTGGCTGCTGCTCACCCACAGCAGAGCACATCCCTCCGTGACAGGTTACTGAGCCAGCTCTAAATCATTGTCATTTTCAACAGAAACAAAGGCAGAACTCTTCCACCAGACAGACAGCAGACCCCTCAGGGTTTAAATTCTACTGAGGAGGAAAATGTCTTCACACAAGCACACTGAAATGTATTACATACACACACACACACAAATATATAGGAAAAATATATACACACATACAGACACACATATAAATACATACATATATATATATATATCAGTTTATGTTTGTCATATTAGAGTTCCCTGGCAAACAGCCTGAACTGGTGAGAACGGGGTCGGCACCAGCAAGCTCAAGGAACACCTTGGGGTGTGAAGTGAGGTTGGAGCACACAGCAATCCACCTTGCCAAGGCAGGAAACTGCAAAGGGTTTAGGAGATGAATACCCCACTAGTCTTTTCCGTGCAAGCACTTTCACAACCCAGCCTTCCCCTTGGAACTGGCTGACCCATCTTGTGAGCAGAAGGGAATGACCCTTTTACTTCTTGATCATAGTCTGCAGTGGGAAAGATTTTGATCAGTCAGGGTAAAGTGCAACAATGAAAAATTGCTCAGCAGTGGCATAAAAAAAGAAAGTAGACTCCAGTCCCTCAGCCACAGCAATAGGGAGAGGAGGCAGCTGCTAAAACTTCACAAAAAGCTGCACAAAGATCTCAAGTATTTGAAGACTGCCATGGAAATACGGAAGGGTTGAAGCAGCTGACAGAGATTACAGAGCTGGAACTTGATGCAGCTTGCCTGGCAAGATGAGACAAGAGGTGGGGAAAAGGTTAATCACCAGAAGGGTTAAAGGAAATTAAACGTATATGTGCAAGAAAGTGCTGGGAAGAGAGTAGCCTAGGAATAACCGCTGAGTGGGATGGTATTAATGATGACTCAAAAGTGATGAAGAAGTTTTTGAAAGTTGGGCTGCCTGCAGATCCAGGCATTTGTCTTGTACCGAAAGTCTGCATTAAACGCCAATAAAACTTCCAGTCACTGGGTTCTGAACCACCGAAGCTGATCTCTGCTGTGATTGCCCTGAGCACAGGAAAAGTCACCTCCTTGTCCTCCTGCAAAATGGGTCTGAGAGGAAAAATCACTGTAGTTACAGAAAGGTCAACCAAAACGAATGAGCTCATCAAGCCCAAGTATATTGCATCCTGGAACAAACAGGGGAGCAGCTGAGCAGCAGTGGCTTTAACCAGTTTTATTTTTTTGTCCAAACCATGGGATAAATCCATGTAATTTCATTATAACAAGAAGGAAACCATGGATTTGTAAGCTGATTTGTAATCAGATGGTTTTGTTAGTTCACATATGCATTGGATAACAGTGCCCTGCCAAACACCTCATCTGTGTCCAAGCGGACTTCAGGCTATCACTATGAATTTATCTGTAGAATCAATTAAGACTTGAGCAGGAAATATGCACATTCTGGTGTCCCATAACTTCTCTTAGAACAAAAACATCCTAATCCAAATTATTCAAGTATTATCTGCCCTTCTTAAAAGTGAATGCTGTGCAATAAAGTGATGCATGCCTAAAAGTGCTTGAAAAAGAGAGCATGGGTAAAAAGGCAAAACATTTTAGGCATGAAAAACAATTGCACATGGATTACTTTTGAAGCCCTTTTTTCCTATTAAAAGTAAAATCTGAAGCACCATGTGGAAAACTGGAACTGCAGATTACAGAGAGACATCTGGACCATGTGGTGCTGACTTGCTGTACTGCATGTGCTCAGAGGGGCTGAGGAAGATAAAGAGATAAGGAAATGTGGCCTTTTTTTGAAAACATGATGAACAGGTTAATCAATTAGAATAATTAATTAGAATAAAGATTTTCTCCTTCCTATATAATGATGCATCAGAGGATGAATGACACTGAAAGTCAGCTCAGCTGTGCACAGCTTGGCAGCCCTGAGGTTGAGTAATAGATCTGATGGCCACTGTCTAGTCTGGCTCAGCTGCCTGAAAAAGGGGCTCACCATACCTGGAATTACAGGTAGCTCGATCAGATCTCCTGCCTGCATAAAGCCAGCATGAAACGTGGTGCGGTAAAACAACACACTGTACTGTTCCCAGCTCTCTCACAGATACCGGAAAACGACCCAGCCAGTGAACTGATAAAGCAAAATGTGCTGTTCTTCACATGTTAATGCACCCAGGTGTTTAGGGTAACCTTTACAGTGCTTCACTCATTCATCACCATCAGCCAAAGAAGATGGTACAGTGAAACTACCCTGCAAGAATCCAGCCTTCAGCCCCAACGGCCAAGAACTTATTTGACCAAGATCTTAACATATTCTGGTGAAGAAGCTGTCAGGGAGCCATGCTCTGTAAGTAACCATGATATTTAAACCCCATGACCTTTTAAAAAGTGTAGGATCTGACTTAAAGGGCAACCTTCCTCAAATAAATTACTCTGAAACCTCTTAGGTCAGATTTTTTTTTAAAAAATCCATAATGGGCAGACATCACATTATTTTACTACAAGAAGATCAATCATTATATCTGGCAATTGATTTGCAAGCTACATTTATTTATGACGTGTTTGTACAGCCTTATGCACACCCTTATCTATTATCCAGATCTCAAGGAGTTACTTACTGCAAATATATCAATGCAGTTTATCGATTAAATTATATAAATACTCTTGGACAAGGGAAAGTTTCCAGAGTCATTCTCAGGTCTCTCATTTATGGGCTGGGAGCTGGCAAATTATAGTCTAAAGGAAGCCAAGGAGTCTGGTGAGCTCAACATGGACCCTGCAGCTGGGCTTCTGTGGCTACCTGTGCTTTCTTGCCTGATACAAGTCCTTGCTTGCACTACCGGTGCTTGCTGCAGTCCAAGTGAGGGGAGATGGGTGAATTGCTGCTCTTTTGACCAGGTTGCAGGATATCTCTACAACTACCTGAAAAGAGGTCCCTTCTCCCATGTAACAAGTGACAGGACAAGAGGAAATGGCTTGAAGTTGTACCAGGGGACATTTAGATTGGATATTAGGAAAAATTTCTTCATGGAAAGGGTTGTCAAAAGTCCCCATAAAGCCACATCACTGTTCTCCTTCAGTCCCTTTCTTTAAAATTCCCCTTGTGTGCTTGATCGAGAAGATATTGCATTTGTCCTGCCATTCTTACCAGAAAAATTGTGGATGCTCCATCCCTGGAAGGGTTCAAGGCCAGGTTGGATGGGATTGCGGCCAATCCAGTCTAGTGGAAGGTGTCCTTGCTCACAACAGGGGGTGGAACGAGATGGTCTTTAGGCCCATTCCAAGAAAAACCACTCCAGGACTCTATGATCTTTCTCCATTCACCTCCATCTGGCTGCTGCTTCTGGTCTTGTACCCTGGGAAGTGCTTTGGGCCTCTGCTGTGACCAGGCAGTCCAGCTGCCCACTGCAGTCCTGCCCCGACGGTGCCCAAAGACACACCGGCACTGAAGCAAGCAAATAAATCATAAATGCACAGAAACATCAGCTCTTGAGCATCTTAAGTTGAACACCCCAAATTAATTGACATTCTTGACTAAATCTTTCTGTGCTTCTGTTCCTTATCTATAAAGTGATAATGTTTCTCCCCTGCCTTACTGGGCTTCACAGAGACAAATTAATTAATAGTTTGCATGCGGAATAAACAAACACGACGAGAGTAATGAGTGTCAGAGAAAAAAAAACCAAACAAGTGGAAAGAGTATTTCATCTTTACAGCACGGCTGAACAGAATGCAGTAAACAAGGGCTGGGGCCACACACTGGATGACGGGAAGAAAACAGATTTTTGAATTGCTGCCCACTGATTTGCATCAGACAGGCTGTTCCACCACAGAGGTAGGGCCCCCATGGAAAAAAACAGCATTTGATCACATAATGAGGCATCCCTGGAAGCCCAGGAAAGACACTGCATTTCAGGCTTTTCCTGCTCCTCGCACATTTGACTTTGGAGTTTGAACACTGTCATATAAACTTGTCTGTTAGCTTATATAATTTAACAGAAATTTAATGAAGTTTCTGAAGCTTATGTGTACTATCACAGTTGCATGAGGGACTGGGTCCTTTGAAATTGCATTTGTTAAATGTGGAGTGGTTCAAATTATCCTGACAAATGCAAAACAAAGACCTTACATAACTCACTGCATCTGGCAAAGATAAAATTTTACATGTCATAACAACACGTATCAAAAGAATTATGTAAAACTCACCCATAATTTAAAATGTCACTGGAAGTACTCCATAATTAGGGCAAGGTCTTTAAAAGGCTCCTTGTGGAAGCTGAAACTTCAGTGACAGAGACTCAGTGGAATGCATATAGGTAAAATACAAGAGTAAGACATTGCACTTACATCGTGGTGGAACTGGAAGTGCCAATGCCTCTGTGTCCAGCAGCTGGACGTGGCCTCCACACTCTGCAGAGATGCTCTTGCCCAACACCTGGCCATGCCCTATAGGCTGTGGCTTCTTTGATAGGCAGAAAGTTGTCAAGTTTGGCCATTTTTCACTGAAACTCTAGCTTAAAGACAAGCTATGGATGTCCACAACTTCACAGGATATCACTGTTCTTTCAGCCTGTCTCCAATGCCAGGCCATTGCAATGGGTCACACTGGGGGTGGGGAAGAGACCGTGTGCTACAAAAATTGGTGGGACCTAGAAACATCTTATCCTTCATTAACTTGTGTGTTCAGCAGAGTTTTGCAAGAATTGAAGAGAAGAAATGAAAAGTGGATGGCAGGGAACAACTTAGTGACATCTAACATCAAAGGGAGAAGAGATAAGAGTTATTATTTAAACCTGTCAAGTCTCCACCGTTCCCAAAGGGAGACAGCAGGCGTGACCTAGTTGCAGAATTAAGAATTTACCAGGAAAGGGGTTTTAGGATTCAGGAGACAGTCCACCCTCTAAATCCAAACTTCTGTTGTGAAAACCCAACACTGGCTTATGACTAGGCTTTAAATGCTGCTTCATTATTTGAGCTGAAAACACTCTTCTCTTGCCCTGACTTCTGGCATCTCTCTGATTGCACCCAGTCACTTCATGGTGTGTTGTAGATGATGCTGAGCTATGGCAAAAGGCTCTTGCCCAGGCAGGGGCTCTGGCCCCAGAATAGCAGCTCACAACGTGGCTCAGTGCAGCTAATGCACCTTGCCAAGAAAGTGGAAGAAAAAACCCTGCTCTACAAAGCACAGCAAGCACTGGAATACTGTTGCACACACATTAAAAATGAGGCTGAGATGTGGGGTGTTGGAAGGAAGGAGTCAGGGATCGGACTTTGTGGGTGGGGGGTTGTTGGAGCTGTCAGAAGCTGCAGGGATGTGCCTACCCCAAACTCCCCCACAGCTTCCTGAACAGGACTTGGCAAGAATCAGCAAAGAGACAGAAGCCTTCAACTTGCAGGTGCAAAAATCCAATTTATTATTGCAGGTGCAAAATTTAGAGTGGAAGAGTAAAATTTTTTGCTCTGGTTGTGTGGGTGGATTTCTGTCCTCCCCAATGGGTCTCTCCTTCAACATCAAACCTATGAAATGCAACATCCCTGCAGGACCCCACTGCAGCCTTACAGTACTTAAAGGGAGCTTATACAAAAGAGGGAGAGCAACTTTTTACCACAGGCAGATAGTGATAGGACAAGGGGAAAAGGTATAAAAAAGAAATTGGAAAGACTGCTCAGGTGTGGTGTGTGGGGCAGTGAGGGAAGGATATTTAACTGATCTATCTGGCTGCACACGTGGGCTCCAGTAACTAAAGAGACAGCAAATTTGGAGCTTTCTCCAAATTAGAATCTTTTTTTTTCAGCTGTTAAGTTCACAGTCTGAAAACATGGTTTGTACCCAGTGTTGAGAAGGAAAAAGAGGAATAAGGTGCTAAGGTTGTGTTTAAAGAACTGGAAGTAAACAGCTGGTAGTGTTTGTCTCAAACTTCAGCAAGTGTAACATCAGGGCTCTGCTCTGAGGTGCAGATGTTAAAAACATCTGTGCATCTCAGGCTGCCCAGAAACCTGAGCAGAGAAAATTTCCAGATATTGCTCAGTTTCCCAAAGCTCGCCAAGACCAGGAACCAAACACACCAACCTAACGGCACCCTGCTAAGCTTGATTTCTGGCTGCTGCCAGTCCTGCTGTGTTCACTGCTCTCCTGCAGTCTCATCACATTTCCTGGATCCCCCCTGCCCAAAACTGTGGCACTGGACAAAAAGAAAGCATGCAAACCAGCAGCACCCAAGTAGCAGCTAAAATTCTAGCTCTCCAAACAGAGGAGAAAACCTGAATAAAGCTATAGTAAATGCATTACAAAACCCAGGAAGATCCTAATTTTCTTATCTTTTAAGCTTCTGACTTTTTAGTGTATTTGACTGACCTTGCTGTTAGGATTTTTATAAACTTAAGTATATTAGTCTTTTCATTTGTGCTAACAGTTCACTGGCTGTGGAAAAAACATCCTCTAAGCACAGGCATCATGGGCATAACAATTAAAAATAAACAACACCCATTACAGGCCCCAGAGCTCACAGCAGGGCAGAACTGAGCTCCACTCCAAAGATGCAAACAGAGAGATGTGGGAGCAGGGTAAGAGGGCTTAGCAGTGTTCCTGGAAAAGTAGGAAGACAGTAAGTCCAATGGAAATCGATAGGGGTTTTCTCCAGCAGTTTCAGCAATGTTTGTATCCATGGGATTCCCTGTGGATTCGCCCTCCTGCAAGCCTGGCAGCTGCTGCAGGGCTTGGAACCCCCATCGCTCCAGGTAGCTCTGCCTCCTTCTTCCCTGGGGCACCAACTAAAAGCCTGCCTTTTCCACAGCCTCCGGAGACAACTTACAGCCAGCTGTTACCAGCCGTGTCCTGGAGGCACTGGAAAGGGAACTTTTATGTATTTCACGTTGAAGTGCTGAAGTCTGTATTTCCTTTGTTCCCGTGCTGTAGCTCAAGGCGCGATGCTGCGGTGGAAGACCCGGCTGGGTGAGTCAGCCGCTCTGAGCACCGGGGATATGGCGGTTTCCCCAGCAACGGGAAATGGGAGAAGAAGAAGAAGAAACCCTTCGGAAGTGCTTTTTCCCTGTAAACATATTTTCACTCTTGCTCTTCTTAGCACAGCCTGAGTGCAAATCTGCACACAAACACCACACTCCTGCCCTATGGAAGAAAGGCTTGATTTGCTTCTCTCTTTGTTGCTTTTTTAAAGTTTTTTATTATTTTTGAAGGTGCAATGAAAAGCAGGAATTGGCACGATCAAATCTGAGCAATCTAAGATCTCCACATATATCTTTTAAGTAGGGAAAGTAAAACATTTTTCAATTATTTTTAAATCAAAGGGTAGTTATTAGCAATCCCTATCCACAATGCTACAAAGATTAATTTCATCACAGGTCCTGACTTGGGACTCTAGCAGAGCGGTGAGTTATACAAAAATCAGCAAGGAGAATCACCAGCTATCTAGTGAATTTTATATTTGGGGAACATCCCTCTCCAGCCTCAGGGGCTTAGCGACCTATCTCTGCCTGCTCCAGAAGATTTAGAAATGCTGGTGGGGATTGCCTTGTTTTCCTCCTTCTGCTCTTCTCTTCTGCCCCAGGAGGAAAACTGCATCTGAAACTGCTTTCTGTCTGCATTAGAATCGACATCCCTCGGTTATCCTCACTGCATCTAAAAATAGCACAGGGAAATCCGCCTGAGATCAAAGCGATTCATTTACAAAGCACTTCGTGAGGACAGAGCTCCGCGATTCTCATTCCCCTCACATCCGCATTGGTTGGATGGCAGGAATAGCACCAGCGCTTTGAAAATGCATGGATGGCTCCCTGCCTCTCCCCCGCCTCACCCCGCAGGCTCCGAGGAAAAACAAGTGGGAGGAAAATGATTAGGTTGGTGCTGGTGGGGATGAGGAGAAACGGGTTTTCTCTGCACGTGTTGCAGATAATGCTCCCCTTTGTGCTGGGCTTCGGCAGCCCTCTGAAAGGTAGAATAGGAGTGGAAAGACCAAAAAGAAGACGTACAGCCTCTGCACCTACACAAAGGAGGATCCTGACACCTGAAACATGCCAAAGGAGCCAAGAGCCATTCAGTGCATGAAATCAGAAATAAGGGGTGAACCTGCTCCTTCGCCAGCAGCCAGCCTGCCCTGGGAGGTGGTGCAGGACCCATCCATGCTGCAGGAGGATGCTACAGAGCTTTTCTTGGAGATCTTCATGCAAACCCTCACTCTGAAGGCTTAATTATGGATGCTGATTAATTGAGCAACGGATAAGCAATGGAGTTACGTTATTATGCATTCAGGATAACTAACCCTGTGCTTTTTAATGAAAATCTCAGGATGATTTGGCAATTTGCACTGTAGAACATGATACTGGGTTATGCCCCAAGAACATTTCTTCTTTTTCTTTCTTTTACACACTGCAGGAGAAAAGAATTAATTATAGTAGGTCAGTCACTTTTAGAGGCTCAGAAAGCAGACGGTGAAGTAGAACAGTTGCTGCTCCTTCTCACATTAAAAAATAAAGGCATCATTTTTAGCCAGTTCCATGATTTCTGAACACTCAAGGGGCAGCATTACCTGAAGGTCTGTAGTTCTCTCAAAGTGCATTGCAGTGTTTTCATCCACGCAAGGCTTCTTCCAAGGAGCAGCTTCAGACAGCTGTGGCTCGAGTCATGAGGCACAGTAGCATCACTGCCCTCCCTCCTGATGGGCTGCCTGGGCTCACAGTTGTGTGCAGCATCCCTGTCCTCTGCTAGGCATCTCCTCTTGGCTGATTGCAGGCAAGGCTTCTGTTACAGCATCTTGCCAAAATACTCTCCACCAGCTGGATTTCAGGGAGCTGGACTGGACATGCATTAAGTAAAGACAGACAGTCTTTGCCTTTAATGCCTTACACAGGTCTATATTGATTTTGGACTGTCAAATACAATTATTGGGATAGTTCATCATAAAGCTGAAATAAAAATTACCTGAGGTTTTTTAGTTTTGCCAACAACATAGAACGTAGAATATCCTGAGCTGGAAGGGACCCACAAGGATCATCAGTCCGACATCAGTCAGATGGGCAAAATATTCAATGAACTGTTTGCTTATCAAATATAGCTCCTTTTTTTTTTTTTTTTTCCTTCCTGATTTACATCCTGGAATTCTACTATCCACAAATGTAACAAGTAAATTCCCAGTTTACATTAAAATAGTGTAGCCAAAAACTATCCCTGCAAATCCTTCAGATATCTACCCTGGTGTCTGCTGAGTCCAAATAAGCCACTGTGTGTGTCTCCAGCCTTCAGCTGGACTACACAGAAGAGGCAGTGATGCTTGGCTGGACAGCCTCAGCCCTCCAAGGATTTCAAGATAACCAAGACAACACTTCTCAGACACATCCATTAATCCATGTGTCACCCCCATATCCCCATCCACATGTTCTACCCTGCCTAATGTCCCTGAGAACTGTGTTTTCAATGTTTCCCTTTCACAAGGAGTGGAAAGACAATTATTCATGAGTGGTTTTGCAATATTCCTTCCAGTGACTACAAATCACTGCTCCTCACCACACATTCAAAAAACCCAAAATCTTAAAAATAGATATTTCAGCATAAAAAGAAATCATCACTGTCCCAGTTTTCTTTTTTTCAGATGCTTGAGGGGATCAATGTTTTATTGAGGAAGCTGCTACTCATTGGAAGAATTGTAATGACAAGTCCCTTGCACTGCCCAGCACCCCATGCAGTGTTGTCAGAGACATTAACCTACAACATTATTTACATGCCAGAATCTCATCATAGAGAAAGAAATTACAGCAGACTGATCAGGAAACAGGGCTGAGCTGCTGACTCCAAATACTAATCCTTCCCTGTGAAAAGCAAAGCTGTAGCCATAGAAAAGGGATTGGGGGGAAAAAATTGTGGATATTGAGGAAGGTCCTGAGCCAGTCGAAGTGCTCTGGTACAGCTCAGCACTTCCAGCTCCTGGCACAGTGGGAACTCCTCAGGTTTCCTGGAGCTACACAAGCAGATTTGGCAGAAAATGCTCTACCTGCAGTCTCATTTCTGGTTCAAAACACGAATGGGAGAGTTTGCTGCCTGACCACTGTCCCTGGGGCAGGCTCTGGTTTGAGGCTGAATGCAAGAATTCCATGTCACAGTCATTGACTTTTTTATGTGAGCTTTGTCAAGGGAAGTCTGGAAAAGGAGGGAGATCCTGTGCTTAAAGGCTGGGATGTGGACAGGCTGTGTCACTGGTGAGGAAGGGCTTTGAGTGTCAGAGCTCAGGAAATAACCACGGGCATTCAGCTCCCACTGCCCCAAACTCCCTCTCTCACTGCCTTTTATAGTTGAACATATTTTTATATAGATTATTGCCTACCTGTTTGGGATATCTGAGAGATCATACTTAAGGAAAACTCTTTAAGTAAATATTTCCTCCTATATAATTTTCATGGCAATGAGGCAGATAGTCCAACTAATTAAATGAAAATGTGAGGTTTATTTTTAGACAGCCTAAGCTGCTGTTGGTTTGTAATTAAAACATCAATGAAGAACTGTGGGAAGGACTGGTGACTGAGTCACTGCTTAAAAGGGCTGAAGAAAGTTTAGGCATTTTTTTCAGAGCTTTCTCTATTAGCACTGCAAATGCCACATACTTTCATAGCTTTGGCACTGAGACTGTGGCATGTCCCAGAGCAGACCTTAGGTGCGCTGGTTGCAAACTGCATTTCAATTGCAAAGAGTGTGTGCAAACAAGCTGTAATTGAGAATGTCAGAGACTCCTAGCTGACTTAAATAAACCATCATCTGACTAGAAACTCAGCATATCCCTCATCTGCCATAAAAACTGTCAGGATGGCACAGGATCCTGCACAAACAGCAATCACTAGGTCAGGCAAACACCAGGAACCCCCCGCTCCAGCTCTTCGTTAAGTGTTGGGAGGAGCTGGGGGCACAGAAGGGATGGTCTGCACAGCTGTTGGCAGACTGGCTGGAGAGGCATTTGTGTCTGCTCATGTAGATGTGGTTATTCTACACACCAAGTGATTCCTGATTTCTCTTGTCTTCCATAGGGATGGAGATGGGGGCGCAACAAATTTGCCATGTGACTGTAGATGGAAGCCTTAGCTTTTATATCTGAGCTGACATCATAGAGTATGGAATATCCATTTGGGTCAGCTACTTTGGCCCCCTCCCAGGATCTTGCCCTCAGCTAAGGAAAGAAGGTTACAGTTCTGATGCTGTGCTCAACAGGAGCCAAAACACCAGTGTGTTATCAACATCCTTCTAGCCACCAGTGCAAAGCACAGCACTGTGAGGGCTGCTGTGGGGAAATGAACTCCAGCTCAGCCAGACCCAATACAGCTGCCTTTCATAAATAAAATGCTAAAGGTTTGGGGAAAATCAGTGCTAATAAGAACAAAATTATTTGAACATTTAACTGGAGCAAAGGGGTATTTTTGCCTTTGATTAAGTAATTACCAATTCCCTTGCAGTACCAAATATTTCTCTCTGAAATTGTTCATAGACAATAGTGTGCCTTGAATTGCATGGACAAAAATCATTGTTCCCTCAACAAAAGAAAACAGTCCATAATACACCTTTGTGACTGCACTTTTGTTTGCTTTGGCATTTTTGTACCTAATCAGAACAGGATCATTCCTTTGCTAAATTGTGTCTGGGACAAAATAGCAAAACACAGCAAAGGAGGGAATCAATAGCAGGCTTGGGATTTAGGATTAGTCAGTATCCTAAACCCGAGAAAGCCCTCGATGATTGTCCTCTTGAGGGTATAGAATTAAATGCATCTTAACCATTCCTGAATCATCTAATCTGTATTAAAATAAAACAAAACAAAACCAGAAGCTGAAGAAAACCAAACTTTTCAGTCTGAGCCTGGCAGCTGCAGTCTTATTGGCCCTACATGACCTTTAGTTGCTGGAGACAAATCACGGGCCCACTAATGTCCCCCCACAGGAAAGGGACAGAAATGTGCTCCTCTGTGACATCCCTGCTGGCAGAGGAGCAGAGGAGTTCAGGTCTGTTCCTGTCAGAACTATGCCTTTCTTTTGCTTTCAAGAATTAATGTATCAATAACTAAAGAAATTGGGTCTTAGCCCTGGCAGCACCTCTGAGGTGCCAAAGAGCCTCTTCATGCTGACATTGCTCTGGTCCAGCATTTCAACCAAGATTGTACTGACCCTCCTCTGCCTGGGCATGAACCACTGACTTATAGACTGTCAGCAGAGCGGTCACATTTCAGACCTATTAGCAATACCCGATGGGAAATGACTGCTCACCATGCATTGTTAAAGCAGCTCCCTTCAATATTAAATGAAGATCAGCCAGGCACACCATATTAAAAGCTCATTTCCTCCAAACCTACTACAAATGCCAGACCTACACTGCCATTCACCTTTTCAGTTGGAATAGGCACATCCAGAATCCATGGGGACAACCTGCACATGCCACAGCCCCACCAGTGCCTTGCCATGGCACTTCACCCCTTGATGCGCTGATTGCAGCCAGTCAGATCCTTGTGCCATCCTATGTGACTTTTTGGAAGAGGAGAGGGAAATTGCCTATGGAAAAATTGAGACCCACTGCAAAGCCCTGGGCCACTGACATCTGTTCCAAGCTGTGTTCCAAGCTTAAAACTTCACTTGTACACGCGGAGAAAGGGCTGCAAAGATCTGTGTCCAGAGGCATCACGGTAGGGAACCCATATGGAAAGGTCTGGGTTGTTACACAATTGCTTCTTCCCCCTGTGCAGCCAGCACAAGAAGAGGGGACTCAGCTGCTGCCACCTCTCCTCCCACTGTGGCATTCCCTCTGCTGGCTCCAGCTGCTGCCAGCCACCCTCCACACAACCAAAGGGATGTGACAAGACACGCTGCACCCTGTGTATGATTCCCAGGAGCCTGGCAGTCCCCCCAGGGCTTTGGAGCAGGATTTTAAGTCCTGTTTCTTACAGCCATTAATGTGCAGCACAGATTCAAGCTTCTATACACCCCTTGTCCTTCCTCTCTGTCCGCCCACACACTCCCATGACAGATCAATTACACGCTCCTGCTCACACCTGTGTTTTGCAGAGCTCCCTGCAAAAGCAGCAGGTTTTATCAGGGCTGTTTGCTGTTCACTAGCATTATATAGCAAGAGGATAAACACCACATGTAGAACTTCTGTGGGTAAACTGCAGAACAAGATTATCGGTATTATCTTCACGTAATTGTGATTCCCGAATGTACCAATCTCCAGTTTAAAAATAAACCGCAGGATCAAAATAGAATTTGGCAACAAGTTTGGGTTAAAAAATGGTATTTTGAAATGGTGGGGGGGGGGGAAAAAGCTGTGAAAACTTTATTTTCCTTTACTAAGAAAAGAACTCAAATTAGAGGAGATGTAGCTTAAACACCAGTGGGCTGTATAGCACAGTGATCAGCACGTTAACACACCAGTGGTGAATGGCTGTGCCTGCATCAGCAGGGCACTCTCCTGCCCATTTTTTCCAGGATGGATTGTGATAAAATGAAGCTGGTGAAAAGACCCCCACTGACATCAAAAAGTTGGTTACCTGGTCCTAAGAGCAGTCAGACCTCAATTACAAACACCAATATGTCACAATTAAATTAAAAAAAATTGTATACAAGACAATATATGATGTTTTAATCCAGAAAGAATCTTAACTCTCAACACAAAATATGCGCAGTTTATATGTCTAGCTTTAACCTAAGCAGAATCTTTATTAACCATTTCTATCCCTGATCACTCAGTGATCCTTAGCGGAGCTGTTGGGCTGGCAGCCAAGTGAAAATTCACATTCATAAGTGCTCTGTCCCACTTAAAATTGCCTGGTGGCAATGCCAGCAAGTCTCTGTAGGTGTCAAAGCCGTGTGTCCAATTATAACTCCCCAACAATCACGGCGAGGAACAGGCAGATGGCTATCATATGCTTAAAGTATCACCTCTCCAGTAAAACACCATTTGTTTGCCCTGTCAAATTAAATATTTTCCTGTTTGAGTTTTTGTGTGGAAGAGCAAATTAGGAAAACCTGCCGGTGCTGCAGAAACGTTCTGCGGGGCCTTGGCAGGGTCCCCGCAGCCACAGCCAGGGCGGCTCGGGGGGGTCCCCCTGCCCAGATGCTGATTAGCAGCATCTGGCCTTTTGGCAACACATTTGGGCACGCCGGCTGGCAGCTGTGAACTCGCCCGAGGGGAGATCTGGGCTCTGAATGTGACAGTGGGATTGTCCTACCCTCCTGCCTGACACATCCCTTTGACAGAGCAGCCTGCACGAGGGGTATTATTTCCTTTCCAGTGTCAGGGCTCACGCAGTTTCAGTCTGCCACCTCCACAAAGGGGGCTCAAAATAAAACCACGGTAGATAATCCTTTATGATTAGAGCTAAAATTGTGAGTTCAGATTGAAGTGGGCTTGCCTAGGAATTCAGAACAGCTCTTCCTTCCTCTCTATCACTTGACAGGAAAAACCTCATAATTAGAGATTGAGGGTGGAAAAAAAAAATCAATATCTGAAATATTTCAGTGGAATCTGAACTCAACTGGAATAAGTAGCTGCGGCCAAACCATGGACAAAAAGTAGCTTGTTTAACTAGGATTCCTAAATCCACTGCCCTAACAACTGTGTATTCTCAGTGGATAAAGCAGTTACAGCACCGAGCACTGTGCACATGTGGCTATCCAGAAATTTTGGGCTGGAGTCTCCCTGCTTGTGGGGAATGAAAGACTGAGGTCTATGTAGCTCCAGGAGAAACTGGAGGAGGCAAAGCTCATCCTTCCCAGCTAGATCCAATGGAAGCAGCTGCCATGCTCAACCAATCTGTGTCCTGAAATATTGCAAGGATGGCACTCCCAATCCTCTGTTTTAAACACAAAATATTGCAACTATAATGAGCCACGTAAGAAAATGTGATATTAAAAAAAAAAAAAAAATCTGTCCTCTCTCTCTTTTAGGCATGCAGTACATGATTATAGGAAGTTATGCCTACAAAGTTGATTGAATAAATGAACATGTATTGGAAATTTTTTGGAAGTGCCTAGTTAGAGGAATTTCTTCACAAGAAACTACTTAATCATTTTTCCTTTCACACATCTGTTAAATTGGCAATGTAGTCCAAACAGAAATCACTTTGCTGCAGTTCAGACTTACTCAGTTTTAATGAGTTTCTGAAGGAATACAGATGGATTTTGCTGCCAACCACCATTCAGCCTAATACCGCCATGGAAACATCAAACTGAGGGACTCAGCATGTCCCTGCTGTCAGACTGCTATGGGATAAAGCTAGCACTCACAAAAGGGAACAAGAGGCACCAAGGATAGACAAGGAAAGGAAATCCAGCACTGAGATCCAGACCCACTTTCTCAGCTGAGTTAACTGAATAATTTTTTGCTTATTTGAGAACATGAACATGCAGTTATATGCTCCATTCGGGATAAAAAAAAAATAACATGCTTTGTTCAGACTAGAATAAAAGCCAAAGCCAGTGATCCTTTACAATCTATATTATTCTATGGTCCTAAGGAACTAAAGAATTAAATTGTAAGTAACTACTATTTACAGGACAGAAGAAAAAGACTCACTGGACTGCAACTTGACAGGACAAAATACCCAGCTTTTAACAGCCCTCTGACAAAATCTGGTGCTCAGACAGTGGGTGGTTGCCCCAATAACACTATACCATGAAAGACATCATGGGCACAATAGCAATGCCCCTGTCTGTGATAAATAAATTGGCTTAAAACTATTTTGGGGACCTTAAAAACCCACAGGACAGATTTCTCCTTATCCACTAGAAAGACAAGATATGGAAGCAAAAGCTCTGTGACACAGAGAGAGATCCCAGTGTCTGGTCTGCAACTGAAGGCACACAGTAGGCAGGGCTGGAAGGCATTGGCAGCCTCATAAAATCAAAAGGTGATCTCTTCCTCTGCGTGTCCTCACATATTATTTGTTTCTTTATAATCAGCAAAAGAGTTAATGAGTGTTAAAAAAAGATCTAGAGCAGCTAAGTACGGGATATGAAAATTCCTATCAGTGTAACCCCATTTGAAAAAGAACTCACCCTTTTGAGGATGAGATGCAGAGACAATATCAAAATCTAACCAAGAGAAAGACTCTTTTCCTGTTACAGCCAATGCCCTACCCCTTACCCCTTTGCCATTTCTGCAAAAAAAACCTGGCTAAATCAGTGGTGAATTTTTAATTGAAAATGAAGGTTCCCCTTAGTCTTTAATATTTGTGCATTCAAATCCCTTCTTTAATCTTTAATGGAGACTTGCTATTTCCCTCTTTCAAAGGCTCCCATTTAAGCACCAGCTTATCTTTAAAAAAATGGGAAGAGAAATCAACAGGATGCAGTAATTATGAGAGAATTGCAGGTTTACATTTCAAATCTCTAAGACAAAATGGAAGAATAAAGACAAAATTAACTGAGTGATTTCCCAAGCTCAACAGTCATTAGATAATTATATCTAATAGAGAGAGTTATCCACTGATTTCTGCACAACATCAAGAAACTGGAAAGTTATTAAAGAGAAGAGACTTGAGATAATCAACTAAAAGTCTTTAGCTGGATTTTGAAAGTTCAGAGGAGAAAATATGCTAATTTTTTTGAGTCTTCAGATGAATTTCAGAGAGTCCTCTCCTACCACTGAAAGCTGCAAAACGAAGACAGAAAACAAACATGTAAACTAGAGGACAGAGAGATGCTAAATCCCTTCTGAAATGGCTGCAAAACAGAGCTGCCTCATCTCAGGCTTTGAACACAAAGCTCCTGTGTTGCACTCGGTCGAATGCATTTAAAGAGTATTATTTGGTTAAAAACAAACACCAGATTTGGTCAGCTGCTGTCCATGTGGGAGGCAACTGCAAAATTTACTGCTGTTGAAGTCACTTTTTGTTAGGGATCTCAATTAGCTGATTTGTGAGAACAATTACAGTACAACTGCTGAAATCAATAAGCACATTTCAGAGCAGACAGATAGATTGTATTTTCTTGCCTAGCTTCCACTTATGGAGGCCAAATAAGGCTATCACTGGAAAATTTTATAAAGCCTCAAAGCATCATAGTTAGAATCTAGTTAGAAGCTAAAATTCTTCCCTTCATTTAGCCTCTTGCCTTACCACAGCAAGACTGTGGTACATTTCTCAGCACCTTATAATGCATTACCATCGAATGAAACGGGTTTAAGAGATTCTGATTAAACCCATTCATCTCAGATGAGAACGAATAGTATTAAAGTCAAATCCTAGGAACAATATAGTTATGGAAGGTAATGCATATCAGGGAAAAATTAGGATCTGTACACAGCAACCTGAAAAGTCTAGGGACACACCTTGCAAGTGCCCACTTCCGTAGGGTTTAATTCATTACAGCAAGGAGAAGAAAAGCAAGGAAATAATAATAAGTATACCAAACAAGACCTTCCTCATCATCCACAATCCATGAAGAATATACCATAATTCAGGGATAAATCTCATGTTTTTCATGACTGCAACTGTTCCCTAGGAAAGAGAGGTCCTGGGACTTCTGGCTGACTGTGGTACGGAAGTTAAACTACATCTGGGTAACTTGAATGTGCAGCACTAGAACAGTGGAAGCAGCCAACTGCAGGGGAAAGATGTGCACAAATTGGGTTTTACTTTTGTAAGGTAATATTCCACAGTCAATTATGTTAATATATTCAGAAAGTCTAGCAAGGATTGGGTCATTACTAGTCAGTCCCTGTATGAATACAGTATCTATACAGAGTATCAGCATGACTTGCTTTTAATTCTCTATTTATATGTGAAGTAATATACATGTCAATATAATTCCTTACATTTGGAATAACTATTCTAGACAGCCAGTCTGGGTGGGGATACTTGCAGTTGGCAGCTCTGAAGTCATTGGAACACTGCTTCAGGCTGAGCCTTTTGCAGCCCAAGCATATTGGGCTGCAATGTAAATGGCACTTTTCCTACAACAGCTGCCTTGGCTTCTGTGTTGTCAAAAAATGTTGAAGGTAGGATAGGATATGCTTTTCAAAGCATAAAGATCATTCTAGCTATAAATGTTCAGCAACCACGAGATGAATTAATGAATGAATGAAAGGTCATTTCTGTATCCAGGGCTGTATTTCCAGGAAACTACCACTTAGTATGGTGTGCATTTAGGCACTCAGCCAGCTCCTTGAGCAAACTCCTACCTCCAGGTTTGCTAACCCATGGTACCATTCATGGGCTTCACTGAAGAGGAGGTTTACATGATATGAACTTTAAAGAGTGATGTTGAAACTGTCACCTGAAGAACATGGGGTTGTGGTATGGGCTGGAAATGATACAGGAGGAGAAAAACCTGGGTGTAGTCACTGAATAATGGATGATCAAAAGACAGCACTGTTATTTGACCACATCAACAACAGTCATCTAACTGTCCCTCCCAAACTAGGTGGCAAAGCTTCCCCTAAAAGGCCTTGCAGCCCTTCAACCCTCCTCTGCCAGGCTATGACTGTTGTTTTGCTGAACCCTGCAGCAATGTGTAGGTGCATGATGCACCTTTATCATCATTTGTGTCAGACCAAAGCTAACTGTACTCAGAGAATAGGTTTGCATGGTCTTTATGCAGCCTTTGGGGTCACACCTTAGGGATCTGGAGGACCAGTGCAGTCCACCCTGCCCCCTCCCAGGTGAGAAAAGTCTGAAGCCACTCAAAGCCGTGTTCACTGATGCCAAGCAAACCACAGAGGCACACTGGCCAGAAGTTCATCACAGCGTGACCTCTGTTCACATCTTCTGCCTGCCTCAGCATGGGAAGTCAAGCATGGATTAGAGGCAGCCTAACTGCTAAAGGGAAGTGAATAATTCACCGGCTCAACTCTGCCCAGCCGAGCAAGCCCGAATCTGCCTTCATGCAAGACACCAGTGAGAACTGAGCCGTGGTATTTATGTAAAAGTGCCGTGACTGAAGGTCTCCTCAATTTTGTTATTAATAAGGGAGGAAAAGCCCACAGAGCTCTCATCTGGTACGATGATAAAATCTGGAAACTATGAGGTCAATTAAAGCAATGTAAATTCAGGAGCTTCTGAGCTTCTGGTGAGAACCTTAGCCTGGCAAATACAGACAGCTTCCAAGCTCAGAATTTCCTTCAAAAGGAATACTTTAGTAAGGCTGAGATATTCAATTAGGCTGAAAATTTAGGCAGACAAGAACTGCTTGGAAGCAGTCCAGTCTGCAGAGTAACCACAGCACAGAAGAGGAAGGGGCTTCCCAGCCCCTGACAGGAGACAGGTCACAGCACAGCCACAGCATTTGCTCCTGGCATCCTCCACACAGGTATTTTTACATGGCTTCATCACTGCAGCATCTCAGCATGCTGAGTGGTTTGCAAGGAGAAACACAACCACACACACTCTCCTCTTGTCCCTGGCTTGGGGAAAGGGGGGTTTGGGTGGTTTTCTTGGTGTGTGCTGACCTGTTCTCTATCCTTGTTTTTGCTGTGCTTGGGGGGCACAGGGCAGGAGCTGAGGCATAACAGGCATGGAGAGAAGAGACAACCTCACTGCAAGAAAGCGAAGTCAGAGACGTCAGGTTTGTATTTAGCTCTGAAACCCTCAAGGCATCTGAAGAAGCTTTTAATTCTTGATTAATTTCCTGAGGATACTGAATTTAAGCAGTTGCTGTAGCCCTTCATGAATCAAGATCCCCATTCTTGGCAATAGGAATGACCAGATACAGACACTCAAAGTTAGAGGAGTTTCAAGTTAAATCAACACTTGAAGCTTAAACCTTTTTTCTTGCAATGAAAGCAGGGAAAACATTTTCTGTGAGACAACTACAGACTTACATTACATAAAAACTGAAGTGCCTTTCCTGCCTTGGTCTCTGACTGCCCTCTTGCATCACCAATGAAAATGGAAAAAAAAAAAAAAAAAAGGAGCGCACCAAGAAAAGCACAAGAGAAAGTAGAACAGGCATTAAACAACAGATTCACTTTGCTGGCACTGTTTTAGCAGAAAGATATACCCTACAGACAAAAAGCCACGTCCTATTTGCAGAACACATCTAAAAGGTGTTTATTTATTTTCCTTTGTTCTGTTCTTCATCTGCCCCTGAGGCAATCAGTGCATGTTCTGAAAAACAATTTTATTCATTGCCCAAATAGCTATGTATGAGCATATACTCGTGCTACTCCATTTTCCTGCAAAATATAAATTTGCTGAACCAAATTTTGGTCTATTTTTACCTAATCAGTCAGGCATGTGTGTAACACTAAGAGAGCTACATCCATCTCTTTTTATAAATGGCAAGGCAGGCTGTTTCCCAATCTGAGACTGAGCAGACATATTTTAAAATAAAGCCTGCAAGACCCTATTTTTATTCCCCATGATTTCTCACAGGACATCTTAGTGCCCAAAATGGCTTTCAAATATGGGATAGGATTTTCCTATCTACCACTCTTTTTACTATTAAAGGAACTACTGGTAGAGTCCCACTCTGCACAGGTCTTAAAGGCAGATGGATTTGCTGGCATGGTACATCTGCACCTGAAGTCATCTTGTTCCTGCTGTTGTTGATTGCTTATGAGACTTGTGGAACAAAGCTGTAGGAAAGAGGCCTCCGCTGACTCTAACAGTGAGCAGTAATAACCTTAACTACTCCATGACTACTTTTTTCTGACTTTGACATCACACTGTGGTCATGTTTGCAGCTGCCTACAAGGAGAGGTTGCAGAGCTCACCAAGGACCTCTGATGATTCAGTTTAGGAGCACCTGCCCAAGTTCAAGCTCGTGATGCTCCAATTCTCCATAGCACTGCTGCCCACAGAGAGGTCAGATGCTGTTGGGGAAAGGGATACCCTGGTGCTGCAGTTAGACAGACCTTGATGAACATAGCATTTGCTGAAACGACTCTTTTTACCTCCTTCAAGCATCTAGTCTAGCCCAGACCCCACCAGAGGTGGTGGCCAGTAAGAATGCTGGTCTCTTAGCTCTGTGGGCAAAGCTGTCCTCAGACTTCAGGCCACTCAGTGCAGTGGAACAGGTAAAAAATAATTGCTGCTTGAGTTGCGCTGATCACCCCTAAAACTATGACTGTAACTGTGCTCTGTGTAGAGCAGTGCACAGTTATATAGCATGGAGTGATCAGCTTTAATCTGTAAGTTAAAGCATGAGGGCACCAGCCAGAGTAATGATTTTCTAAGTGGGGAAAAAAAAAAAAAAAAAAAAAAAAAAAAAAAAAAAAAGATAGTTTCTTAATACATGCCAAGAGAAAGGTGAAAAAAGAAGGCATTTCAATCATTATATAGACACATCCATTTCTTCATGCTCAGACAAGACTCTTCTAGTTTTGTTCTAGACCTAATTAGATTTTAAATGAGATTCCAGCACCTATAATAGCTTATTCTGATTGTTCTTTTTATATCATGCAGGTACTGAATATTCATTGTGTTCATATGATTAAGTACCAAATCAATAGGTATGACTAGTGGACCTGTTAGAATTTATGCTTTACTTTATAAATACAAAGAAGTCCTATCTGATGTAGACCTCAGCCTCCCTCTTTGAAGAGTCGCTGTGACTGACATGGCTGGTAATCACAAAGAAAATGGGGGAGAATGAGTAATTTAATGAAATCGCTGCATTTATGATTAAAGTAACCAAAAGGGACTGCTACAATATGGGATGAGTTTCCAAGGCTTTATCATGGAAAAAGAACAATGTGACTTGAAAAAAATGCAAAGGGTCACTGCTCCCAAAGCAGCAAATTCTGGAAAGGACCACAGCTGTTCGCCTGATACAGCTCCAAGTGAGCAGTGCTTATGAAAAACAAGTCTATAGAGAAAGGAGAAAAAGAATATTTTTCCAAGTGCAAATCACACATCCTTACCTATGAAAGGCAAAGAAAAATTTCACTATGTCTTCTTAGGGAGACTAGTCTACCAATTCAGCAAGGTGAAAGAAGGGAACCTGTGGTGGTATTTCTAGTCAAGCTCACTGCAAAAATAAATACTTTTCCATTTCTGTAGCTTGCATAAGAGTCACTGGCTCTCACAGAAGACCCTTCCCATCAGAAGCTCAAGCAACCCCCCTTGCCTGACCTGCAGGTCTCCACCACTGATTTTACTTCATCTGTCCATGACCAAAATCGCACTAAAAGAGGGAACACTCCAGACCAAAAACATTTCTAACCAAAGTATTTCTAACCTTACACCATGACGAAACAATTTCCTGAAGCCATGAGATGCGCTGCTGGCAGCTCAGCTGCTGGGAGCAGCCAATGTGTGTGTGTACATCACTCCTAACGGAGCAACAGCTCTTCAGTATGTTGGCTTTACTATCAGGGACTTCATTCCCTACTTCAGTAACCTGAAAGGCAGAAATTCCAACCATGCCAAATGATTTGGACATGAAAAGAAGGTCATAGTGTACCAACACCCTTGAGGAGGCAGGAGGCAAGCCATGCATAGGTAGTGTTTGTGCACAGTGAAGGAGGCTCAGCCAGTGCTGGTGCTGTATGGCCTGCAGGCAGCAGGACACCAATGTGGCACCACAGGCGTCCTGCTTGGACTTAAGAACTCTTCATTTTCCTTCATACATGACATACAAGTGATCTGCAGCCCCTGTGTTATTACCAGCCCTTTCCTTCACAGATGAACCAGATCCTCCATGGTTAGGAAACGCTGTCTGAACTAGTCAGGCTGTCTTGCAGCAGAGTTAATTAGCTCAGGTTTAGCACTGCTGGCTGTGTTGCCTCCAGCTTCCAATCCAGTCATCTGAATTACACTTTAGATGTGCATTTGCAGTTTAGAAACAAAATGTCGATAGTGATCATTAATACACTGGAATTACTGCTCTTGTTCAGTCAGGAGCTGTCAGCTGAAGGACTGCGCCAAACCAACAAGGACAGATTTTCTGTTAACCCTGGAGAAGGTCCATGGGGCAAGAAGGAAATACAAGTGTTATATCCACAGTAAACATGACATGATGTAGTTTCCCTGGATTGCTTTTTAATACACATTTTTCCTTGTCCACAAACTATGGCTACAACTTCATTCATTTCTGCTCCCACCGTGGCATCAGTAGTGTGAGAACTTTAATTTTTTCACCCATTTGGAATCCTAGATTTCCCCTGACAATTTTTCATACCTGTTTTCCTTTGATTAAAATATTGTAAATTTTAATTTTAAATACACTTGGAAGCTTTAGCTTCCACTTGGAGTAGTCAAAAATGGTTTCATTTCTTTTTTACTGTGGAACAGAGAGAAAGTGCCCTCCAAGACTTTTGAGAAAGAAATTGTCTCATGTTTGCACAATACCCTGAAGAACTTGGACCTGATCTACAAATCAGATCATTACAGCATGACTCACTGCACAGGAGTAAATGCAATTTAAGGTGGCTTGATTGCAAAAATCAAATTAACATAAGCACTCAAGGTTTTTATTGAATGCCAAAGGACATTCAGGCATCAAGGGAAACACAGTACAGGGAATCTTGTCAAGCACACACTTTAAATCACCTGCAGAAAGTTAACCAAAGTATAACTGCAAACCTGTGCAGAGGATTTATGCAGCCTAAAATGAGACAGGCACCCTAGAGGAAAAGTTCTGGAATACTTTTCATTACTGCACAAACACCAACTGCCACTAAATGTGATACTAAATGCTGTGAGTCAACATTCCCCAGAGCCCCTTATGTCTTGCACTGCTTGGCAGGCACAACCTGTGGTGGATTTAGTTCTTGGGTTTCCAATCCTTCTTTCTGCAAGATGAGTAGAGGAATGCATTGTCCCTGATTTCAGCCATTTCTCCTGTTCTAAAGTCAAGATGATGCTATAAATCCCTTTCTTTCTCAGGAAGCTGTCACACATGAGAGTGACATTCTGAGCAAGCTGCAAGACCTACGAGACACAGCCGTGACCCCGTCTCACCCCGTGATCCTGGGAGCATCATGCACAGAATTAAACAGCTTTCTTTAAAATCAGGCACAGAACTTAACAGCAAGCTACCAGTGAGTCATCCATACCTACAGTGGAGCTTATTAACTAAGCTTATGTGGCTGCCTGCCTTATTGAAAACCACTAAGGCATCTATACATGCAATAAAACTCTCCTTCCAGCACCGTAGCCAAGTCTTCTGGTAACATTTCTTCATGTCCAGGCAAGGTGGACTGTGTGCTGGGGGTGCAGCTGGTTGGCAGCAAGTTCCCCTGCAGCTCACCCACACACACAGAATATCATGAAGCCCAGATATATAAAACTCTGCCTTGATATTTGTTCATCTCTCCCCTTTCCACAGCCCTTAAGAGCCACTGTGGAACTAAAAAGATGGAAAGGGGGTGAGGAAAGAAGGATTTCTCCACATAAATAAAGGACCAAAATAAGGTTCTATTATATTCTGTGAACTGAGGGAGGAAGAGGCATAAATGTTTGAAACACAAAATTCCCAGGTTTTCTGTAGGGAAACACCTCTTCCAAAGGGCCGAACCAGGACAGCCCAAAAAACACAGCCAATCACGCAGGATCCCAAACACCCCATTAAAGCAGGATTCCCAAATTTACTTTACTGCTACACTGCTGCTACCTGCAGTAGCAACAGCCTTGCACATGTTTTGGATGACAAGGCATCAGGCGTCTGCAGCAGCCTCCTCCCCCACTTCGCCGGGGCAGGCAGATCACTGCCTGAAGAGGCAGCCCTCATTTGAGCAGTAACATCAGCAGTGTCACTGACAGCAGGACTCGGACACATGCTCATCTCTCACCACATCAGGACCCGGCTGGGACTCACTTTTCCCCAGGGGAGAGAAAAGTGAAAGCAAAATGTGCACCTCTGTAATGCCTGGTAGCCTGTGGGCTTGGTTATTCCCTGGGTGTGACTCCCTAAAATACTACTCTATGATATTACTGATCTCTGCAGGAAATATCCTTGTCCTGGAAAAAGCCTAAGAGATCAGTCTGCCTCCTGCCCCAAGTCTGGACTAACGTGCCTGGAAATTGCCACTCTTTCATTTCGCAGCCACCATTCCTAGAACTTTCTTTCTTTGATTTTTCCATGGACCCCATGTGGATTTTCCCAGCACATTCAGTCCTGCTGTCTCCTCTGTCAGCCCAATCCCATCTCTGGACTGTTTCTCAAACACACTGCCACTTCCAAATGGAGTTTTGATTAACCTGGGATAGAGCAACCCTGGCCATCTGCTGCCATCAGAAGAGGGATGAGGCACCTCATTCACAAGTGATCAATTCTCAGTGCCCCCGAAGGAAAAGCAAGGGGTCAAACCACACAGTCCTTACTTAGACTTGCCCTGCAGGTTTCACCCCCTCCATCTGCACACTCTTCACAATTTCAGTACTTCTGAAAGATGTCTAGTTCAAGCAATTAGTGCAGAATGTGTGGTCTGCTCTCTTTTATATGTTCCAATACAATAGAAAAGCTTTGCTTTTATTGATGAACCTGACACCCCAGGCAGAACAGTAATTATGTTAAAAATCCTGTTGCAACTCCCACTGATGCATCTATTTCTGGAAAATGCTTGGCCTTGTTGCTTAATTCCCTGCCTCCAGATAACTTAGAGTGTGAAATTATAACTACATAAAGTACGTTTAACTGGAGATTTACACTGTGCCTCTCCTTAGATGGTGAAAATCAGTGCAATTTCATTTTCTCTTCAGTTTGTATCAGTGGAGAATCTGGCCTCTTAATACTATGTTAAATTATGCTTTCATCAGCTATTAACTTTCATGCCATATTCAAGTTGCTCCTGCTGTTAAACACCTTGGAGATGCTGATACAACTTGAATCCTGTGAGTCACCTCTTCTGCAAGCAATGAAAATTGAAAATCAGCTAGAGTAAGATCATGCAAAGAGAAGGTGAGGGATGCAGAAGGACAGAGAGTTGACAACATTGGTGGAACCATAAACAAACAAACAAACAAACAAAAAAGAGAGAGAGCATTGCCAGCTACCTTAAGAACCATTAAGCAAGACAAACTGAGGTGGGATTAGATACTGCTAATTTTCCTTCAGACTTCTGTGGTCCCGTTGTGAATTCAACATGGTCTGGTTTTCACTTTGAGCAGCGATACTATTCAATACATCGAGCCTTGTGGTGAAAGGAGCAGGTTATGCACTTACACGTTTGGGGGTGAAAGAGTTTCCTTTTAAGCCTGGCAGGGTTTTCTAATTACACTTCCCGCATGTGTCGTTTGCATGTTTGGGGAAATGAGCACATAAGGTAGGAGTTTATATTCCCAGAAAAGGCTGGATTTGTTTCCAGCAAGCATGATAATTGCCAGGGTAAAGTTTAATGACTTTAGGTCTTTCACAGGGAACACCTGCCTGTCTTTTGCAGTGTTCTAATTATAAATGTGATGTCTCAAGTGATGTTTGCCTCTGTTGTTTTATTTCACAGAGTATTTTCCTGAAAAGCTGCCTCACGATCCCAGCTCTGCTGTTGATCACAGGGTCCTCACTTACCCATGGTGTATCTTTAGTCCATGCTGGTTTTGGGGCAAGCAGCTCCATTTCCAGGGGTTTTGCATTCTCAATCCAAGCTAGAGCCCATGCTGTCAACACAGTGTCAGTGTGCAAGCCATTACACACTGCCCATCTAACCTCTCCCAACAGAGATCACATGCTAAAAACAAAGGAACTGTAGTGTAGCTGGAGCAAGTAGGAATTTCAGTACAAGCAGGGAATCATTGCCAGGATCCCCCAAAATAGCCCAAGAGTCTGTCTGACCTCTCTGCAGGTGCTGCTATGCTATCACCCATGTCCTAGCATGGCACCCAGGACACAAGATTACCTTTCTGCAAAGCCCAGTGTGCAGGAGCAAGCTCCAGTCTCATCAGCACGCCAGTGTGGCCAGGCTGCAGTACCCGGGCTTTGGGTCCAGTGAAGTTACTCAGGCTCCCTTGAAAGTCAGTGGGGATAAATGTGTGGGCTGAATGGCCCTCCTGAATTCCTGATTTCTTCCTGCAGAGTATTAAGGAAACTAGACTTTAGCTAATGCTGGACCAGATGAATCCCAGCCTGTTTTTCCAATGCACCCT
>NW_020955213.1:5284338-5297740 GCF_003031625.1 Empidonax traillii | reverse complement strand
TGGCAGAAAGCACATTGACTGAAGAGAGTGACAGCTCCCAAACCACTGCTTTATCCTCTGTGACCTTTGCTTCCTGGAAATCTTCTTTTGGGTCTGAGAACAGCCTTGCTGCTGAGCCATGCCCAGAAATAGGGCACTTATCTCAGCAGGGCTGCTCTCACCTTCTTCTGGAGGTTAGCCACGGGGCCAGCACGGCCTGTCCCTTTTGGTAGGCAAGTTTTCTTATCAAAATTATTCTTTGCCTTAAGAAGTTCCAGAAATTTCATTTCAATGTGATTTAGATGTCGTGCTTTCTCCTTTTTGAGTGTGAAAAGTTTGATGGGGTTTTTTGATGGCACCTCTTTAGCTGAGCTGTGTTGTAGAAGAAAAATAAATAAACCCCATCTACAAAAACATGCTGCACTCAATTTCCTCTTACTACAGGTTTCACCCAGCACGTGCACAGTGTGGATACAGGTTAGAGCAGGTGGTGTGGAGAACAGCTGCTTCCTTGGTAGACTTTTGTTTACACATATGCAGTCTTGCTCTTGGGTTAAATCCCCATGTTTCCTTTTTGCTTCCCTGAGTAAAGAGAGATAAGAGTACAGCTTCTCTCATCTTCCTTATCTCATGAGCGTCCTTGCTGAACAGCCTCTCTCTCTCAGCTGGCTTTGGCATTCCGACAGTGGAGGGGCAAGGGGAAGGCATGAGTGTTTGCAGGGCAGGGGGGCTGGATGCTGCCTTCCCACTGAACGCATGGCTGTAATTTTCCACATTATGAAAATTGGGTTTGCTCTTTTTTTAGCTCCCAGTGGTTAGCAGTAAGCCTCACAAATTTAGCTATTTGCCGATTTGGTAGATTTGTATCTGTGTTGGGTTTACAGATTAAGTCCCTGTCCTGTGAACCACACTTTACTACATAAGCAGTAATACAGTAACTGTACAGTGAAAATGCTTTCCTCTGACATGTGAAGTTAATTTATTGGTAGAAATCAAAACAAACCACTTTGAAGTAGAAATATTATTGTGCCCTTTGCTACTTTGATGAAGTCTGCAATACCATTCCTGTTAACCATCTGTTTAAATCCTAATTAAATGGTGTTGCCACATTAAAAACAATCACATCATCCCCTGTAATACAAAGTTCTGCAGTTGTTCCAAAACAGAAATACTAATCTTTTAAAATTATGTATCCTCTACCAAAAGGATTTGTTGCAAGTTGTAAATTATTTTTAGTTCTATTTGAGTCCTATCAAGGAAGCACAAGCTGTAAGGACTGTTCACGTGTTTCTTATAAAAGATTTCCATGATGCAAAGAGATGTGCAAATACAAATTGCTTTTTCTTTGATGAGTCAGTGATTTCAAATCATTGTAATTTTTTTTAAGTCTTAGTAGAGGAAACATTTCACAATTGGACAAGACCCTTCAGCCTTTCCCAAATATCAGTCTAATGCCACAGTAGCATTTTTGATTCCCTCCACTGGCTATTAGAAAATGATCCTGGAAGTTTGTATCCAATGCCTACTCCCAGTCCTCTTGCTTCAGATGCTTAAGCAGCTTCCTCCCACAAGGAGTCAAGTATGTAGGGACCTCTCCAGCAGAGGCATGCAGGAAGCATTTTGGCTATCTTAAAATAGACTTCAAATCTTTGTGGCTGGAAGTAATTTGATTCTCAGAGCCCAACCTCCTCCTCAGAAACTACAGCACAGAAACCCACAGGAAAGCTTAAAGACACAACTTATCGATTTAAATGTTTCAGACCATGTTTTATCTGCTTTTCTAAAAGTACCCCCAGGCAGAAAGATCACTCTTTTATTTTTCAGTATAAAAAAGAACAGACCCTTCCCGTTCCCATCCTTTGTTTCCTGGAAATAATGTCAGCGAGTCACTACCCATGTACCAATGTCCTGTTGGACAGTGTCTACTGCTCCTGATAAGGACCCCAACCCCCAGGTCCAAAGGATTCAGTCCTATCACACCCACACAAGACTCAGCTTTCACTTTCCAAAATCAGTGGCAGCCCCTCATTCCCTTGCTTGTTCCACTTTGCTCCAAGCACAATCCACACTCAAATTCCACAGGTGCTTCCCATTTGGAGTAAGTTTACTTTCTTTTTCTTGCAATAGCAACAGCTATATGCAGTTGCATCCAAGAGCAGCTCTCACATTTGCAGGAGGCAAAGGAAAACCTTGAGATGCTGCAGAGGGAACCTCCTCCTTGGGGATGTGCTACTTATCATGTTGCCATGGCAGCCATTCCCACTGTCCCCATGCAATTAATGGGAAATGACTTCACACCATGTCCAATTTTTAGGACCCTTCCTTCTTTGCAGCCTTCAAAGTACTCACTGGAAAAAACTTGGTTGGCTCATCAGTTCTGCAAAACTCTCATCACCAATGCAAACACAAAGAGAGCATCAAAAGCATTTTGGGTATTCCTTCCCCTCTGAAACACCTGCTATTTCAAGAGATGCCTGTCCTGGCAGCAGGTTTACAGCAAACAAAAGAAGATGACATTTGACAAAGTCTGCAATTAAAGTACACAACTTTTTGATAAAGAATATTGTGATGACCATTGAAATAAATAAGCTCATGGGGAGCTTAAGGAAAATCATGGATTGCATCTCCACTGCACCACTGCTCTGCGTCTGCAGGCTCTGACAAGGCCAGTCTTTGCAATTGCCTGCTCTGTCAGAGATCTGTGGGTAGCTATTGCATAGCTTTTAAGGACTAAGAGGGAACAAACACTCAAGGAGACAAAACGGTCCCCAGTCAAACAAGCACAGGGTGGACAGAGCAGAGGGGGCACAGCAGAGCAGCGTGTAGACTCTCAAGTCTACATTCAGTGTTTATTTAAAACATTCCTTCTTTTACCAGCTGTTTGGAAGCTACAGTGTGAGGGAACTCATTATATCATGATGGAAAGGTATGGACATACGTATGCATAAACAAAATTAAAGCAGAGCTACATTCACTACCAGGACAGTGTTGTCAAGATTGGAGACGCTACAGGGACAGCAGAAAAACAGGGTTCTAAGGGCATTCATCATAATAGAGCAGGAGGATGGTACAAGGCAGAGTTGGTCCACACAGTCATTTGTACACATGGAACAAAGACCTCTCTCCTAAATACTGGAGCTGTGGAGGGCACAGCTGGCTGGCAGCTGCAGTGCACTGAATTCGAACAGTCACCACAGAGGACTGGGCTCCACTTTTTAAAGTGATCACTGCCACAGATCCATCTCTCCCATGAGGTTTTCTTCCAGCTGAAATATACAAAATGTGCACTTTTTCTACCTTTTGTGTTCGATGGAAAAGTAACTGGGAATTTTAAGTGGTTACATATGTATCTATGCTTATACAGACACAGCAGAACATGGATACAACATTTTTTAAATAAAAAAACTACATTTTTGGCCTGAGATAACTGAGCTCTCAAATAACAAATACTAATTGGGATATTTAACATCCTTCCTTCCTCATTTAAAATAAATAAATAAAGCACACAAGCAAGCCTGCCATCCTGTCAAAGCCTTTGGGAAGCAGGGACAGGCAAGAGGAATGGTGCAAATCAATCTGCATTATATTATCTCACCAGGAAGACTTGAAGGGACTACAGAACATTTCCATTAATCTTGTATGCCACTGCTCTGAGTCATCCCAAATTGCATCACGACAAGATGAATCCAGCAGCACAGAAGTCAGAGGAGAGAAAGAAGGGAGATGGGCCAGACACCTCAACACAGCTAGGTGGGGGGAAAGGCGAGGAGACTTAATACCTAGCCCAAGTTCTTCCAGGTCAGAAAGCATTTTGTTTTGTGACTGATGAAGAAAGACTGATGAGGAAGCACCTTTGAGTCCAGTGTTTCCCTTTGTGGAGGGTCAAGAGTAAGTATTGTGTTGGACTGGTCTTGCCAGTGCTGGAGCAGCACAACATTTCTACCTGGCGAATTTATTTGAGGACCATTTGAAAGGTGACCATAACAAACATGAATATTCCCATGTCCACACTAGGCTTCCTTTTTACAACCCTGCTGAAGTCTACATACTGTCAGCATCGGTGCAGTTGCAAGCAAGAAGATGGATTTGATTATGTAGGAAATGGAGCATTTGGCCTCTAAATCCACAACAATACACTCCTTAGTGGGCCATGAACTTGTGAATGAGTTAACCCATGGCAGCACAATCCAATTGTTTAAAAAAAAAAAAAAAAAAATTATCAATCTGTGCACACAGCCCTCCAAAATGAAGTAACTTTTCCCCCTGGATTGCATCCTGGCTAAACATGACACACTTTCAAGAGTCCGCCTTTCAACACTTAGTCTGCCTCTTTGTTTGCAGCTGCCACAGTGTGAATTGCTCCAGGTTTATGCCTCAGGTCTTGCTTCTATGCATGTGCTTTTGGTATTAGCATAGAGACATAGTGAAGGTAACTGTATTTGAGCTTTGTCAACCAGAAAATTTCTAGCTGTCCTAATTTGGTGCTGTGGGTAGTCAGCAGGAGGGGGTAGGCACAAAAAAAAAAAAAAAAAAAAAAAGAAAACCCACCCAACAACCAAACACTGGAGTATTATCCCATAAAACAGCTCCTGTGTGATGCTTTCAGTTCAAATCCAGTCTGACATTAATACTTGTCTTTGCTTCCCTAGAGAAAACAAACATGCTGAGACTCATTGTATAATACAAATTTGGAGGTTTGTTCACCAAGCTGGGTTAGAATTATAATGGGCAAAAAAGACTGGCACAAGTACCAAGCTCTAAATCTTTAACTCCAATAACTGTCAGGTCAAAGTGGCAAATGCACCAAGAAGTCACATGGCACAGAGACACCCACTCCCTGTGCTGCACAGGCACTCTTTGAAGAAGATAAGAGGAGTCAGAAACAAGCAGAAAAGGAGAGTGGGTTCCAATACCTGGCATTATTTCACATCCCTTGCACAAGCAGCCTTAGAGCAAGCACTATAGGTTGGGGCTCTCTCCAGAATTACTGCCATGTCCTTGCTGCTGGGAAACTGAGTGGTATTTCAAAACCTACTTATTCAGTCAACTTTGTCCTCTTTTGTTCATGGAACAGTTCTAGAAAAGAAATCTCAGCATCCTTCTACACACATATATATAATATAATATAATATATATAAACACTGGTATTCAATCTATCCCTCTGTCCCTCCAGCCTGTCTGCAGGCAATTTTTTGCCCATCTTGACTACGAGGAACATTATGGAGATACCCAAAATCAGCTGGGCACCAGCTGATCACAGCTGGGCCATTTACAGTCTCAGCACATTCACTTCCACATAAGTATACCTAAGGCATAGATTTACAGCTGTTTGTTATAACTCTAATTTTTTTTTTCTGAGGATGTTTTACCGGTAAAAACACTATTTTTGACAGAGAAATGAAATCCAGACACAAACCACTGGGAAGTTAAAAAGCCATGAGAATATGGCTTTCCTCATTCACTTGAAAGTCATAGAAGAGTACCAGTGGCAGAGTTTTCCACATCATTCCACCAGCACTATTAGCCAAAGTTTTAATGCTTCTCATTAATCAGCTTTGGAAAACAACAAACAGCCAGTATGGAAATTGTACTCTAAAAGCTACAAAATTAACTTAAATACAAATAATGCAATAACAAACAACTTCAAAAATCATGTTCATCCTGGTCACTGAAATAATTACTCCATCAACCAGTGGGAGACTACTTCCCCTCAGGAACCATCGAAATATTCAAAGGTTGCCAAAGCCCTGTAATTATGGATTTCCCAACAGTTTCCTATGTGATGTGGGAACTCAGTGTATCAGTGCAGAGAAAATCAGGGCTGCATGCCACAGAATGCAAAAATGTACTTTAATTAGCACAACAGACAGTGATATTTGGTTAAAAGAGAGAAATTAGAATTCTCGAAATCAATATAAGTCTGCCACCAGCTTGTAGGATGTGTGTTATCTGCCTTGTTAGAATCAAACAGAGCCACATACTGTATCTATCAAAGGTTGCAAAACCAGGCAATTCAATTTTTGCCAGTGTGAACTTATCGTTGTTATGAATATGGATGAGGCTGCCAGCAGCAGGGTCTCTGTGCAACCCGTCAAACCTTGCTGGAGCAAGCTGAATGGAAAAGACTCATTCCAAATTACTTTGGCCCCTGACCAGCTATTGGAGCTGCTAAGCTGAGGATGCAGAGCTCGTCCCCTCAGTGCTGTGAACAGGATGAGGCTGAGGCTCTGGGAAGCAGAGCCAGGTGACAAGAGGAGACACCTACGACCAGGACAGTACTACCCTGGTCCTGGATTCACTGGGCTCCACAGTCACACAAGGGGAGCTCAGCCCATCCTGGACACACACTCTCTCTCTTCATTTTTCCACACACGCATTGGTGTTCCCCTTTCTTCTTTTCCTTGCAAATTGTCTCCAAGGGTCTTCTATCACATTTGCCTCTCTCACCTCCTCCTTTCCTTCATGGTCCTTGGTGCCAGCACATTTCCACACAATCTTGGCCCCTCAATGCCACAACACTGTCTCCTTTAGATTCAGTCATTCCACCCCATCAGTTCCTGCCAACAAGCCTGGGAAAAGTGACACAGGATCATGTTATTCCATCTAGAGAAAACCTCCAGAGGAAAACACTGCCTTCCCTTTCAAGTTGTTTTACTTCTCCAGCACAGAGAGCTCAGCCTAACAAAGGGAACCATCCCCTCCCCGCTGCTTTGCTGTGAGTCCTCTCCTGAAAGAGAATCCACTAATTCTTGCAAGTAGGTGATTAAAGCTGGGCTAACACAAGAACCTGACAAAAGAGGATGCTGAAGGGATATGTTGTCCAGAGGAGCAGCTGAGCCTCCTCCAGTGCTGTATGGAGGAACTCCCCATCACCTCAGCTCTCCCTGGCACGGCCGACCTGACTCCAAATCCTCCACAGGGCACACGTGATTTCTCAGCATTAAAATCTCCATCAGACTCAGATGCTGGCGTTAGGAAGCCATGCCAATTTATGTATTATTTATCTCTGACACTTTAGATTGCTGAAGTTAAAAGCACGTCCCTCCATTTCCTTGTTTTGCTTGTGCTCTTATCATTATCCTTGGATCAATTTGAGTCTAATGGGCTCTGCATGTGCCAAGTGAAAAGAAAATCTCAAGCATGCCTTAAGCCAATATGTCTTTGTAAGAAACCATTGTTCCAAAAATCCTTTAAGTGTTGGACTTCCTAGCTCTAGGAATATCACTGGGGGTAATATTGCTCTGTGTTAGTAAGTACATACAAGCATCAATCCTTTAGAGCTGTAAGTCCCATCTCCTTCTTTACTTCCCTCCCCCAAAAAAGCTCCTCAAACATGACAGTGTTAAGCAGCACAACAAAGGCATTTCTTCCCTTACTGCACAGCTTCAATGGCTGAACTTGCTTCCGACGCATATAAAACTGACTTAAGGAACCACTGCCCCTGCAGAGACAGAGCACTTTTGTCAGTCATTTCGCCTTTTCTTCCCGACCCCAGAACTACCATTAGTCCACTTCAGACTTAAACAGAAAAGCACACACCAAATTCTTTCTCTAGTTCACTGTCTGGCTTTTGTTTTTCTGAAACCTCAGAGGTGTACACTAGAGCCATTCTCAAGGGAATCTGCTTGTGAAATGACCTGCTGGTTGAGTCATTCAAAAGACCTCTTTGGCCAACATGTGGATTCTGCCTCGAAGAAGAAAAGCACAAAGCAGAGCAGTTCCCATTTGTTTTCCTGGGTCAGTGTCTGCAGAGATGTGAGACAAAAACAGGTGAGCTGGTGAAGAGCTTTTCTTGCCCCATGACATCCCTGACTTCACAATGAGTCTTCCTCTGGGGACAAACCTCTCAATGACAAGGGAGCCATATGATTTCATATAGCAGTACATCCCCCAAAGCTTCCTTAGGGGCTAAAATTGTACCAGAAACTAAGTTCTTTTCAAATACACCTGGACACCCCTAAATACAGACCACCCGAGTTTGGAAACTTGGTGGATGCTGACTTATTTTACCTTCTGTCTGGCCAAATCTCCACGGACATCAACTACAATTGGTATAATGCTTGTGAGCTGCTTTGTTCCATAAAATGTCTTAGAAACATGAAAACCCCATGTTTCCTAACTAAATGAGATGGTATGTAAATATGCTGTGTCCTACCACGGAGCAATTCAGACCTGGCGCCTGCCTGTGGCTCCCCGCACAGTTTTTGTGTTCATACTCCAGGAAATGAAAATACTTCTGTGGTTGACAGGGAACAGCGTTTAGAGAGCTAAAAGCATCAGAGTTTGTAAATGGGGAATTAAATCTTTATTGAATTTGTGATTATTTCGCAATAGCAAATCGGGTAGGTCTTTCATTTACTGTGCTGATTACAGGTGACTCACCTTTCCAGACAAATCAGGGTTTAATCAAATAGTGACAGCCTAAAGCAACAGCATCGCTGAGCTGAAAATGTGGAAGAGGCTGTTGGGGACAGACCTAATGGAACAACACAGATTTTAGAGGGACCTGCATCATCCATGCTTGTTTACAGTCCAAAAGATGGATTAAGTTAGAAATAACAAAAATAAGGCAAGTGGATAAACTGAAGATCATGTTAACACTACATCCACTGTCTTTCTCAGAGCTTCCTTTACAAAAACAAAGGGGAAAAGGACTTGATGGTATAAGTACATGCATTTATTGCATTAACAGAGACCACTGTGATGCACGCTGACTTATGTGGCTAGAGATACCCTGAGCATGGAAAATTACATAAACTAACATACCACAATGTGAATATAAATTAAATCTTAAACTGGATCGATATTTAAGCCTCCAAATGTACGGATATTTTTATATAAGCACACTAATATTTCCATTTGCTTCAGCAGGACAACTCTGGCTTTTATTTAAGCCCATTCTGAAGCGTTTGCCTTGCTTTAGTCACACCAAGTATCACATTACTGCTAAGATACCCTCAAGTGGATCATGAATTCAGCAGCCCCTCGACTCCAGTACTGCTATATCTATCACAGCCCTGCGTGACATACAGTAATTATAGGCTGCTGTCAGACTAGTAACATCCTCAACAAGTACTGCTGAGCTCTTGAACGTCAGTGTGCCAACCAGACAAACACAGAGCTCCTCTAAAAGGAGAGATTAACTGAAAGAAAGAAGTCCAAATCCTGCTCTCATTTACCCCTCTTGGATGGGCTATGGATTTGGCTTCCAACATGTTTTGGCAAGCTGCATTCCTCCAGCAGCACAGACTCCTTCCCATGGCTCCTGTGAGCAGAATGCAAATGCAGGAGCTGAGCTGGAGGGGCTGTGCCCACCAACTGCTGCTCTGCTTGGGCAGCTCTGCACATGGTTTGCACTGGATCCTAATTTACACACATTTCTAAGTCAGATTTCTGGGTTTGTTTGCTAAAAATACTTATCTACTCTCCCACTAAAATCACACAGTGCAGGTCGGGATGGTTATTTTTTCTTAGGAAAAGAGGGAAATAGTTTTTCATCTTAGACAAAACAGCAAGGAAAGGAACTTTCCTCAAAAGCATTGAGGAGAGACTAAGCCTGATAAAAGTTAGTTTAGGAATAATCTAGTAGATGAGGTCTTAGAAACCAGTTCCATGAAGAAAATTAATGGGACTGTAATTCTCATTCAAAGTGAATCAAAATTTAAAATAACATATTTCATTCAAAGTCTTGTACAGGAACACAGCCAAGTTTCACCAGTTGCTATGCCAGTAAGTTTTCTGAGAGGGTACATTGGTTACTGAAGCTACTTACTTTTCGGAGTCTATCAGCCCTATGGAATTAGCAGGAGAAGGAAGGAGAGCTGACAGGGGCCTGCACAGAGGACTCACTCAGCTCCAGTGTGCTGCCAGGGCTCCTTTCCACCAGACCACTTGGTCCCCACACCAGCTTGAGGGACTCAAGCTCTCTGTAGATCCTCTTATCTTCTCCCACCAGGTGACTCACACAGGAGGAGGGGGGGGGGGGAGGGTCCTGTCACATGACCTGCAAGCCCAAATTGGGAAAAAACCTGTTACTTATCCAGGTGCACTTCAGGAGGGACCACCCAGCCGGCCAGATCTGTAAATCAGTGTAGAAATTTATAAACTTACTTTATTATGTGTAAATCCATTTCTTGACTTTAAACAACAGTTTAATCTTTTTGTGTTTTATAAAGATCTCTATAGTTGTGGGGTTTGGGTTTACTGGCAGTTTTATATGCCTGTAACAATACACAATTTAAAGACCAAGCTGTAAAGAAATGTATAAAAAAACCTCCTCACATGTAAGGTAATTGGAAAGCAATGTTTTTCTTACCAGGAAATAATTTTACAAATAGAGCCCATATTTCTGTAAATAAGCATCTGCCTTCTCATTAGATTCACATGAACCTATACTGAAATATACATCAGAGAAGTCTGTCAAAGCAGTCACAAAGGAAAAGCAAGAGCAGAGTTTAAAAACAAAGCCTTCAAAAATCGTTATGCTTTTCAAGTCCAGGCAGTAAATAGGACAGGAGAATGACAGGGGAGTTGGCAACAGAATCTCATCACTACAAAAAAAAATTTTTTTTTTTTTCTTAAAATATAAAACTTCTGTTTGGCCAACTGCACACAAGTGGTTTGCAGAGAAGGTAGATTGACATAAGATTCTGACATACTGTAAAATCACAGCCCTAAAAAATGCAATCAAGGGTCCCAAAACAACTGTCAGCCAATGAACGAGCTCAGCAGACATGGCTCTGGGACCACAGGACAGCTCAGGCTCCAATTGTTTTCTTTTCTGCTTCTCAAGAAGCAAAGGATGAATCTAGCTTATAAAAGAGCAAAGGATCAATACCAAAGAGAACATAATTAGAAGATCTTAAAAAAAAAAAAAAGAAAATAAGAAGTAATGTACTTAGAAACAGAGAACAATCTGTCCTTACTGAGCAAGCCCTTGTGTTGCATTGCTGAGTCACCCTGAGGCTTGCACAGCAGCAGGTGACATTTCTGAGATCTGTGTCTTGCTTGATAAAGCTCTGGAAAACTAACATGGAGGTGTCAGGGCATGGAGAGGGGTTTGTCCCTCAATCCATGCTGGAATTGAAGGGCCACTATTTTCTTACTGAGTTGATGTCCACATCCTGTAACATCCCCATCTCTCCCAGGCAACTCCCCTGTCTCTGCTGGAGTTACCTCCCACCCAATATCCTATTTTCCCTCTCCCCCAGGTGCTGGATGTTGGCTTGGGATTTCTGAAGCAAGATTATATACCTACTGGAATTTACACTAGGGGGAACTGCTGCCCCTTAAGAATCACACGGGAGGAGGATGTGGGAGATGCTCTGCTCTACTTTCCAGGAAAAAAAGACACTTGGTGATCTGCCCCCACAGTGCCCCAAGCATTTCTCTCTCGATGGAAAGGAGCTTGTCAGAATATGCACAGAGTGCTCCAGTCTGATCCAAAAAAAATGACTGAGCATGAAATCTGTAGGAGTGCTCTGATGCTCTGGGACATTCATCGTGGCTTTGCTGTGAGAGACCACAGTGCTGGGCACTGTATGGAAATGAAGTGCCTGCCATGGATTAAAAACAAAACAAATGAAAAAAAAAGCACTGAAACCTTCCCTCTTTTGCCCCAGATATTCATAAATTGTATTAATTTGAAAATATGCTTCCTGTTTCTCTTATAAAAACACACTATCCTTTTGTTAAAAGTTTTAGTTCACAATCCACAAAGGAGGAGTTCATATTCCATTTTGAAGAACTGATATTTCGTAGAACTACTTTCCCTGTCTTTCAGTCTCAGCAGAAACTATAAACCAAACTCTTTAAATAGCTTGAAGTGCCTTTCACAGAAATCTTAGTGTCTCACAGTGAGACTAAGCAAACATGGGTATCCCTGTACAGCCTGCGCTAAAGCCCAAGGGTATCTCATAGCCTAGGTAGTAACTCCAAATTGTTTACTATTGAGAACAGAATTTTCAAAAGCACTTTGTAATGGCTTAAATCTGCTGCTATGGCAGGACTGCCATCCCCTCTTGCAGGCACAGAGAAATAGCATCAGATGATGCTGACTGGGGTGGTGCAGCACATTTCATTGCCACGGGCTGAAGAGAGAAGTATGAGAGGGACTCCACCCCCACAGTGACTGAGTATCACACTTGGGATATTTAAAGTTACTCTCTTTCTTCTTCTGAAGCCTGCTAAATGTCTGACCTAATGTCTCAAGGAGTTTTGAAATAATGAGGCAAATGAGAAAGTTGGAAGCTGCAGACTTTGCTACTCATCAGCCAACCATCCCTTCAGGTATAGCTCTTCCCTATTATTTCATGCATGCTTCCTAAAGTTTCCCTCCTCAATTTTCCCATTTATTTTCTAGCTGCTGTTAAAATGCATCATTTTCCAGCATGCCATTGCATCCTCCATTAAAAAAATGTAGCCGGAACAAACTGATCAAACTTTAAAACAATATGCATGTTGTTTTACAGGCCAGTTTAAATCCCTGGTTTGGGTCTCTCTCCCCAGTAATTCCCAAATAGCTTTTCTTAGGCAGTCCTACCCATGGTGCAAAGTGTTTGGGGAGGGGAACTCAGGAGACAAGGAGCTACTCCAAACTGAGGTGCAAGCCAGCAGATGAGAGCCCAGCCAGGTGCATGCTCCTTCGAGGCTGGAAAACAGCTAAATCCACACCCCCAATGTAGCATATCAGAGGCTTCTCGTTAACCCCATAGCGTCACCTTTGCTGGATCAGACCCGGAGCACTCAGCATTTTGCAGTGCTGATTTTCCTTCCAGCTCAAGAGAAGTTGGACATGCACCAAGGCCAGCTGGCTGCGAGTTTCCCGAAGGCATAAAACATTAATGTCTTATGGTGGTTCATGAGATATTAGTCCAAGGACAGCACTGAAATTGGCAGTGTCCCAGGGCTTGATAGAAACTTGTTTTGGAATCCCATTTACTTCAGAAGACAGGTAACTTCATCATCTTTCACGCTCTTTTGACAAATCTGTCTCTGCTTCATGAGAAAGTATGAAGAAATTTCACGATTCCTTAAGAAAATAAGAGTGAATTAATGAATAAACTCAGTGAATGAGACTGCAGAGGCATTTTTCCCCAGCCCATATGTTGAGTCAGTGGCCAAGGCCAGGTGTTTTTTCATAGGGAGTTGCAATCTTGGAGAATAACATGTCTCCACTATAAACTAAATTTATGCCTGAAAGCCTTACCCTAACTGTATGCACACACTTCTCAGAATAGAAGTTGGTTTTTTCCTCGCAACTTGCTGAGTTTGGAATTTTCACCTTGCTTTGGCAATAGTATCCATAAGCAAAGCACAAACTGTGTGAAAAAGCATCTTCTGGAAAGCTGAGTTTCAGTTTCACCAAAATCCTTTCAAACCGTGTATCCAGAAATCCTTGAATTCACCCTTTGTGAACCAGCAA
>NW_020955213.1:5282980-5283974 GCF_003031625.1 Empidonax traillii | reverse complement strand
GTTTTTTCCTCGCAACTTGCTGAGTTTGGAATTTTCACCTTGCTTTGGCAATAGTATCCATAAGCAAAGCACAAACTGTGTGAAAAAGCATCTTCTGGAAAGCTGAGTTTCAGTTTCACCAAAATCCTTTCAAACCGTGTATCCAGAAATCCTTGAATTCACCCTTTGTGAACCAGCAAGCATTTTGACAACCTGAAGTTGGTAACTGTAAGAGAATAAACCCAGAAAATTTCATTCAAAGCAAATTCCTGCTCAGGAACTGCTGTTAGATTTCCCAAGCAACCTGGAAGAGAAATGGTGGGTAAAGTTTCAGTACCAACATGACAAGACTTTTTTGGGTACTAGATGTTACTTAGTAACTTCTGGCTAGATTTTAGCCCACCATTATCTCCTATTGTGCATTTTTTTCATCTGTTTAGGGTAAACAATTCAAAAAACCCAAGAGGAACAATTACCCAATATTTTACTTGTCGACACTGTTAATAAACATTGTGTTAAAATTATTCACAAATAGAAGTCTTTGAGCAGGTAGACACTGTCACTAATCTGGGACAGGACATCTGTACAGCACTTTCTCATGATGCTCATGAGAAAGCAGGGTAATGACTTTTACAAAGTTTAATACATCCCCAAGGTGATGGAAAACTAGTTCTAGGTAATGGTCTGAAGAAACCTTGAGAATATGTGAATGATTATATTATGACTAAAGAATGCA
This sequence comes from Empidonax traillii, assembly GCF_003031625.1. NCBI lineage: Eukaryota > Metazoa > Chordata > Aves > Passeriformes > Tyrannidae > Empidonax > Empidonax traillii. The sequence goes on along the minus strand of NW_020955213.1, from coordinate 5,283,259 downwards.
TACTAATATTGCTGTAATGAAACCAAAATCCATCAGGTTATAAAGGATCAAAAATAATAGTAGAGATGGAAAACCTTGAATTTCCCCAAAAGAGTCCAGGAGAGTGAGATCTCATGGTTTTCTAACTCACTTCTGCTCTATTTCCTGTCCATATCTTGAAAACCAGCTCTATTTTCAAAACAATTGTACAATAAACCTCTTTTTTTTTTTCTCCCCACTATATTTCCCTCCCCTATTTGGAAGAAGCAAAAAGGCTTCTGCAATAGAAAGAGTTCCTTC
>NW_020955213.1:5140279-5282887 GCF_003031625.1 Empidonax traillii | reverse complement strand
AGAGTGAGATCTCATGGTTTTCTAACTCACTTCTGCTCTATTTCCTGTCCATATCTTGAAAACCAGCTCTATTTTCAAAACAATTGTACAATAAACCTCTTTTTTTTTTTCTCCCCACTATATTTCCCTCCCCTATTTGGAAGAAGCAAAAAGGCTTCTGCAATAGAAAGAGTTCCTTCCTATTTTAGCAGCCAGTGTTTTAATGAGAATATTTCATGTCTTTTTACCGATTGGGAAACCTTTTGGCAACTCCTCCCTATCTATCCCTCACTACACACCCAGATCCCTTTTCCATTTCTCTTTCATGAGTCCTAACACATAATTTTTAACTAGTGAGCTAAAATAATTTTTCAATACTATATATTTTGGCCTTATTTTAATACTGTATTTACTTTCTTTGATTGCCAGTGTTCATATTCTATAAATTATCCCTTTTTTACAAGGGCTAAAATCACTTTGCAATTCCAAAGGTAGAGTGATCAGAGTTCTGCAACTCTTTGCTTCCTGAGCAGGTGCCCAGCTCTGTGCTGACTCCTTGATCACAAGGCTGAAACTCTTCTTGGAGATGCACCATTTGGGATGAAAAGCAAACTTCAACCCCACAGAATGTCAGGAGGGGATGAATCATTGTACATACCAAAAACCACAAAAGCGGCTCACATAAGACTTACAAGTGATCCATAAAAGATTGAGTTTACACAATATTGACTAAGAATTATTGTTGATGCCGTGTCGTGGGACCAATCTGTTGCAGAGGGAGAAGGGAGTAAAAATATCGGAGTCCTGGGGTGGTCTGACACAAGAGGGAAATGAACTGGCCACCCAAAAATTGGAGTTAACACCAATTTCCTGGACCACCACCAAGGGCTAATTTTATTACTGTCAGCAGAAGGTACCTTAGGAAATAACCAGCTGTTGGGAGACCCCCAGTGTGCAGTATGGCTGATTACCATGGGAATCCAGCAACACACAGGATCAAGGCCAGCTGTGCTGCTTTATCCTCTCTGCTGAATATTTTAAAAATTTAAACTGACTTGAGAGTAAAAGCAGAAAGCAGCAAACCTTCCTTAGGCCTAAACAAGGAATGAACAATATTTTTATCTTACCCAGCAGGATGCTGAAGGGACTTGGTGGCAGTTGGAACCCGTGAGGTTACACGAGGAAGAAACTAGCACCAGGACTGTGCTTTGGACTTCAGAGGATGGCACAGATCCTCCAGATGAAGCTGATGGTTCCCCACCAGTTGGTTTTATCAGTCCAGGCAGAGTTAGGCATAGTTTTACAGAGCTACAACAGGGGAACTTGCATCTTTTCCATGATAAAACATAACAGCACATCTGGAACCATAACTGTAGATGTTCAACATGTTTAAAGTATTTCTGGAAAGTAGGTGGTTGAAAGAGTAAAATGTGAAACTTCTAACACTAGTCATGGTCATCAGTATGTTTTTACTGAGGGAGCAAATTGCTCTACATTTACTAATTGCTTTCTAGATTATGTGGCAAAGCTGCTGAACTGGTGGGATATTGCAGCAGGTACCTGCAGTGAGGTCTGGGTCAAAAAGAGGGATGTTTTTCTGTAAAAAGTTTCAAGTATTATACTGAGGTTTTGGAGGTCCAAAATCTCAACCACTTTCCAAAAAAGAGCCTGACATTCCTGTAAAATAATACTGTTCACAAAGAGCTAGATTAGAAGAAATGCAATTGGTGGTAGAGCAACATTAAAACGCAGGAAATATTAGCAGCCAGCTGCCTAGTAACTGGCATCACATACTCTCCCAGAGGGAAGGAAGGAACTGATCTCCCTGGGAGGAGGGAGGCAGAAAGGCAGAGAGTTGCACTGTCGGGTGATCTACCCCCTCGTGAGCATGTCTGTAGCTTGAGGAAATTTTGTATTATTCACTGATTAGATACAAGAGGATTTTGCTTGGAAGTGAAAGGCATGGAAGGATTTTGATACATGGACATTGTAAAATATTAGTGATATTAAGAGTGTTATTTGTTGTCAGTTAAAAGTATGAAGCTTCTTTGCATAACTACATAAATTACTCCATTATTCATATTTTTACAGCTAAATAAATATTTTTATCCCTGTTTACTGCCAGGAGCTTTAACTAACTGCTTTCTGTAATCCTTTTATGAATCTCACTTGTAATGCATTATATCTGATATAAATTCTGAGCTTTCCTCTGGTACTTTCACTAATTTAGATTCTAGCTGCCTACCACGTTCTGCAGGCTGGATCAGTCCTTTTGCTGATCTTCTGAAGCCCCCTTGTTGCTGTCAGTGAGCGCAGAACTATTAAAGCCTTTTGAAGCAAAGTGGGTGAGAATATGTAATATGTTGGTTATCCCATTTGTTACCCTGAGTAAATTTAAATCTAACCTATGTTAAAGTAATTATGTTTGTGAGATGCATTCAACTCTAGAGCTGTTTTTTTGGAGCCAACAGGAGTTTTCTCTGTGATGCCAGTAAACACATTTGGTCCACAGTTTTGCTCCTGTCAGATGGCTCAGAGGCCACTGACACTACTGGAAGAGTCCCCATGGCACAGATATCCTTTGGATCAGAGACTGAGTGAATGCAAAATGCCAAAAACCTCTAAAACTAACACTGAATTAACAAACCATTTGCAATACCTGTCAAGAACAGAATATTAATCTATAACATAACTACCTCTAAAAATGAAATATTTCAGTTAACATAAGAAACAGGAAAATATGAGAATTTTCTGTCATACTTTGATGCTTCACTTACCACAGTGATGAATCAAAATAATTGCTTGGTCCAGCATTTACTATGACGCTAAATACAGTGCTGAATGTATTGATCCTTTATATGAACAGCTCTTTGAACCTCGACTGAGTGCCCTGTTGCATCTCCTTAGTTCTTGTACTTTAAATTGAAGGAGGGAAACACATTTAAATGTCATATTCTGCCAGGAATTCTGATTCTCTGTGCGCATTTTTAGTTCATCTTTGTCATGACAAGTGTTAGTGCTCAGGCTGGGTTTCTCTCATTTCAGTTACCAGTAGTGGTCTGGAGAATTTTTCAACACATGAAAAAAATTTTCCATGAGACTGCTAAATTATTTATTACCCCCAGCTACAGAAAGCCTTTAGAGGGTTGTAACTTCTGGTTGCTGGCAACCCAGCACTGAATCCTCTCAGCTCAGGGCTTTTCCTGTGGAAAATGTGCTCCTGCAGGACCATTTCTGTCCAGTTTCAATCAAGCCCTGACATGCTTTTGCTCTGCTCAGTCCCACCAGTGGTGCCTGCACACAGGCAGCACTCCATCCAAGCATCCCGAGTTTTGACATGATTTGGGTCCTCACCCCAAGCTCTAGGGATTGCTGTTCTGTGATGCTTTTGGTTGCACTCCTTCTGTACGTTGCAGGCCTCCTGGTATTTTAAATGTTTGAGAGGGATGTCTCTGAGTGTGGATTTTTGATGCATTAGGACCTCATCAAAAAGAAGAGATGAAAGTAAAATCACCTTTGAAAGCTTTGATTTCCTGGGTGTAATTTCCATAGCAATGACAGAGGGGAGAGACTGCTGTATTTGAAAATCTGATTTTGGGATAACTAAAATAATTATCAAATAAACACAGTGAGAAATAGGCAAATTTATGCAAACAATATTTAAAAATTCACTGGCCAGGACCAGAGTAACATACCTGTAAAAACACTGCAAGAGGAAGGAACTGATTGCATTAACAGGGAATGCTGCTGGGTAGCCGTACAGGCTTCTCTCTGAATATCTTATAAAGGACTTACAATCCAGACAGATACTGTTCATGCTTTAATTTTTATCCAGCTCTGATTTTCAAATATCTTTCTGTCAGAAAGAAAATTAAAGGATTTCAGACACACAATTTGATTCACAGAAATAATAAGATAAAACTCCTGACTGGAGGTAAAAACCCTGATATATTAAAACCATGGGAAAGTGTCCTTTGGACGATTTGACATCAAGATTTGAGCCTCCCGTGAACTTCACAGGTTGGAGACAGCTCAGTCAGAGACACACTTAGGTCCAACTGGACCAGAAGGAAAGATATGCAGATTACAGTGAAAGGAACAGTTGTCATCCAGATTAAGGGAGAGCACAGGGTTTTCTTGGGGAATTGCTTCAGGAGCCAAAGGGCCATCTGGCTGCTGTGTTAGATGTTGGTCCTGACACTAGGTCTTACCCAAAATATCATTCTTCCCTTCTTACACATGCTCTGCCACTTCTGGTGTTGCTCTTCCTGCTCTTTTCCCACCTTCAAATACACCTGCACTCACCTCAAATCAGCTGCACACACACATGCAAAATGTTGGTGGATCACCTGCAGCTCCCAATGACCCAATGGCATCCATGTCCTCCTGATCCATCGGTTACAGGTGGGATGACACACCCTCTGCCAACACAGCTGCTTCACAGAAACAGTGGCAGAATTTACTGTTTCAGATCATAATTGAAAAAAAAAAAAAAAAAACACCAAATCTTTAGATATTTGAAGCCCAGGCTAATAAGGGAGAGGGTGAAAGATGACACTGCTGGAAAGAAAAATATTAAGCTTGAGGGATCCTCTGCAATATCCATTCTGCCCCTTGCGGCACCCCCACTCCTTTCTGATAACAACAGCATAGCATCAATTGCTGGGCATTACTCCATGGAATGAGAAAGTTGGGGAAAATATGGGGTTAAAACACAATGTTGCTAATCACATCCATCCATTTTACTCCCATCTCTCCAGTGAGGAGGCAGGAGGGGTGGTGGATGCTTATCTCTGAGGTCCTTTCCTGAACTCTCCAGCACCAACGCATCCTCAGCCCTTCAGATGCTGGGAACCCACCCAGAAACTCCTCTGACAGCAGTTCCAAATCGTCTTAATAAGCAGGTGAACCCAGAAGCCCTCCTGCATCAAGACCTGGGAATCTGTGACCAACCCATCCATGATATTTGTGGGACCTCATGATATCCGGGGACCTCCCAGTGCTGTGGTGGGTGAGGGGAATGATCATGACAGTGATAAAATATTCTTATCATGACAGCAACCAGGCTGCCCAGTCTGCACAGCACCCCAGTGCTCCAGGGGCAGCAGGTTCAATAAACAGCCTCTACAAAAAAAAAAAAAGTTCATTCTTTTCAACAACACCAGAGAAAGTGAGGACACTTTTCAATAAAATCACAGAACCCTAAGGTTAACAGAGATTAACAGCAAAGAGGTTTATTAAGCGTGAATCATTTCCTCCTTATTGTCCTCAAAAGCATTAGAGTGTGCTTTTCTTTTCTGTAAGCCAAATGTGTAACTGGCATTATTAGTTTCCTCCTCCTCTCTCCCTCTCCTTTGGTTTTTAATTAGAGCATAGAGGGGGGGAAATACACATTTGATATGAAGAAGAACTGAGGAGGGAGAATGATAATACTGACTGTTTCAATTATTCCTACACAAGATGAGCCAGATTTCTGTACGAGCTCAGCCTCCACTGTCAGCACTGGATCTGAGCCATGGCCAGCACTCGCTGTTCTCCGTGGGGCTGGAGCGCTCTGGAGATCCGGACATCACCCAAGTGTGGAGTGGGTGCAGGGCTCTGCCTTGGTTTTATTGCAGTGATGAAGCCAGACTCCTCCAAACCATTGGCCTTGCTTGGACACTATGTCTCTGGAAAAGAAAAACTTGTCATCAGCACAGTACTGCTTTAGGTTGAATGGCCCTTGCTTTGCAAATTCTTACTGGCAGGGAACCACCCTTCAGCCTCTCATATCTGTCGCCTTCAGACTCTCAGCTCAATATGGATGGATCTGTTTGCTCATCTTATTTCCTTTATGCTGAACCTTCTCAGTACACTTCCAAGGCTGTATCTCCCCAACCAATCTGTCATTCCCTTACCCAGCTTGGATACAACCAGTTCTGTTGATGGTTGGACATGTACACAACCCAGTCTCTTGCCCCAAGCTGAACTGCATCCACTGGACCATATCACATACACAGGCACAGACCTTGGGCCAAGGGCCTTCTCTGCCTCTCTGCCTCCTTTTCCTTCCCCACCCAGGTCAGGAAAAATGTAAGATTAGATCTGATAAAGCTGCAGTGATCCTTGAAAACCAGTTTACTTTCCATCATTCAACAAATACTTAAGGAGTGGTTTTGTGCAGAATACATTTAAATGTAATTATTATTCCTGACTAATATATTTCAGGTGGTGTATATTGTTTGCAAAACACTGTCACATGTATCTATGGAAACCACAGGATAAAGTGCCTTATCCCCATGTCTCCATCAGTTAATTCCATATCGTTTTGCCAATGTATTTACTCCAGCAATTCAAATGTTTAATTCCAGCTTGGTTTCATTTATAAACATGATTTTATGACAAAAGCATTTTTACAAAGTGGGTGTTAAAGTGACAATCACTTCCAACATGATCTCTTAACCAGCAAGTTTTTCAAAAAGTGCATTTGCAAAGGCAGTGAGGAGCATGCTGAGAAAGGGTTTGCTCCACTCTGATGCTTACTGTGACACAGGAGGAGATGGGGCTGATACTTCTACATCTGGAAAAGAAATTTATGAGTGCAAAGCACTAATCACTCCAGCCTCATCACTGGCACAGGCAGTAGCAGCCCCTCTACCAGCCCTGAAAGGCAGCCAGCAGAGCCGCGCAGAGACAAGCACACTTTTCTCAGCCCTCCCTAGCCTGCTGGTGGTCCTGCACATCGGCATTTTGGAGCAAGGTGGTCGGCTGTGTTCAAGCGTTACACATGACAAATGAATTTGTCTCAGCTGTGGATTCAGCATGCACACAGCCCACTAAGTCATTTCAGGGTCTGTCTCTAATTAAATGTAAGCAAATACAGACAAGGATTAGAGAAATCCAGACCGCCAAGAAAGATGAGAACTTGTAGTTCCTTCACAAGTTTTAATCTCTCCCTATTTTGCAGAAGACTGAACACCTTGTCAATCCTCTTAAATACAAGCTATACAAGTTCTAAGGCAAGGCACTTGCAGGAGGTAGTTTATCTCAAGCACACAATTCATTTTGAATGGTATTAAATTTTTCCCACAGTAAGTGCTGCAGCTGTTCCCACCTACCAATACCTGTGTGCTCCACATCTCAGCAGGGAAGAGAAGGATGTTATCCAGAGGTGTGCTGTCAGCTGCATTTCAGACCCCAGTGCTGCACTCTTTCCCTGCTGTTACAAGGTCCACCAGGGTAGATAAAGCTTTGCTGGCAGAACCCCAGGGTAACAGGCTTACACCAGTGTAATACTAAACTGAGAGAACTCAAAAAATATCTCACTGAACTTTAGGGAAGAGGCAGCAAAGGGCTCAGGATTACAGTGAATAAGTTCAGCTACCACAACCAGAAAATTGGAAATCTTTTCCCTTGGTTGCTCTGTTTTTACCTGCAGAGGTGCCACCTCCCGCTGGGGAGCAGCCAGGACAGCTTTTGCCTGGTCAGGCAGTCAAGAACCCTATCATACTACAGAGCAGAAACTTTGTTGGTGTCCCTATTCCCCATATGCAAGAAGGGAGGGAAAAGGTGGCAAAGATTTTGTAACTTGCTGTCAGAGTAATGGAGAAAACTGACCGCAAAAAAATAATAATAAAAAAGAACACAAAGTACAGTATTCCCTGGAAATCAGTAACTTGCATTCCTCTATCTGTCATATGTAAGCTCCACATGAGAGAAAAACTTAATGTCAGAGCTTTGGAAAAGACCCTTTCCCAACGCAGATGCAAGAAGCAGAGGCAGGATTTCTGCAACTCTGACCAGAGTTGAAAGGGTCCCGAGCTGCTGATGGCTCTCACTCAATCCCAAAGATGAGCTGATGTTTCCTCTTTGGGAGCAAGAATGAAACCTGGCTTGTGCTTTCATCACCATGTACAAGCATGGGCGTTCTGTGACATTTTGGGAGGTGATGGCAGCACAAATCTGTGGGTTACTTCAAATACAGCCAAAACACTCTGTGCAGAGCAGGAGGGTGCTAAGTGCAAAAGCACAGATTTGGTAACATCTCCTTATTCTGCTGGGGGCTCAGGAAAGGAAGGGAAATGGATCAGTTTGCCCTGCCCTTCACCTTCATCTCCTTTATTCTCGCCTTATATCAAAGATCTACCTTGGAAGACAGTTTTCTGATTTAAAAACGAAATACCTACCCAAATCAGAAATCTGTTACCTCCTCTAAAACCAGCTAAAGGTTGAGCCTGGTGGGTCTGGAGGTAGTTTACATGCTTCACTGCAATGACATTTAGGGATGTGGCACAGCAAACACTGGGAGCTGACTTGTTACAGTACATTTATGCAGCTAAGCCAGATGAAGGCTACACTTCAGAAGATGGTGTCTTCTACCATCCTTTGTATGTTTATTGTCTCGATCCAATTTAATTCCTTCATTTGATTTGTAAAGGGACAAAGCCTGCAGAACTTGTAAATTAGAGTTTGCCCAGCAAAAGTTAAAGTCATCATTTTCTGTAATAAAAGGCTTAAAAGCACACAAAGCGCACAATTCCCAAATGGAATTGGGAGGACTATGAAATCCAGACATTACTGATGTACAATGTGCTTAAAGTTAGAAGTTTCTGCAACATTTAATAAACAAAAAATCACTTGTCATACTGTTAATGTGTAACGAATATGAAGGCAACTTCAGAAATGCCAGAGCATGTACATGGTCTTGAAGTGTTATTCTTTGAAGATAGCTTTGATGCTTTTCTAGACAGAATAATTTTTCTGCATAGTATTTGAGGTTGATGTGCAAAACAAAACAATCACTTTAAGAGTTGAGCCTCAGCCTTGAGAAAAATTCCTCCTACCTGTGACCTTTTGATATTCTGTAAGTGATGGAAGAAAAGAAATCAGACCATTCCCTCCACCCCATCCTTCAGCAAGGGACCCTCTTCTAAAACTCAATACCTAATCACATGTATTCAAAATTCTGTTATTCTCCTTCACTGCTCCTAGTCCACTCATTACAGCACCACTAGAAGATGGAGAGACATGAATTCAAGTCCCTGCCTTGCAGGTTTTCTGTGTATCTGAGATTTCCTCTCAGACACATCCCAGAGACTCATTGGTTATACAGGCAAAGCAGAGACTGGCCTGAATTTCAAATAATTCCAAAGAATGGTTGTTATTGGGTTTATGAGCATCTGTTTTGCCAATGTGGGCTGTGGGGGGGCTTCCAATGCATCTGCTGACTGTATCCCATGGGGAAATCTGCATATGGCATGTTCTCATTTGAATACCTTAATGGCAAGGAATAGATTTCTTTTCAAGTTACAAGATAGGCTTTTCAAGGCAATTTGTTTTCACCTGAGGCTCCCAAGCCCCCTTTGGAGAAGCAGGGAATCACATCCAGGACTCTCAATCCCCAAAGCATGGCATTAAGCACAGGGAAGGGGATGCTCCAAGGCAGAAGTTTGTGCAGGCTCATAATTGTTCTCCTGAGCATCACCAGCACTCTTTGGTTTTGCAGCTCATGCATCCCATCTATCAAGCATCTCTTTTCTTGTGCCCACACCACCTGGATGGGAAAACACACTACTCTCAGGGCTCATCTCATACACACCTGCCTCTGCACTGACAACCTCTTTCCCTTTCATTAGTTCCTTGTTCATCACAGTTTTCTTTTCTATTCTTTTGATTTTAACTGTGCCACAACACTGTCCCCTCTGCAGTGCATGCCTACCCCTGCCACACCCCTCCTTGAACAGGAGAGACCCAGACTGCACATCTCCAGCCCAGATCTGAGCACCAGGACTCCAAATGCAGCCTCCTTTCCAGAGGTAGAGCTGAGCATTCCCTGCCGAGCATCGCCACCTGCAGCCCAGCCCAGCGGCTCCCGGGCTGCCCCTCAGCAATGCTGGCCATAAAAGCTTCACGAGCAGCACGCTGGGGCGCCTGATGGATGGCCCTCCTCACTGCTTTGGCCTCTGTGGCCTCAAACTGGAAATGAGAACAGTGATCTCATGTTAGAGACACGATGACTCAACTGCTGAAGTTAACCCAGCCCCACGCTATTAGCGCAGTATTTAAACATCTTCACCAGAGCTATAATTGATGATGATGTTGCATTTGTGTCCAGCAGCGCCACAGGGGCAGTTTAAGACCCAAGCTCTGCAGAAACTGCATTTAAGTAGCTATTTCTATAGCAGAATTCAAAGCTAAGTCCTGACTGTCATTGTACAGGTGATATTTTTATGGATTTCTGCAAAAGAAAACCAGAATGCTATTCCAAACAAACAACAAAGTTATCTGGCATCACATGCTGTCTACACTGTATACTAAGAGAAGGGGAGGAATAAAGCCCCTGTTGGCTGCTAAACTTGATTTAGAGCTCCAGTCTGTATTTAATCACCCTGTTAAAAAGGCAGAAGCACTAAGGACTGATCTCTTCTAGTGAATCTTTCCTCTAACCACCATCTCCTCCAGCCGTCTGTTGATGTCAGCCCACTCATGGAGGGGGTGACAGAGACACATTCTGTGGCTTATTGGAGCAAAGCCCCCTTCATGCAGAGTTGTCACTGATCTGGTGCACTACAAACACAGCCACGTGGTTCCCCAGCCTTTGGGTCGGTGAGAGACGTGGCTGTGGGAGGTAACACTGCAACTATCATAACAGAAATGTTCAAAATTAGCAGATAATTTTAGCACCAGCATTAAAAAAACCCAACAACCTATCTTTCATCTCTGGAGTTTGCATAATGAGAAAATATCATGGTTCCATGTATTAAAACTCAAGAGAAGTCCAAATGCAATCAGGTCTACAATTCTATTGGAATTATCTTTTGGTACCTTGAGCTGGTTCAGAAATGGATTGGATTGGGAGCTATTAATTGACAGAAAAAGAGAACGAGATTTCATTGAAAGCCTACAGCAAAGTCACATTTGCTTTGTATTTAAACTTAAACTTTCCATGCTGTTACTTTTAAAAAAGCATTTCCAAAAATTGCTTTTCACCATGTAAAGTGTCAGAGCTTTTTCGCTTGGTATCAATCACTGTCTTGTTATATCACTGGGATCAAAGTCTAGTGTTTCATTTTTGTTTTGAGACAGTGGTCTGATACCTGGAGAAAGGTTCTCTTTCCAGAAAGAGCTCTGATAACAGCCCTTGGTGAGACACAGTCAGTACCTATCTGGCTGCCCAAGGAATAACACAACCACATCCCCCAGGTGCACAGCAGCTGATTTTCCTGGCCATCAGCAGCTCTTGGGGCTTTTCCCAAAACATTTTTTTTCTGGCAAAGAACAATTTAGAGAGGAAAAAATCAACCAGCAGCATATGTGAATAAGCACACTGTTTGCAGAGGTAAACAACACCCTGAGGCATCACGTTATAAACCAGTGACCTTGTGATGGCAGTGAACCACAACAAAGCACCAGAGCCCCTCTCAGGACCCAACAAACAGTGATTTGGGTTTATTCTGTGCTAAGCAAGCTAAAGAAGTAACCAGACAAGATTGAGCATCTTGTCTCAGTCACCTTCACATACATCATATGGACTTCTCTGTCTATGACCTACAGACATCTATCCTCTATCACAGACTACTTAAGATGCTCAGACTTAGTTCCGGGGGTGGGAAGGGTGGAGGGCACTCAAACTGCAAGAAGGAGAATTAAACTATAGGTTTTTCCCAGAGAGAGGGGCCCCAAGGATCTCTACCAGCTCATCTGCTGTTCTGTGTAATTCCTGAGGGGCTGGGAGAAGACAGCTGTGAGCAGCAAGGCAGCCACACTCACAGGAGACACTGCTGTTCAAATTAATCCAGATCCCTACTTTGCTTGAGGTACTTTGGTCCACTGGAGTAAAACTGGGTATCCAAAACTACAGCCACTTCCCTGCTATTGCCAGTGAAGCCCATATCTGTGATTCTCACATGAACCCTCTCAGGGGATGAGGAAAGCCACAGCAGGGCTGAGGGAGTGGCATAAAAGCAGGGACCAAATCTTTAAACTCTTGGATTTTAGTACTTAATACTTTCAAAATGGTAAACAAAAGGGGGTTTTTGTTATTTCCTTCAAGAAAAATAACTCCTAGGAGAAAGTTTCCTCTATGTTTTCCATATATTCTCTTGTAAAGCACTACTGACACTCACATAAATTTCTCTACATTAAGCTCCTCAAGACATTGCTTAAGAGGAAAAATCCACACAAGTAAAATAGTTAGATTCATACATTAAATATGATGAAACACAAAGCACATATAAGATGCCTGTGAAATATTTATGTGCACATTTATTTTCTTGTAAATACTTTCTCCATAAAGACTCTGGCTTGATCCTTTGTATAAGATGCAGTTTTTGCTGTGAAGTGCAGTCACTGGACAATGGCAAATATGATTTTTCTCCCAGTCTCAGAATGACAGTGATGCCCAGTACATCAATGAAATTTCAGTCCGTGTTAGCATCACTGATGGAACAGGAAATTGGATTCCACTGACTAATCCATTGTTAATGATTTCACTTCATAAATACACTTAGGCTTCCTTATAACTTCTTGCTGTTAGAACGGGTTTAAGCTTTGGGAAAAATATTCTTGGAAGAACCAATTATCAGCAGAGAACCTTCTAATATTTTGATTATTTTTCACAGGTAAGAGACTTCAAACCCAGGCTTGGCTGGAAGAGATCAAGTGCCGCTGCCTCAACCTCCTGGCAGCAAACAGGGCTACTTTTTATAGGCTTCAATTCCATCTATGGGAAGGGCCCAGTGCTCTGCAGTTTCACAGAATGGAAACTCTTGATTATCTTCATCAGTTCTGAACAGGTGACCTTGAGCTGCACCACAAGCTCCTCGTGGCAACGTGGTTTTGAAGCGAGACCCTTTTGCCAGGGATCTGTGCCAGGAGGACACAAGTGACCAAAGCAGAAATGTATCCAGACATAACCTTCTCTGCTATTCCTCCCTGGCTCTGACTTGAAGGCCTCCATTCCTGTTCTTCATCTCAAACTGTGTTCAGGCTTATATGATTTGCTGCAGCAGTAAGTTCTGCATGTGTGCTTAGAGCTACATTTTGGACATATGTTAAATAGGAGGAGATAAATGGAAGGGTGTCTGAGGAGTGAGTCAGGACCTCACCACGCTTCCCACTAAACATCACACCCCAATAAAAGTCCTTCTCCTCCCCACTGCATTTCTCTGTCTTAACAGTCTGTCAGGCATTCTCAGCAGTAAAGCATCATCTCCTCTAAGTCACGCTGGGAAGATCCTTAGAGGGCTGATATCTCCCTGGAAGGGTTAGCCGCTCATAACATGTGCCTGTGAGGAGGGTAAACTCCTCTAGCCAACTGGAAAATATTAAATAACCAGGTAAGACATTAAGGTAAAGGCAGTACTAGGTAGAAAATGGAATTGCCCAGGAATATGGCTTATAAACAAATATTGACCCCTAAGGCTTTGCTCTGGTCAGAGCATGTTGAGACCCTTAGGGTTTTGCATCAGAGCCTGCCAAGAATAAGGCTCCACACTGGAAGTGCTTGAAGGGAAAAGTTAGTAATATATAGTACAGAATTTCCAAGCACAAAATAAAGTTTCCTGTTTCCTACCCAGCTCCACGGGAGATTTTTCAGTATTATGCATTACTTGAATTTTAGAATGGTTCAAGTAAATAGATCACAAATAGCAAAGGAAATGTGTTTCAATAACACAGGTGTCCACATGAATATATGCATGAATCCTGGCGCATATTTTTATTTTGCTAAGAATTGAAAAGTTGCCCTCTGGCATCTCTCGTTGTTTGCTGTAAAGCTCAGATGAAAACACAAACAGGAAAGGACACAAAACTCACTGGTGATCCTGAAGAAACACTGCATCAGCCCAAAAGGCTGAGATTACATAAATCTGCCTGAAATACCCTAAAATAAGTGGCAGCTGGACAGCTCATAATTCTGGAGGGACATTCAAACTGGACATCCGAGGTAGAGACAACTCACACAAAGAGTTACCAAGTAAATGCACTGTATTCATAAATTTAATCCACATGTGCTCCTCCATCACAACCACCCTCCCCTGCCTTAGCCTTTCTCTTCTTGCCCATTTCCTCCCTCCTCCTCCACTCTCAACCTAAAAGAGAGAGAGCTGCAAGGTTTGTAGGCCATGTCCATATGATATATTCATTTTTGTCTTCAGCACTACTTCTCTTTCCATTATGGATATTTTGTTCTAAATAACCTCTAATTTGCTTCTTTTGACACTCCCTGCATTGTGCTTGCATTTATTAAACAGAATATGGTACCAGAGAGAGAGAAATAGATGCTGTTTTAGAAACAACTTAATGACTAAACTATTTGTTTGACAATTCAGAAAGAAGGAGAGTTCTAAGTTTTCCCAAAGAATATCACATGTTTCAGTTATAAAACAGCATCTGGATTCCCCATGGAAACATCTATCTGTTGGGAATGTCAGTGACAAAATTCACACAACTCTACATTCAGTCCAGTTCAGCCCCTTGCAGCTGGGGAATCCCAGACACTAAATCATTCTGCTAGAACACCACTCCATCAGACAAATGACTATACTTGGTTACATTTTAGTCTTGTTTGGCAGTGCACTGCTCGGCATAACTTTTGTAATGCTGCCAGTGGTCCAAGAAATTCTGTATTTGTTTGAGCAATGCTCATGGCTTTTTTTTCCCCCCTTACAAGGATCTTACCTTTATTGGAATAGAGTTGAGTAACCAGCTTTAACTCAGGCATTTGCAGAGAATGTCTCAGTTTGAATGAGACAGAAGTGTTTGCTAAGGAGGGTGAGTTATGAGGAAGACCAACCTATGACAAGAGAGACTGGCTCTACCTTCACTCCATGTTTGCATTGTGCATGTTCGGGTGGTTTTTGCACTGATGCAACCGGAGGTCAGGTGGTTTAAAAAGAGGGTAACTTACTCAACACTGTTTTCCACATCCTTCCTGAACTGCAATGGAGTTGCAGTGTGAGTAGTATGGATGATAAAACTAAAAGGAATTTGATATATTTTAAAACAAACACAATTTGAGCTCCAAACCTCACATTCTGGCCACAAACAGCACTGAAATGCCTAGTTCCTTGAGGCATCAGACCACAGCTAAAAATCTGTGAAGATGTATGTGTAAAATAGCCACATTATCTGCATTTTGCTCTCTCATATGTTTTACAGCTATTAACTTCTCTGACAGTGATACTCTCTAAGATTAATTTTCAAGCAACAAAGAACTAATATGCTCCCTCCTCTCCTCAGCTGGGCAACCACAGCTCCCAGGTCACGATGCCTCTTTGCTGCAGGGAACTGCTATAATGAAGAAAAGTCCTTCTCTGCAAAGATACAGCAAAAGAAGCAGTCAGGGAGCTTTACCAAATCAAACCAACTTCAATTTCTGCTCTTAAAAAGCTTGTCTCCTGCAAGGCTCCTATTCATTAAATAACTTGCTCTACTTGTTCCACAAAGTAGATGTTCCCATCCTCTACACACTGCATTTCTTTAAGATGGAAATACTATCACCCACAGCTGGTACCCACCTTACCTACCCTTCCGGAGCTACTCAGGGAGCACATCTACCCAGGCAAGCTTCCCATAATCATCAAGGTCCTGGTACCTCTCCAAGCTGACTCCAGACCGGATTGAGCCACTGAGCTCCTGCAGCTGGTGGCATGGGCAAACAGACCCAAGACACGGCTGCTCTACCAGAGGGTAATGCTCCTACTTCTGGCTACATATATCCCTTATTTTGGCCTAAATGAGCTTGTTAGCTTAATCAGCTGCCTCTGCTAATACAGACCATTTTCAGTGAAAATGATTGGAAGTGATGACAAATGCAGAGTGTGAGAGATGCTGTAGGGAGATGGTTGTGAGTGATTGGAACAGGAGTTAAATAGGTCCAAGCAAAAAACTTGTAGAAATGGGTCAAGTGGAAAGAACTGCCTAGAACATGAACACCATGGAGTAGCACTGCTCTTGTGCAGTGCCCTTAGCCTAGCACAAACAAAAGCATTCTGCTAGATTAGAATGTAGAGTTTGGGGTTTTTTATGTAAATAAACTTTTTTCCCTCCACAGGAGTGGCTCTGTGTGGAAACTCTGTGTGACCATATCTCCCAGCACACACAGTACCAGTAATGACTACTCCTTTAATCCCAGCATGTGCAGGAGTGTGGCTGTGGAGAGAGTCCGTGGGAAGAAAGCACAGAGACAATATCAAACAGCAAAGATCTGCGCAAGCAATTTAGTAGTAGTTCAAACATCTCATTAATTTAATTTATAGGGAAAAGCTGTCAGCCTTAATTTTAGTTAAACACTGAACCACAGGTGAACCTTGCGCCTGTGAAAACCACAAAGAGAAAAGCTCTGAATTTTCTCATCCAGCACCCCGTGGCCTTATTAACCCACACCAGAGAGGTGGGAAAAAGCCAGCACAATAACTTCCTGGGAAGTCCAGGACTTTTCTAGGCAGTAGTACATCTGCAAGCTATGTGTTTGCAGCAGAAACATAACAGCAGCTGTGTTTCCACAATGTCATAGATGGTGAAAAAGCAACGTGGCCACAGCTGAAGGGTGGAAGCTGCTCCCCCTGAGCTGTCTGGAGTACCAGCTCTCTGCTACATATGGCACTTGCACCACGCAGTTTTTCCAGTTTCTCCTTCATGCTTAAGACCCATCAGTTTGTAACTGCACCTCAGGTGGGATTATAGGAGCTTCAACACTTACTGTTAAATCCCTCACATCTGCACATATATTTTGATGGGCCTGGAGTGAGGGCTGCATTTTTATTTTTCTCCTTGCTAAATGAGAGACAAGTCATTGCACAACTAGAAGTTTCCCAGCTTTGTTTTTGGCTGGGGCAAGCACATCCAAAAGAGAGAGAGCCACAAGTTCTTACTGGAAAGCTGCCTGTAGCCATGACTGGGTACAATGAAGACCCAAGTACTTCTCCCTCCAACTAGCTCCTCCTCAAACTCCCAGCAGTCTGGGTACATCCTTCAACTAAAGATTTAGTTTATTCAAGTCTCCTGCTGAGAAAGAAGGTGAACCTGATCAGGAGGGACAAGCAATGAACACACTGTAAAAGCACTTCTCCAGGGCCAAGTTCCTTTCCCAAGTCCGGGCCAGCAGGCAAACGCCCTCCAGGATCAAACTGGGAAGGATGCTGCTGCCTGAGTGGGCTGCTAGCACCAAGGTGCTTCCAGTGCAGTGATTTCTGTCGCTGCTTGCACTCCCTGATTCATTCTGGGCAAACCAGCTGGAACACAACACCATCTGCAAACAGCCGTACTGATGCAAGGTGTCTGTGTCCCTGCAATGTGACAAAAAAAATATTCCTCCAAGATTTTAAGAAGGCATGGTCTTTTCTCTCAGTGTCTGTAAGTTTCTGCTTTGAAAGCAAGGAAGAAATACAATATCTTTTTCAAAAGCACCTGCTATGCTGTGTCAGGTCCAGCCAGGTGCTCCCCTTACATGTCCAACATCATATAGGGAAGAAACAAGCCCCCGGCACTGGTGGTGGGGCAAGAGCATGGAATCACCTCCCTGCCTGTCTCATGCTTCTCCCCTGCCAGGGTCCTGCCAGCTTATACACCAAGCACTGAATGTAATATTCCCCCTCCACTGCGGCATAAAATCTCTTTCTGCATTTCAGCTATACATGTTTTTCCCATCCTCCTTACTCGGTGCTTTGTTTTAAGAGCGCATCCTCCACAGTAATTTCATAGGTTTCTATTCCTAGCTTCAGGAGAGGGAAGGGAGAATCTAATAATATTGATGAATAACGCTCTGCTAAGAAGACTGCCTTTTCTTTTATTTAAAAAATACCTGCTGGAAAAAGTAAAAAGGGTGCATCACTGCAGACTGTAACAAATGCAGTAAGTGGTAGATATGGGACCATGTTCCCAGGCACATTGTTGACATCAGGGAAAAAAAAACATAGTATTGTAGCTGCAAAGAGCAGGGACAGTCTACAAAACAGATCATGGCAGCTGACAACCTGAAAGGTGAACCTTGTTGAAAAGCACATTTGGCCTTTACTTTCCTTTGAACAAACACCCACTCGTTTCCTGGGGCTGTCTTATGTGTTGAGATCCACTCACCAAAGTAAATCAGAATAAACAATGCTGATGAGACCGGCAATGACTTTTGGGTTGTTTGGCATGTGTCTTTTCCATGTGATTCATGCTTGTGACTGAGCCTTCCCATTGGAAAACAGATCATTCCCTGCCTGGTGAATGGCACAGCAGTCACCAACTCACATGCAAACCCAGGGTAATCAGCACAATGGGTTTGCAAAGAATTGCTCTGAAGCAACAGGGGACCTGATAAAATGGTGATGGAGAGAAACAGCTGCTCAAAAGGGTGTCATCAGAGTTCATGTAGAAAGGGTGGGAGAAAAAGCAATAAGGGAAAAATATTAAATTGTAACTGATACCTTTGGGGCGAATGTAGAGCTGGTTCTTTATTATCACCAGGAGCAACATTCAATGCTTAGACTACAGCAGGGAGATAAACACAACAAAGCAGGTCACTGCAGTTTTGACAAAACACTGATCACTCTGTAAGTGCAGGGAACAGAGAGATCTGGAGAAGGGGGCCCTTGTGCTCCATTTGCCCACCTGAGCCCCAGAGCACTGCTGGGACTCCCCAGCACAAAGCAGTGGCTTTGTAGTGCTGTGGCTCTTCTGCACCAGCCCTTTCCCTAAAGGATCTGTCTCATGTTTGGGATGAGCAGCACTAATATCTTCCATGAATTTAATCAGGCACAAGGCAGCCGATGCAGGAGCTGACAGACTGGTTTCTCCTACGAGTGCATGCCAGGAGACATAATTAACAAGGAAAATGAAGGAATAAGAGACTTAATTTTTTTTTTAATTATTTCTGTGTTTCTATTAAATATTCCTCCTCCACCCTAAGTGAAGGGAAATTGCCCACCCACAAACCACCTCCTCAATAGCTGGGACTGTTGCACACCAGCATCACCAGGAGTTTGCTGCACATGTGTATAGCAGATGGGTATTTATTGCCCTGGGCTAATGGGAGCTCCTTTGGCCCTCACAGCTGACGCTGCTGGGCCAGAAGTGCTGGTTTCATGCTCTGCTGTCCAGGCAGGAAAATAGCCTGCTGCTCCTGCTGCCTTTCCCTGCTTTCACACTGACCTTGAGTCCTTTTCACAAATCGCAAGAAATTTTCTGGGTGAGGAAGAGGGCGGCTTTCCTAAGGTGGAGGAAATGTTAAAGGGAAAAAAAAAAAAAAAAAAAAGAAATTAACACAAGATGAACAGCAGCAATAAAGTTTGAAAAATGGCTGGGAAAAATCCAGTTGCTGTAATAAAGCCATGGCTTCCTGAGGAAGAGCTGACAGAGCCACCTACAGCTCATGGAGCTGGGTGGCACGGTGGCCATGTCACAGCAGCCTGGGCTGGCAGCAGGGACCAGCCTGACACAGCCCACTTGGATCCCGACTCCCTGCACAGCCAAACGTGGGAGCATCTTCCCAATGCAAATTATATTAGGCCTATTACTTTGTAACATCAAGGGGAAAGATTAAAAAGAAATAAACCTGTGGCATAAAGGAAAGAATAAGAGGCTGATAAATAATACATAAAACAAGAAGCAGATATTTCTTGTAGCCTTTTAAAATAACTCTTACGTGGGTATAATATACCATAAATATCAAAGCTGCAGTGCAGCCCTTATATGACAAGTCACAGACTAGTCAGAAAACACTTTCTGAGATCTGAATCATGGCCACTTATATATTCACTTTTATTAGGCAAAAAAAAAGAGAGAAAAATTAATAGCATCTCTCAGCAGAAAGTTATTTCTAGTCTTCTACTTTGCAAAGGGAACTGTCATGTCATTATTTTGGTGGGTGTAATGGCACATGCTGTACCAACCATATGTAATCAGAGAATTAAATGCTGGCTCAGATATGAAGACATAATGAGATACACACATTTTTTTAATGAGAAAAATGATTGAAAATAAAACCCAGTACAGTGCAAAACACAGATGTCTCTGGCATGAAAAAACTCTCTGGAAATGTAGATTATAAGTTGCCATTGTCGCAATTACTTAAGATTCTTTTAACTGCAAGTTGCTACTTTTAACTTTTTCCCAAAAAAAAGGGTTTGTACAACAAGATGCACGACATTCAGCTGGCCAAGCCATTGCCAGTGGTGAACTGATGAGCCTAACCTGAGACAACCTGCTTGTGGCATTGAAGACTTGTGTATAGGTTGGTTTGGGGTGCACCCCCATGCAGGGAGAGGTCTGGGACCCTAAAGAGATTAGAGTTCTTTCTTATTGAGGAAGGGCTTACAGAGGCAGAGATGATATCCCCCAGTGCTCCTAACTGGTTACACGAATACAACTTCAGTCAGGGAGCCACAGAGCCCTAACTTCCATGCAGGAAACCTTCTGTCCTTGGCTGCATTTCCTGGTTGATAAGGGAGGATGCAACAAAAGCTGGCAGGCATGAGCTGCACCCTTGGCTTCCAGAGTGTCACTGCCCTTCTCTGCCTCATTGTTCCCACCTGAAAAATGGGCACAGCTCCAGCAATCCTACATTGGTGGGTGAAAATCTGCCAAAGTGCTAGAAACAGTTTCTACAGCTGATTTTAGTGCAGTGGACAGGCCACTCAGACCCTATTCAAGTGGGTATATATGTTCCTCATCCTCTCCTCTCACCTTTCAGTGCTCTCTGTCCTGGTCAGTCTTCCACCTGCCTCTCCTTATTCTTTGGGAAATTCCTGCCCACAAATCACTTCCGTGGTTCCCACTTTACACAGCCATTACCCTTGGAGCTCACTTTGAATCCAACTGCTGAAATGGGAGGAGGTAAGTGAAGAGTTATGGAAGAAGAGCAACGATGAGCAGGCACTTCCCACACTTGGCTGCAGGTGGGGGCTCCACGGCCGTGCCAGCACCACAAGCTCATAAAACCCAAGCAGAGAACGTGCTGTACTCTCCCGCACTCACAGCACACACAGGGATTGATCAGTTTTGTGTAACGTGGAGCTGAGCACTGGCTGCTCCAGCCCAGGTACACGTCACCACCAGCAGCTGGTACAATGAGCTTCCCTCCAAACCCACTGCTCTATGATCAACTGGAGACTGCTGCCAGCTCCAAAGACTCCCTTTCTTCAAGAACACTTCATTCCACTTGTCATTTTTGTCCCCAAATCACGTTATGTTACCTTCATTTTGGAGAAGAAGAGTACTAAAAATACATATTATGTCCTTTTCAATAGAGCAGAGAGGAAATACAACAGTACTTATTGTTGGCTGCAGAACTCTGATTTTTTAGCTAGTCATGGAATTTTACCACTTCAAAGTGATCCCTGGAGGGGTGTTTATTAGAGGAGCCTGAACTCATCCCTGGCTGAAACTGGCTCTGTCTAGCTATCACAAGCCACATGTGGCTTCAAAGTGCCTCTGATAGCAGTCTCCAGAACAGTGTAATCCATAAGTTTACATTAAATATTTATACAACACTACTTTGTGCTCTTCTTAGTTTAATTCGTCTTCAAAACTTATCCCAAAGTATTAGCAAAGTTCATTACTTAACATTGCTGGGACCATTCAGTATGAACGCTGTGCTAAACAAACAAGCCTGTCTGCATAGGCCACCTTATGGCAGCAAAATGGCAAAATCCTGCCTTGGCTCATGCCAAGGAGAACTAGGAGCATGAGCAAATTTTGGAGCTGTGATCAAATCAGCACACTAATTCCAGGCAGGAGCATAGTTTTTCAGAAATTTGATATGGAGAAGGACAAATGCAGTTTCCAAAGAGGAGGAAGACTGTTCTGGCAGACTGAAGTGTTAGGTTGTTGAATTTCCCAGAAAACTTTTGATATTTCAAATTCAGTAATGGCTTCTTAAATGTATAGTATGAAATTTCCTAATTAAAATGGAAGGAAAGTGTTAGAAATTAAAACTTAACAGTACAGTCAGACCTGGCATTTGGGCTTGTTTGTCTGAGTTGAAATGGAAAGCAGCACAAGACATTTTGGCAACTCAAAACCATTTTGCAGATTTATAATTTCAATAAAACACTACTGTGTAAGGTGGAAAGCTTTGATTTCAATTTAGAGTCATCTCATTGCCTCTCACAGGCACAAGCCTCACTAGGAACACGAGGTGGACACTGTCTCCAATATCCAATAGTGCCATTTATAACCGAGAAATTCATCAGTGTGGGAAAGATAAGAGCAGATTAATACTCCTGCTGGAGGACCTGCAGGCAGTGGGGAAAAAACCTGCACCAGTATTGAGCCATTTGGAAAAGTAAAGACAGACGTCTTCAGAAACGTCTACCAAGTTTAAGCACCGGGGTTTTTTCCACAGAAGGTTCTCTGGTCCATTTTTCCCACAGCATCAGCCTGAAAGTTCCTGAAAAGAAATTCGGAAATGACAGAGGACTGCATGAAAAGCCAAACTAAACCAAGGAAAAAGAGAAGAGACCTTTATGCAACAACCAGAGCAGTAAGAATTTACCAATGAATGAACTCAGTGTGTAAATCTGGAACACTCGGTCCAAGGCAACAGCAAGGCAAGGACTGACTCAGCTACAGCCGCCTTTCAGGAAGAAGAAGCAGATGCCAAACAGTTGGAATGAACAGCAAGGAAATGATGCTAGGACTTTGTACTAAGGGACAGGAGCCAGATGTAGGGCTATAAGCTGGCTTGGAAGAGGCTAGGACTGCCAAGAAGAGGAACTGTTTTTCCCTGCGTAACTCCCTGTGAGGGTGAAGAAAAATAATTTTGAAATCTCAGCTGCAAATACCCACCTTCAGCCTCTGTTCCTCCAAAGGCGAAAAACAAGGCATTTAGAAAAAAAATCCAAACAGATGACAATCCAACATTCAGAAGTATTTTTATGTAGACTAGCCAGTTAGGATAGGTCCAACTGAGTCCCTTGTCTCTTCTACACCTTGTATCATTTGCTATAGCATATGTATTTTATCATCTGTATCAGGAGATGAACCTGTGTTGTTGAAGTTATTACTCCAGTTAGTTTTGCCACTGATTTTTATCTTGTGCCTTACATCTGAGAGGATCCATTGTTAGGGTTCACAGAGAACAGTCCCCATCACCCCAGGCTGCTCTCTGTACTGTAACAGAGTCAGCAGCAACTCTCTGCTGAGGTTTTCCTGATGGAGCTTTCAGTGATTTGGAATAATTCCCCATCACTCTGGATTTATATACATTCTTGTAATCACTCATATGCAATGATGTTGAATATTAAAGCAGGAAATTAAAATGCTTGGAAGTTTTTTTTTTTAAATCCAATTAGATGTCATTAAAATATTCATATATTGGGTGCAAGTTTTCCCAAAGGGGTTTCTTTTACAAATAACTATAACACCAGGTGTGGGTCACAGCAGAATCTATTCTATTAATTGCTTTCAGAGCACTTTAGCATTAAAATACTTCCAAATTATTAGCAAGTTAAAAGAAAAGGATTAACTGAGAATGAGAAGAGTAACACCCAGACATCCAGGCATCCAGACTGTTAGCACTGACAGCAGATAACAGGTTGGAGCAGAGGAAAAAGCAAATTCAGAGTAATATGAGGACCAAGTGCCATCTCGTGGATTCACAGGCACTGCACAGGCATGGCACAGCCACAGATGGGATTTAGCAGTCCTCAGATGCAGGATGGATTTGTATGCTGTAGGCATCATTACTGGTATTAAAAGAAATCACTTTGCTGAAATCCTTGCCACGCTTTCCCTTCAGAAGGCTACAGAAACTGCCTTCAAGATTTATGGTTACCCTGTTCCTCTGGCTCCCACAAGAAGTCCATAAAACTTTAACCACCCAGTGCTTGCATCAGAGCCATAAATTCTGACTGTTTTATCTCAGACAGCACAACCTGGGCACTGACTGCAAAGCCAGGCAGAAGTTACTGGTGTACAGCTGGGGCCATCCACATGAACAGGTTTACACAGAGCCAGGATCACAGCCCAGGGCTGTAATCTTCACCAAGAAGTTCCTCTCCCTGCATTGCTCCCCAAGCTAAGCTCTCATTGCACAAATGGTCCTTCTGTTCCTATCTTTTCATCTCATAATTTTAAAAATCTGTGATACAGTGCTCACTGGAGGGGTACCACCTGGTACCCTAGAGGCACATGCACCGCTGCTGAGTGTTGCTGGTTGCTCTGCAGTGCCAGACTGACACCCTGATTGCTTTGATAAGGGGACCTCCCTCTATTCTAAAGTAAAATTCTCAGGGACAGGAAAAGAAACATCTGAAATTAGTTTTTCCTCCTTGTCAAAGCCACCAACAGTCCCTTTGCACAAACACACACACACAAATCTATTGAAGGCTGAGAAGGATCACAAGCTATCCACATTAAAACATTTCCATGGAAAACCTTTCCTGTACTTCTTTCCCAAAACAAAGAGAGCAAGACAGAAACTAACAGTGGAGACCCCATCCCTCTCACGATTTCTGCTTATTTTTTAGAAGCAGATACTTCCTTCTCAAAGGACTTCTGCCATCTGCCTCTCTCCATGATTCAGTAACTCCCATCACCCTTTTGGAGTGAGAAGAGCTTTGCAGGGCTGTGCAAGGTGAGACTACACAGAAAAAATAAGGCAACAGAGTGCATGTTTACACAGCAAGGAGGAATTCATAACTATATTTTTTGTTCATTTGCCCATTATTATTTTACTCTATGTACCCCACTTCAGTTTTTGCAGTAACCAGAGGATGGCACAAAAACTCCTCGGGAGCTGGTTAAGGAAAAAACTCACAAAGCAGCTACTCCAGCTGAGGAGAGGGGGATTTAGCAGCAGGTCAAGTCCTACTCTCATGCTGCCCAAGGAGGAAAGGCCAGGCCAGATATCCCTAATGGCTTGAAATCTTTGTTAACAGCCTTGTGGCAATTGCCTGAGTGTAGAGAGATGTGATTCAATCAATGTTTCTGATAGAGCTTCCAACAAGAGGCTCTACTAAGAGGAATGAAAACAAAGTCTCAGTTGCCTTCCAGCTACCTTCTGCCCCCACACCACAGGTGCCACACACTGAAACCAGCTCTGGGGTTCCTCCTGACTGCAGAGCAGGACCAGCTTCTCTGCTGTGCCACAGGTACACCAGGGGTCCCTTCGTACCCAAAACCTTTCCTTCATGAAGTGGATTAAAGCTGTTCTTAAAACCATGGATATCTTGAACTTGAAAGACAGCAAAGGAATAAATATTTTAAAACTTGGGGAAAGTGTCCATTTAGATTAATACTGTGCTGAAAATAGTACTTCTCTTCAACTCACTAGATGACTATTAAAACATTCAGTCCAGTTTAATGGAGTGATATTCCAGTTACGTGAAGTTTCTCGGAAAGAAATGTACTATCCATCACCTACTTTCTACTCCATTTATCTGTAATGGAGGTGATTAAAAATATCTTTCTTTGGTAGAATCACATGCAAGTCATCTCTCTTGGCTAACGTTTGAGAGACATATTGAGATGATAAACATAAGGCCATCAACTTTGAGAGTAAAGAAAGGTGATTTGTCTATTGATACAGAAAAATTAGACCGGGAGAGTCCAAAGAGAAACACAGAAGGGCTTTTAACCCAGATCAGAAAGCCCTCCCATTTCTTCCTCCGGAGATGGAGGTCAAATCAGATAGTCCAGATTTGAGAAGTGAGTCAGCTGAGACAGAGGTGAACTGAAATGCCCCACAGTCTGAGGGCTCTTGCATGGAGGCACAGGCACTGTTCCTCCCCTCCCATGGCCAGGGGCAGCATTACAGGATTTATCACTTGTGGCATCCCTGCCAGACCACACATCTGTTCTTCCTACCTGCTCCTCTACTCAAAGCATTTTAACTCTACCTCAGGGCAATTTAGGGAAC
Source organism: Empidonax traillii (assembly GCF_003031625.1). NCBI lineage: Eukaryota > Metazoa > Chordata > Aves > Passeriformes > Tyrannidae > Empidonax > Empidonax traillii. The sequence continues at coordinate 5,257,083 of NW_020955213.1, read as the reverse complement.
TCTAATTTAACCCAGTGACCTAAGCACACCTATGTGTTTGTGTGTGTATCCTCTCCCTGGAGACCACCAGCAGCACCAACACCAAAAATGCTTTAGAAAGTTTCACACCTCTCTCAGGGACGTTTTAGTCCCTGCTAAACAGCTCATCTTTCTTTGACAGCAGTAGTAGAACTAACTCACTGTATTTTTGCTCTCCCAGATGAGCCCTTCCCCACCACAAGATCCTGTTCCAAAGGGAAGATGCTCTTGCATTGGTGTGCTCAGTTTTCAGAGCGGCCCAAGGGCTAAGTCCACAGTTCCACTGCAGAGTAATCCGGGATGATCCTTCAAAGCAGAGAAATCTTTTTATCCATTTCTTACAGGCAAGAGGCAGACTCAGAGCCAGAAACAGTGAGGTGCTCACCAGAAGATTTGGAGTCATAGCAGCTAAAAATCAGCATTTACACCTTAGCCCTGGTGATATCACCTCTCTGTGTGACTTCCAACTTCACCATGTCCTTTAAAAATCCCTGGCATGAGAGATGCCCAGAGCTGTCCAGGTTTGAAACACTCACAGCCCAGGACTCAAAGGACAGTAGTGTTTTCAGTCATCCCTCTGCATGTCCCAAGTGGAGGCAGCCCAGAGTGTGCCCAGCCTACCCCAATAGCACAACAGCTTTTCAAGGTGTCTCTATTAGCTCCATCATCGTGCTGGAAGAACAATTCCAGCAGAGGTCAGGAGAGGAAACATGTCCCTACTGCCTGTGACTGAGGTCACAGGAAGGATGTGACTCCCAGGTTGATATTAGTTTATTAAGGTAACACTTCTGAAAAGTAATTACAGTAAAATAACACTCTGTTGCCTTTAAGCCAATGGCACAGCTGGCAGAGCCCCAGGAAAGCTGGGCTCTACCCCAGCCCCTCACTCCCCCTTTCCTGTTCAGTCTGGGCCGTCATTTAAAGAGGTTTTCAGGCAGAGCTCTAGTGCAAGTTCCACATGTGCAAACAGCCCCTTCGGGTGCAGGGCCGGGCTGAGAGGGTAATTATACCACCCAGACTGCACCAAGGGTGCAAGCCTGAGCTGTGAGGGTAATTATACCATCTGAACCACTTCGTTGCTGCACAAGACCATTAACATCTGAAACCAGAAGATCATCTATTTTCACATGAATGGTTAAGACTCACATTCCAGAAATATGAGACCATGTCTTTTTTCGTGCCCAGCTAACCCATCCTGAGCAGAAGGTTTGCATCATTTTCAGGGCCTGCCTAGGAAGGAAGGAGAGAAATTTCACTGTTTCAAAACTTGATCGAGACTGCCACCTACTAACTTGCAGCTGAAATGACCAAAATTGTGTTGTGTTTCCAGATAGAAACTAACAGAACAGAAGCAGGAAAGAAAACTGGGAGAACTGCACATGTAAAGCTGTTTAAAATGAAAAGCCTCTTTCTTTTCCTGGATGTGATGATAAGGCTGATCACACTGCAGGGTGCAGATGCTTTTCCTTGGCTGTGTTACTAGCTCTCAGCACCAAACTCAGATTCATCTGATTATTTACTTTAGTAACTGATTTTCTGTTACTTTCCATATAAGAAATGTCCACAAGCTCAGTAAGCTTTCTTAGAAGAGGCCATTCTGAATAATTGACACTTCAGGAGAAATACCTGTGGCATTTAAGTTTTTTCTCTTCAGCTGGGGTAAGCCCTGTGGTTTTGCATCTTCCCAGACCATGAGGGAGAAGGAGGCAAAAAGGTTTTAGTGGTGTAATGGGGACTCCAGTCCCACCTGCAGCTCCCAACATAACCAGTAACCTGTGAATCTCTGCTCAGATGTTCTGGCAAACCAAACACTGATACACATCCCTTTACCTTTAAGGTGTAAGCAACCCCCTTTTTGCTGGGTGATTAGATGGGCCATCAGGAATGGTTCCTACAGATTAAATTTTACATAATTAGATAAATGGCTGCCTTTAGCATGACTCAATCCCAAGTATATTTTATTTGACATAATGGTTAAATGCACATCAGAGCTCAGCACACTGGTTTAGGAAGGATCAGCAATGAACTACTCCAATTAGGCTGATTTTCAGATAAATCTCTACAAATTTCTAAGAGCAGATTAACACAGGCTCTCCAAAGAGCCTCCTAATAGGACTAGTTACAGGGAACAAATTAAACCAGTGCCATAAGAGAGAACGTGTAAAAGTATTTTAATTCAAGGAATGAAGACCTGTTTTGGTAGAGAAACAATCCAGCCTCATTCAAACACTAAATAGATGCATGTCCAAGCTGCTAGTTATTTGGGACAATCAGTGGAAACAGTGAAATGTTCTCCTGCTAAATCTTTCAAAAGAAAATGGATTTAGAATAAGATATTACTTTTTCTGTTTTGGTCCCCAGTGGAAGAATGAAACTGAGCTGAATTCTCTCTGCTAAGGACATATTTGTTTGCGTCCCACGTGTTACTATAACATATCTAAAATAGCTAAGTGTGTCTTGCAGCAGAAGCTAACCCCTGCCAGCCAGCCTGCCCCATCCAAAGGGATGCTCTAATTGCAGCTCCAGGAGCTGGACCCCCTTTACCAGTGGGCAGGAAGAAGGATGGGATGAGAAAAGCAGCTCCTGAAGGTGCAGACCTATAAAGGCCACAGCAGCTACTCCCAAGCTGGTGATTTTCCTTGAGCCAGAATCAGTGACCAACCTTTTCCAGTCTAGGTGGGACATTTGGAGAGCCAGCTAACACCATCACATTCATCCCAGTGACTGCTTGAATGGGACTGTTACCCAAAATTTACCCTACTAACAAAGAAACAAAAATCACTGTCCATTTCAAGATTCTGGAGTCTTCTCACAGGGAGGAATTTAACTTTTCCCATTTTGGTTAGTGAGAAAGACACAAGAACAATCAAACCAATAAATCAATGGATGGAGACTAGACCATAGGCCCAACCATTCCTGTACTCTCCCTGTTGTCAAAAAAAGCTGTAAAGAAAATTTCTGTGTGGTCTTTGTGACTTTTCTTTCTCTCCTCTGACCAGCTAGTGGAAACTGTTAAAAATTTATATTCCAATTAAAATTAAAGAAGAATAAGAGGAAACTCCCTTAGTTGTCTCTTAGTTTTGGAAATGATACCCTGCTGATAGGTATAGCTATCTATACCTTACTGTATATATCCTAATAGTCCCCTTAAGGAGGAAAAAAATCACTCTTTTTTCCGTCATAGCTAGTTCCCAGCTATGCATTGAACAGTCATTCTTTGAGTTTAAAAGCAAGTGTTTTTGTAAAAGGGGGATTTGGGGTTACCTGGAGTTTCCCCACAGGAGAATTCAATGCAGATGTCTGGAACCCATCAGAGAACCATTCTTACTTTTCCTCATGGCCAAGTGGGATGAATTAGCTTCTTGTAAATACAGGATGTAGCTTTTGCATTTGGTGTTCAGCTGATGATCTTTTTGCTCACACTGTTGAGCAGTTGAAATGAATAATTATATCTCTCTAAATACAACACATTCATCATGTAGCAACACACACATACTGCTATATATGATATACACAGAAAGAGAGTTAGAGCCAGGTATCATTAATCTTAAATATTTATATCTTCCTGGAACAACTAGCTGACAGCTGCTAAGCTACTGGCAAACTGTCTGCCTTAAGTATTTCCCCCTTTCTTTTGGCACTATGCCCCTGGCTTGGTTTCAGCTACACATCGCAAAGACCATTCAGAATAACTACACACTGTCTCATCAAGTGAAGTGGGGAGAGCACTCCCCCTCCAATCCTGCCTGCAGCTCATTAACAATAATGTGACTTGCACACATTTGCATGGGTAGGGGAAATCAGCTTCTCTATGGATCAAGCGACTTTCCTGTCCTTGCTGAAGACCCTCAGCACACCAGCTCAACCAGTGGAAAACTCAGTTTGCAGACTGGTATTTGGATTAAAAGCAGGAACCACAAAGAGCTTACAGGGTGAGAAAATTCAGGTCCTGTGTGCACTTCTATGCAGTCTAAACACAGACGTGCTGGAGCAAGCACAGAGGTGCTCAGAGGGCTGAAGATGCTCAGATGGCTGGAGCACTTCTGTTGTGGAGACAGGCTGAGACAGTTTGGGTTGTTCAGCCTGGAGAAGAGAAGGCTCCAGGGAGACCTTAGAGCCCCTTCCAGTACCTAGAGGGACTTCAAGATTGCTGAAGAGGGACTTGTGACAAGGGCGTGGAGGGACAGGACAAGGGATAATGTCTTTAAGTGGAAGGATGGCAGATTTAGATTAGTTATTAGAAAGAATTCATTTACTGTTAGAATGGTGAGGCACCGGAACAGGTGCCCAGAGAAGCTGTGAATTACCTATTCCTGGGAGTGTTCGAGGCCAGGTTGGATGGTTCAAGGCCAGGTTCAAGGCCTCAGCAACCTGGTCTAGTGGAAGGAGGGTTGGAACTAGACAGTCTTTAAGGTCCCTTCCAATCTGGTTTTTATTCTGCTATTACTGTTTTACACTTGAACTGTGCCACTTTGTTTTGACTAAGTTTACACTGGGGTCACTGACAGCACAGGAGGACCAGTGCCAAACTGAACCCCACCAGCTTTACTCATGTCTCTGGTTCCTCTTCCTCCTCTGTCATGTGGTAGTGCAAGAGAGCACAGGAATTTTAAAAATGGGCATAGGAGGGCAGCAAAAATTAAATTTTGAGCTGGTGACGTATAAACAGTAATTGCCCTGCACTGCATACAGTCACTTAATGAAAGGCAAAAGGGGTTGGATGCTCTGTGGTCTCTTCATTTCAACAGCTGACTTTGTGCCACGGTGGACTCGGCACCACCACAAATGTTGTTAGAAATGCAAACCAGGAAAGGGTCAAATAGTGCCGAGCTTGGGGAGATAAAGCTCTTGTAACATTTTTTAACCTGTATCATCTGTCCACCCAGACTTGGACATCATTTCCTTGCCCAGGAAAAGATGATGTGTAATTATTGTGGCTGCACAAGTGAAGTCTCGAGGAGCCTGCGAGCACAAATGATGCACAGTGAGGTAACAGACTAATGAGCAGATTAATTATAGCCCATTGAAGAATTAACAAAAGGTCTACAAGAGACACCTGTGCTACTGCACAGGGAAGATGTGCAGACCAGGAAACGCCTAAATGTAGCATTTAAAAATGAACTGAACATGTGGTATCACTAATAACCGGCACTCTTGTGCATGCTTAGCATATGGATAAAGTAATTAACCAATTAAAAAGTGCATGAAAGGCAAGTGACAGAAGATGTTAACCAACAGGAGGAGCAACAACTGCAGTACCAAGGATGCAGTGTACTAGAATGAGGTGTAAGGCCTAGATTCTCTGTCAGGGCGATACCTGGAAGCCATTCTGCCGTTTACTGCCAAAGACCTTGCACTGTGCTTGAGACTTGCATGAATATAGGACCTGAACCGAAAAGGAATGGAGTAGGAGCAGAAATGACTGATTTGGAGGAAGAAGCAGACTTGGATAGTCTGCATTAGCACTGACCAGAGGGCAAGCAGCCAACTCAGGGATATCCTGGAGCAGTCCTGGGAGAAGGAGGCAAGTCACAGCTGTGAACAGTCTGTGCACCTTACAGAAACATTGGCATGCTTTTATGTCTTAATGCATAAAATTCATCCAGTAGCATCTGTTGCATTAATTTATGTATTGAATCCACGGCTTTTCCCTCGCAGTTTTAGCAATTTTTGAAAAAATAGCTCTAGCCACTAGTGGTCGTTGTTGTCCTGTGCAGCAACAGTTCTGGAGTTTGTGCCAGATAATTCCCGCGAGCTCATTTTCATCAGGTACAAACCACAGTCTAAATTTTAAAGTCAAGAATAAAATGATAGCTCTGCTCATTCATCAGGAGATGAGCGGGTGTTACATTTACCTCTTCCTGTATATTATATTCAGTGTCAAGGAAAACACAACAGTTTGACAACAATTAGGTATCTCAATGGATTGTAAAGGCTGCAGCCAGCCAAGCAGATGCTGCTTTGTTTACAGAGTTTGTGTAAACACCGATTTTGATGCAGCTCCTTTTATCCTCTGCACACGTATGTCCCTCAACCTAATGACAGGCAATTGCAAAATCACAGGCAAATATGACACCCTGTTTTGTGAAAGTTTGGTGTGTTTGCTGAGTGCTTATACAAAGCAAGTGTTCAAACAAAGAAGATGCTGTTTCCCCAGCTTCCCCCAGACACAGTCTCTGCAGTATATAGAGTTAGAAATTTTGGCCCAGATTGACAAAGGGAGGGAGGCTTTTAAGTGTTTAGCTTTTAGGTCTCCAGCTGGTGGAGCAGAATTCACAGATATGAGCGGGGCATTCATGGGGTGGCTGCAAAGCATATTTCAGTGCCTTGCAGAGTTACCCCGGCTACTCTGCATGAGTTCCTTCAAGCAGGGAAACAGTACAGTCCCTAGTCCTTCCATAAATGCCAAAGGTATACAAAAGGTAACCACAGCCATAATTAAGAAGTTAAACTTTACATTTCTAACTGGTGCTGGTGAAAGCCTCAGTACCTATGTACTCTGAAAAGCTCTGGCCTGGCTAAAGGCAGAGTACTCTCAGTGAGAGTTTTCTAGAAAAAAGATTAGTAAGAAATGAAGATACAAATTCAGGGAAAGGATGAATACAGTAATTGCCTTCACTTGCTCTAGTTTCCCACATTTGAGAGATGATAAAAGGAGTTACTGTAAAAACCTCAATGTTTAGTAAAGTGTCGTGTTACTGTTAAAATCACTAATCAACACTATAAGAATACCACACTGCTTGCCCTCTTTCAATTAGCCTTGAAATAACATTTCAGAAAACAGAAAGCCACAGCTTAATTTTAAAGCTACTTCAAAAATGTGAAGATTTTAATTACACATTCCTAACTATACAGGTCTATAAATATATGCATGTGTATACTCACACAGGCATACGTGTGAATATTCACACATGTACCCAAAAAATTCCTTTCACATGAGCAGGAGCTTTTCATTGCCCATTTTAGACCTTTAGCAGTGCTCCCACATTTTGTCCATCCCCCTGGTTAAAGAACACATGAAACACATTACCCACAAATACACACTGAGAGGGACTGACTGATGCAGACAATCTGAAAGAAAAAAAGGACTTAAAACAGACTAAAATCACTTTAAACAACATGGGAAAATGTTGCCAAAAAACTGACCTAAGATTCAACTCAGATACCACTGTTGTGACTGAGAATTCGTCCATTGACTTTGCTGAACTTGGGATTAAGTCTCAAGCCCCTAAAATGAAAAATGGAAGAGGGAACTCTGGTTTTGCAGAAACCCTCCCATCACCTCCACCAGCAGACTCCCACAAGCCTTTACAAGCAGTTGTTACTACTACACAGAATATAAAAGAGAGAGAGCATCCACCTAATTTCCAAGCGTCTTCCTCAGCCGGGTATAAGAAACCATTCTGAAGCAGCTTTTTGCTTCCTTAGGAAGTTTTTCTCTTATCTCTTTGAAGTTTTCTGAAGAAATCTACTCAATACTCATCTGTACTCCAGTGGTAGATATAATCAAACATGTTCATACCATTCATGCAGTAGATGTTCTAGACACTCTATTCACTCACTCACACTGTCCCAAAGGCTCTGTACTCATTTAAAAAAAAAATAAAAAATTAATTAATTTTAAATCCAGTTCTACATAATTCCATTTTAATGCAATCTATATTCACGCAAGCATTTAAATACTCTATTAAAATGGATCCATCATCAAATATCATGGAATCCAGCAAAATAATAGCTAACATCTTAGTGCTAAGCCTCCATCAGAGTCACAACGGTGCCTTGATACCCCCTTCATTTATTTCCAATTCTGGCACCTGTAACCATGGCAACATACACTGAAACATTTCAAGCAGAACAGAACTGACAATCACAATAACAGCACAAAATACCTGAGATGGGGAAAAAAGAGGAGAGGCACAAGCAGGTAGCTGTTGAAATTAAAAGCTAATGACAAGAAAACAGCTGGAAACAAATGCTGGCTCACATGGCCATATTCTCTAGGCAGATGTGTTTTTGCAAATCTGATCTGCTCCATCCTATTAGCTGTGCAGCTAAGGAAAGGGAGATGAAATAAATATTTTCTTCACCAAAGAATAAAAGTGTGAACTCTAAAAAGTAAGTTGCTGCAAATAGAAAGCAACTATTTATCTGTTGCATGAACATCCAGAAGTGCTCAACGTTAGCCCATAAAAAGCAGGTATTTTTTCCAAAGGCAAACACTCACAAATGTGCTTCAGAGAAACACCATCCATCGGGAAAGAAAGAGAAGTCACCTTTTAAAGTGATTCTAAAAGAATAATTCCATTAGCTTACATCAAAGAACAGGTTTGAAATGAACATGAGTTAATAAACCATGTATGTGTAAACTGGGATAACTTCCTAGACATTTAAGGCATCTAATTAGCATTTGAATGCTCTGAAGCAAGAAAGGGAAATTCTATCTTTAAACTGTAACAATCAAAACTAGAAATGAGATTGACCTGTGTGGGAGAGCCTAGCAGGATGCAGCTGCAAGGTTAGTTTCGAAGGTTTATGGGGCTGGAACTGAAATAACACAAAGATCAAGGCCATCACGAGACCAGGGAAGGCTGGTGGTTTTTATCAGTTACCCCATGAAGCTGAATTTAGAGAGCAGAATTAAAAGAACAAGACTTGCACCAGCCTCCCCATTGCAGCACCTCACGAGCCACAAGCCATGAATCAGGCATCAAACTCACCAGGAAACTCAGGAAGAAAGGCTCACTGGAAAAAAGGGAAGAAAAATAATACAAGACAAAGGCAAACAATATGTTAAACTAGAGAGTCAAGGGAAGGAGGCAGAGCATCCAGGGATTTCTCTGCTGAGAAGCTGTAACTTCCAAGAAACCAACTATTTGAGCTATTTTAGCAAACCTTGCTCTGAGATCGCATAACTTTTCCCTTAGGGGCCTCATATGTTCTCAAATATTGCACATCCTATTTAGCCTGCTACAGTCCATGTAGTTGCCTTTTAAATCAATTTTTCATGCTTCAGGAGGAAATATAAAAATACTGCAGAAGGTATTGGTCAGGGTAAATCCCATACTTGCATGGGATAGAGGGATATCAGCTGCCAGTTATTCTCCCTTTTCAGGGCCTTGTGCCTGAAATAGGAGGATGGAGAGCCTGGCACATCCCTGTGTCATCTCTGGGTTATGATGGTGGAGAGTCTGTTGTCCTCCTGCTGAGGACAGCTTCATCCACCTCACACTGCCTGAAAAGACCAGAAGGAAACTCCTGAAGCAGGGCTACCACTGGAAAACCAGAGTTAGCCACAGGACCCTGAGAAGAGCCTGTTACTCCATGGGGTTACTGAGACCTCGCTCCTCAAAAAGCATCCTACACTCTGTTTTAGGTTGTGTCTTACCTTGTCCAGTATTGTTTGCAGAGACCCACAGTTCCTAATCTCATGAAACAGCAAATGCACCAGGCACCTCTTGGTTTCACCACAGTGCACGGTTTTGTTTCAAGGCTGAAGCTCCTGCTGTCACCAGGAATTGCACATCCCATTGGTGATGATCTGTCACCCAAAGGGCTATAGCAGCAGGAGGTGTTATGGAGGGAGCTGAGAGTGCTTGTTTTTAGGGCAGGAAGCAGAAGGTTGGTCCACTCCTCTTTTCCCTAGTCTTTTAGTCTTTCAAAACAGCAAAGGCCAGTTCAGGACTCAGTGGAAGCCAAGGATTAGAAATGAAGCTGGCATGTGAGTAAGTATTAATCTTCTGAGAAGGGAGTCTTTTCTTTCTCACTTGCTTCTCAGGGAGAAAATGTAACTGTCAAGCCATAGCACACAAAAAAGCTGTCATTCACTGTCATGTAGGAACCACCTTACTCTCCTTCCTCTGGGGAATTTCCTCAGTCATCGGATTTTGTAAAAGAGAATATTTTCCCCCTAGCATTGTGTGTCTCATTGACTCCTATTTTCTTCTTTGTCACTCCTTAAGACTCTTTTTCCTGACCTCCAAGAATGATTTGAGCTTTTCAACCAATTTCTCTAATGCCTTCAGGTTAACATGGGTTCAGCTACAGCAGAGTTTAACAGCAGGTTTGCAAGCAGCAGCTGCTCACAGGTGTGGGAGCAATGGGAAGGGATAAGGAAAACTAGACAAGTGCAAACCACAGGGCAAAGCCTGCCCTATCCTGCAACCTCTCTGGATGTGCTTTACTCCAGCTGGAGTTCACGATGCACCACTGTGCTCCACCTGCACAGAGCAGCACGTCTGTGAGCACACTGCACACCTCTACCCCACATCAGCTCCCCAGAGCAGACAGATTCAGTTTGCAGATGTGACTCTTACCCATTCCATGAAGGCTGAACCCACAGGTGCCAAGGCCAGAGGAGAATATCAGGAACCTCTCCAGTCTGAACTCGTGTATAACCCAGCCTTCCATCCCACGGCTCCTAGATCTTCTTGAACAATTTGCACTGCTACAGAATTTTCATGAAAAAGATATCCCATCATGAATTAAGAACTTTAAGTGTAAGAAAAGGTACCATTGCCCCCTGGGATGCTATTTCAATGGTTAATTAATCTCACTTTAAAATCATCCTGCTTTCTTTCTAGTTTTCGCTGACTTCTTCCATTTCTAGTTACAGGATCTTGTTATACTTTTAACAGATATATAACAAGTTTTCTATCTTTACTAGGGTGCTGACAGACCAAAAATTTCAGCTTTCCATTTTTTCAAAGAACCTAGTTAATGTTCCAATAAAGAAAACCTTTTTTTTTTTTTTTTTTTTCAAAATCCCATTAGATCAGTTTTATAGAAAGATATCCTTTTATTCTTGGATTGCTAGGAACTACAGCAGAAACCATTTGCATCCAGTGTTCCTCTATCTTTATATTCACTTTCACCTAAAAACAAAAGTGTGAAAATCTTAACTCACTCTGGATTTTGATTTCAATTCACACCTTCAAAGCAAATTAATTAACATTTGGAGTAAAACTACAGATCTGATTGCTATAATGAAAATGTTAATGTACCAGACTTAAGGAGTTCTAACCAGAAAGCAAGCTGTCAATACCCTAGTTATTTATGGTTTGGTTTTGTTTTGTTTTTCAATTTTGCATTGTTTGCCATCCCAAAATGGGAGAAAAAAATTATATAGTGAGAATAACACTCACTAACCTAAAATGTTTTGATGCCATGAAATCAGAATGCTGTATCTCAAATCTGACTTCTCAGAAAGTATAAATGAGCTAATATTTCCATAGAAAAGGTCCTTTAGAGGCGAAAATTGAAACTTGTTCATTACCACTTCAATTTTTTTTTTCCCTACTTTGTTTTCACATTGGTTAGAAAGGGGGAAAAGTGCCATTTTCTATGATGATATATGGTCCTACATCTAGACAGAAAGTTCCTGGGAGCTGAGAAGCTTTTACTGGGAAAGCTGGCTGTGGGACATGGTGACACACTTGCCTGACCACGAGGTCTCAGTGTGCTGTGTGCCCGCTCTTCAGGTGTTACTTCCATCCCAGCACCCTCATCTCCCCACACCACAGATCAAGTTATGGCAATGGAAGGGCCCTGCATCACTGTCCCTTCTCTGTCACCCTGGAAATCTCCTGTATCAGGATAAAACAGAAACAAGCAAGTGCAACTATCCCTGGCCTGTGTATTCTGTAGGACTGGAGTAAAGGGCAGGAGCAGAGCCCAGGATTAGGGTTTAACAGCTGTCCTGCTGTTATCTTTCTACCTGTGGAAAATGTTTTGTGGGGTTTTTCTAAGTTATTTTATTTTAAATTCCTGCTTTATGACTTTGGAATTAGGGATGAATCCTATTAGGGAGACAAAAGAATCCTTGTAGTTCATACACATCTAATAGTGTGAGCAATAGAGAGACTATTATATTTGGCACAATATTTAGAGAAATTAATCCTCAAGCGCTACAGATTTAAGGGATTAAGGGATTGAGTGACAGCTGAGCTCATCCAGCCTATATCCCTGGATTGTGCCACAAAACCATTTGCCTTCAAGTTGAACATGTTCCTTACTTCCATCCAAGTCAGCACAATTCCTACTTTTATTGCACTCAGGTCCCCGGGGGAGATCAACAAACTAATAAATCCTTATTTCATGGTGGTTTGCAAAATTGTCATGTTATTTTCATTTCTAAGATTTGATACATCCCATCATCCCTTTGTAAAAAAAAAAAAAAACATATCCCTTATATAAATGTACTATATTTTTAAAGCTTAAAAATTAGATTTAAAAGCTTTGAAACTGTCCGCTTTCAATGAGAAATTATGTGTGGTGATCACGCACATAAACATGTACACGAAGTATCATCCAGACCCTCCCAAGCATTGCTTGGAGAAGACCTAACTGGACCTTAACTACTGTGTCCTTCCTTTCTAACTTCACACAGCAGAAATGTGACTATTCCCCTGGGCTAAACTGGGATGAAGAGGGGAGGCATGCTCCCATCTCATTGCCCTAGAGGGGGTCTTACAGTGGACAGTCAGGAAAGAGGAAGAAGTGACCCCAGCACTGGAAAAAGGCACTGCCATGGCTGGGTATCACTTGGCAGAGGCTCCCCAGCTAAGTGGATGAGGCTTGAAGGAAGGGAAAGAGAGGAGATTTTGTGGTTGCCATGGCAGTGGCAGCATGGGGCCATGGCAGGAGAACAAGAAATATTCACTGCAAGCTTATTTTTGTAGATTTGTAAAAGAAAAAAAAAAAAAAAAAAAAAAAAAAAAAAAAAAAAAAAAAAAAAAAAAAAAAAAAAAAAAAAAAAAAAAAAAAAAAAAACAAAAAAACACCAAACTGTGAAAACAGCTGGAATAAATTTACAATTAATCTTTCCAATGTCTCCATACTTTGGAGTCAAACAAGCACACCAGCACAATAGGTGAGGTGCGGTTTTGCTGTGAGCTGTGTAACTTTGTGGAAACCAATGAGGCTACAAGGTTTTGTCCAAAAGGACCTTAAAAATCAGAGTATGAATGTGTTTCTTGTTTTTCAGGGCTTAAGATACTACAAGAGGAGGATAGTTTGCCAAGGAACACGGTCAGAAATCACCCAGTGTCATCCAAAATGGAGTCATTTACTGCCCTCCAAATGTGAACAGTGGAAACTGTCCACAGCAGGATGTTTTTGCCATCTGTCTTCCCAGTTGTCAGGTTATTTCCGTGGCCATTTTTGAAAGGTAACATCCACATGTAGTTCCTGGGCTGCAGGGAAGGGGTTTATGAAAAATGTCCTACAGCATCTGATGCGGAAGGAGATTGATGGATAAGGGCTGCAAGCTGGTACACACCTGTGTTACAGATGGTTTTTTTTTAGGAGTAAGTAATGAGGAGGTGCTCTAAGATCAATTACAAGATGATGAACCCTAATGGGGGACAACTGCATATTACCAGGAGATGCTACTGCAAAGGGTCTCCTGTGGGTATGAAGAAGATCCAGCCTAAATAGAAAAGCCTCCTGAAGGATTGGGGATTTTCTTGTGAGCAGAGAAAGTATCAGAGGCTGTGGATGTCTCTCAACACTCATTAGCTGCTTCTCTGTCCAGTATTTATAGGACTTACAGCTCTTAACTGTGGATCAAATTAGGATCTTTATGAATAAACCATAAATTTCAATGTCTTCATGGTAGGAATAGACCTGACTGTCCTCTCACCAGGCAACATGAGCAGCTGCAGCACAGTGATGGGATGGGGAGGAGAGCACCCAGCACTGGGCTCCTTCCCTAGTGATCTGCACATCTTTGGGGTGTCTGTGCATTGTCCCTCCCCTGTGGTGTGATGTGCAGGATTGAATGGAGAACACGAATGTGCCCTCAGTCCTCGGCAATAGATAATGTTTTCTTTTCCTTCCTTAAAATTGTCCTTTAGCCTTAATTAGCTCACAAGCCTGTTGTTCAAAAGCTGAGATTTCCTCTCTGGGTTTTCCCCTTCTTCAGTTCAAATCACATCTAAAGACAGAGCCATCCTTTCATGAACAGAACCATTTCTTTTGCTTGCATTGCCAGCATGGTAAGGCTCTTATCAAATCTCTTCCCTACTGTAACATTTCTTTTCAAGGTAGCTCACAAACCCTTACCTGTTTTTCATTTTGACCTGCAAATAGCAAAATACCATCAACTGGAAAAGATAATTACTCACTTGTGAAAGTAAGTGTTATTTTTTTATTCTATGATATGGGCAATACAAATGTCACTCCAAGTCAGGTTGTATTAAGTAGTTTCATGTCACATGACACAGTGTGAATTGACACACGCTGTGCTGTTGTATGAGATCTGGGGTTACTTGTTTGAAGAGACATTTTTCTTTTCTGTTTAGGAGAAGATATTAGGTATTATAGATATTACATGATCCATCCATTAGAAAAAAATAGATCCAGATAAAGGTATAATTTCTGACATTCAGAGCAAAGTAAAACCTGAAGCTTACTTCTGATATATCTACTGATAGTCAATTTATTCCTTACCATTTATTAAAGAGAATAAAAATAAAGGGAAGAGGCTACATCTCTAAGTAAATACAATTGATACAGAAACATAAAACTCCCCATCAGATTCCAAAGTCAAACTAAATCAGGGATATGCTTCATGTCAGTAACTGGTAGACACACTGGAAAGCCTCTTAAAAGTCTCAGCATTGTTTTATTTTTAATAAGTCAAGGAGTTACCAGCAGGAATTCTCTAATCCACACACCAGACTAATATCACCAGTTACCCAGTGCTGCCTCTTCAGCTTTTAAATTTTATTAGAAAAGGTTGGGAGGGGATGAAAGAGTTAATTCCTTATTTAAATTACACATAAGAGCATTCAGTCAAGTCACATCTACCAAGTCAATTAAAATCCTAATCAAAGCTCATTAAACCCATGAATACAAACCATAACAGCACTTGTTTGTTTGTTTGTTTGTTTGTGAAGATTTTCCAGAACTGTGGTGCTTTGCTTTCCATGAGCCTGGAATGGCTCAGTGTAGCTTTCTGGCATAGGAACAGGAAGGCTGTGTACTCATAAAAAAAGAGAAACAGAGGGGTTCCCCTGGTTTCAATCTGGTTATTTTGGTGTATAAGTTACCATCCTCCCCATGCTTTAAGAACTAACTGACAAACTGGATTGCTCAGAAAATCTACCTCTGAACAGGCTGGTTACCAGCAGCAGCATCTGCCTCAGATGCAGTGAGCCTTGCAGAAGCCTCCTCAAGCTGGTCCTCTCCTTCACTTCCATCATGCTACCCACATGTCCACACAGGATGCCAAAACAGCCATATTTCTCCACATTCATCCCCTCCAAGCATGCAGTCTCAGCACTGGGTTTATTATCACCTTTAATTCTATCCTAAGGGCCTTTCTTACGTTCCACCTCAGACCTTTTGAACGCAATGATTCCTTCACCTGAATTTCCCCTTCGTTTCAACAAAAGGAAAATAAACAACTCAAAGCAAAATCTAGCTGAAACCTCCCCCTTTCAGCTGCTATTGCATCAAAGTCATGGACTTCAATATCAAATTTCACAACCCATTCACTTGAAACCAGGTCCAAGCTGACTATCAATATTCAGGGACTCCCCAGTGAACCAGTACTTACAATTTGTAATGAACTCCTGAAGCAAAGAAGCTTCACAAAGCTTTATGATTTGATCATGAAAGTTTTGCCACACTCTGAGGTTTGAAACCCTTCAGCTGAAGATGGAATTAAACATATACATATATATTTAACCAGGTCTACTTGAAGGGTCTGTATTCCAGGTAGTGAGGACAGAACAGCATCAAGAGCCTCAAAGAGGCCTTGATCCAAAAGAAGACAGGTTTCCCCTGGCGCAGAACTGAGGCAAATAGCTGTGGATTGTCCTCATCTCCTGTTCTGTCATGGGGCACCTGGCAGGAAAGACACATGTTGGAGACACAGAGCAGGAACCACTGTCTCTGAAGCCAGAGCTCTGCAAGCCAAAACAGACACTCATCCCTAACGCTGGGGACCAGCCCCAGTTCATCTTGAACTGGTAGCAACACGCATGTGACTTCACTGGCACGTCACAGCTCAGGAGCATTTCCGGTACATCTTGATTTTACTGATTGATAAAAAACTTGCACAAAAGTTTGGACTGTCAGGCTGCTTAAAAAGCATCACCACTGGACCCTCCCCGCTGTGTTCCATAAATCATAGAATACAGAATCACTAAAGCTGGAAGAGTCCTCCAAGATCATCCACTCTGACCTTCAAAACCACTGTGGGACTTGGGTCGATGCTGCATGGCAGTCTGAGCTAACAACCTTGAGCCAACCCTGCAGCTTCCACAGCACAGATCTGGAAACTCTTCCCTCACATACAGCACTTTTTGGGCATCATTTTGCATCGCTGATGGGCTCGAATGTGCAGAGCAATGCAGCCCCCTGTGCTCTGTCAGCAGCACCAGGATCACTGATGCCTAACAATGACTGTGGTCGGGGCGTTGCATTTGCAAGCAAAACACACTCTTACTTTCTCAATATTGGCTCCCTTTATTGCCAGCTCTTATAGCTGACAACACAGGAGAGAACTTCATAAAGAAAGTCTCATGATAGCTGTTATTTATTATGCAAATACTGCCTGCCATGGCAACATTGCATGCAATAGTTTGCTTTATTTGCTCTGGCACATGCATATTCAAATTAAGGTTGTGTACATTGTGCCTACACATTACAAAGATTTTGTTTTCCTTGACACTTACAGGAGAACAAACTGCAATTAATACAGCCTGTTTAAGCAGACAGCACCCAATTAGTTATCATCCATTTTCAGATTGGGACTCTAGACTAAAAAACATGGAACTGGCTTCTTATTCAAAAGGAAAATACATCCAAACTACAGGTTTTCAAAGACACATTTAACTCACAATGGCCAGGATACTCACTTGGCCTTTAATGTGAAATGGAGTGTTAATTTTTCTCTGTCACCTCTTAATTGCTTCCTTATTATACTGTTCAAGCAGTTAATTGCTAGACTGAGTGAAAGAGTGTTTTCAAGGGAAAGGAAATGCCACAGCATGAAAGAAAAAAAAATAGAAGCAGTGCACTAGTGTAATTGGGCCTGATATAATGTTAGTTGGGGTACTGCCTTTAATGGTAACTACAAAAATTAATAGGAAAAGCCAAATTGTTTTCTATGGCAAAACAAGCCAGGAGACATGTCAGGAGGTTTGGCGTTCAGCTGACACGCACTTAGTGGGATCACACTCTCAGCCAGTCAATCTATCCTGTGCGTTTGTACATGGACCACTTCCCTCTGCTCCACCTCCTGCAAGAAGGTACCTTACTTATTTGTAGTGCATGAGCTGCTTCTCAGGTTCACGTCTCTCGTTCTGCCCACGGTTATCCACGTAGCTGACAAGAGCATCCCAGTGCTCCGAAGCAGGAAAGACGAGGGCTGGAAGCAGCCGAGCGGATGCCGCCTCCGGCTCTCCGAGGCCGCTGCCCGTGACTGCTCTGCTGAGCTCTTCAGAGCCTCCTGAGCAATCCTTGCGCAGAAGACTTGAAGAAACAAGCATCAAGCATTTTTCTGCCATTCCTGCAAATGCGAGGAGTTGAAATGACTGGCCTCACATTTCCAAAGGCTGTGAGGATACCTGACAGCTGACAGCAGCTGGACCCCCCTCCCTCACCTAAGCCCAGCAACTGACACTCCTTCCCAGAAACCGAGGTCAGTCCTTTTGCAAAAGGGACATGTGAGTCAGTAGGGAAAGACTTTACTGCTGGCACAGAGGGACAACAGATACTTCAGACATGAAAGGAAGAATTACAGGCCTTTATTTCTAAAAAAAGTTATTGCAGGTTCTAATAGCAATCTTTGCATGACAGTGCTAGAATTCATGATCAGTAGAATTTCTTCCATCCTCTAATTTTTTTTAGAGAATAGTAATAATTAATGGAGAAAGGAGATAGGAAAAAAAAGCAGATGCCAAAGATAGTGTTGCATGGTAGATTTAAATATGCACATTAATTCATAAGCAAAGTGAGTGAAATAGAATTTTGAATTAATTTCCTAAATGCAGCTTCCCAGTGGACAATAGAAAGGAGATGATCCAGTTATCAACTTGTGCTTATTAGCATTCAAACATGCTGATTATCTCATTAGTAAGACTACATTTGAAGTCCTCCCTTTTGTTTCCTTCTCTAAACTGTTGGTCTTCCATTTATTTGAGGGAGAAAATACACTTATTTAGGACTGAGGAAAATTGAGTCAACCTTGGCTGAAGCATAGCAAGCTTTGCAGAACATATTAAAAATATCTCCTTTCATTTTAAAAGAGTTTATGAAGTAGTACTGTCATTGCTGAATTAGGTGGGGGAAGGTAAGCATATGCTCGACAGCGTTGCAATTTCACTGGGAGAGGATTATGAGCAGGAAATACCAAAGTAAAATTCAGCTTTCCACAAGACAGATCTCAGAGAGAACTCCAAATGTTGAACTGAGACATGGTGTCCAGTGTCTGTCCTGCCAAGGGGCCAGGCTGCTTACAGCTCTTGTGGAACATTGCTGCTGTCTGTTTACACATGCTGCAGGCACCAGTCACCCAAATTCTCAGCACAGAAAAAAATCCCACTAAATGTGTGGAATGAACAATTCACAGTCCCAGACCTAAGACATAAGGTTTTGGCACAAAGTAGGTAGAAGGTGTGAGCTGCATTGCTTTACCACCTGCAACTACCACATCCAGTGAAGACGAACGTGTCACCCCTCCACAAGGCTGCAGGGCCTGCCTGCTTGCCCTGCAGTTGTCATCTGACTAGTACAGCCACTTTTAGTCAACAGAATAATTAAACTAGGCAAAATCTTACTTTACAAGACTTAATCACACTTGTACCACCATATTGGAAAAGGTAAGGAGACCCAGCAGAGCCCAAAGCAGACGTCACAGTTGCTGACATGCAAGGGAATGGCTCAGAGGGAGTTTATCACTGCTTTAAACTTTCTGGGACTCTGACACTTTGTCACAGGGAAAATCCACGGGAGAAACCTCAGCTCATCTTCCCTACATAACCAGCAACAGCAAAAGCACCTGCCCTGTCCTTGTGAGCTGATATCCATCTGTGATAGGAATGACTGACCAGCTCTCACAAGGGTGAACCAGCCTGTAGCAAGCACAGCACCAACTCCATTCCTCACTATGCAGAGTCAAGATATTCTCAACTCTGCTGATTATTTCAGCACTTCTTTACCATTTTTTTTAAGAATACCCTGAGAAATTGCACAATAATAGTATTGCAGTGCTTTGAGATTTTCACTTTTCATACAGTTAATCCTGTATCTTGGCTGCATCCCAGTATCTTCATTGTCTGCATGTTTATATGTCCTTCACTTCCAACTGACCTATGTGCCTCACAAGCTTTAATATATTTTATTCTGTCCACCACCCTTGTGAGATATTTAGTAATAAAATGCTGAGGCATAGGAAAAATTAAATATCTACCACAGATAACATAGACCATCTTTCTCCTCTGGCCTAATGCCTTCATGTTTAAACAAAAAAAGAAATTGTTAAAAACACTTAAAACACATCGAGAAACATCCCTCTCCCACTTGTGTAATCAACTAGCCTTTATAATTCACTCTAAACACAGCAAAAGATCTTTTTTTGCATAGCAGAATTTCTGAGACCTTCTCTGAAAACATGTGATCTCCATACAATACCTAAGTATATGTACATTACCCCCTATGCAGTATCTTGCTGTTATTATAGTATAGTAACAATCTCTTTATATATTTTGCCATTTTAGAGGGCATAAATAGCTTCTCTGAATAGGATGTAATTAAATTGAACAACCTGATATTTTCATAGAAAACCATTTTATTAAACTGTTTCCATTCTTGTGTATTATGTTCTTTACCTAAATCTCTCTCATTTTTCTCTTTAACTTCCAATTTGCCTTAGTCTAAGGATACTGACAGTGTCCTATATAGCCTTGAAATCAATTTAGTGAGACAGTCTCTTTGTACAACAATTTTTCAATCTGTTACATTTGCATTTCTATACCTTTTTTTTAATTCACAAAGAACAGCATGTCTTATCCAAAGGAAACGGGAAAACTGAGCTCCAGGAATATTAAAATCTTCTACAAATTGGTCAAACGATTTAAAATGTCCATCCTTAAATAAATCTTTAATACAAATGAACTCTTTTTATTGCTAGGTTCTAAAGGCTCCATTTTTAATACAAGTGGAAGGTCCTCATTATAACACAATAGAGTTAAGGGAGACAGTTTCTCATTCCAGCCCACGAATTTATGCACTTTCCCCACATTTTACAGACTAGGAAATAGTTGTTAACATAATCTTTTCCTGCCACACCATTTTTATGTATATTTTTATCTCTCGAGTTCAAGTTCTGTATATATAGATCCCTGTATAAATGTGTAAAGGAAATTACCCTTGTCAGGTCCTTATCGCTTAGAGTTGTGATGTGTTAATCCTACTCTCCTGTCACAATTCTCACAGATCTGTTGCATTTTGTTGCAGTATGTTTTACATTTAGCTTCCCCATACCTCCAGCTGTACCACAATTTTAACAATAAAAGAAATACTGTACATTTTTCTTTACATAGTTTACATTTCTCTCAACTAAAAAAATGAAAGAGTAAAATAATAGTCATTCGCATAGAAAGGATGAAAACTTCAAACTGAAGTTTGTTCTACAGGACTTAGAATATGAGAGCTTTAGATCCACAAGGCAGAGCCACTCACCTAAACCTTCTCGTCTCCCCAAAATAGAAGCAGAGTGTTTAGAAACTGTCAATCTAACCAGGACTATAAGGCCTTCTCTACAATACAGAAAAGGAGGTGTCTCTACCAGTCAGACAGCTGCAGGACAGATGAATTATTTAGGAGGAGTTAACCTCAATGAACACTGGGCTCTGGAAAACCCAGGTGTTTGAGCTAAGCTATTGGACTATGCTTTCTCTGTTTCCCTGCAGACAGACAGCAGGTCTCCCACCTAAAGCAGGTGAGATCAATTTCTCTCAGGAGGTAGAGGGTTCACAGGTGAAGACCCTGGATGACAAACTTACACAAAGTGCCAGACTCTCAGCTGGCTAAGCAAAGTGGAAAAAGTCTTTGTCCCATGGGTTTGCTTCCAACAACTCCATCACTCCTTCTGTGTGACCACCTGTGGCATATACACCATCCAGCTGCCTCACAGTAAGTAAGGTATGTCTTGAGAACAAAGGAACAGCCTTAATCTCTGCTCTGTCAGTAACTTTATGTCCACACAGAAATCTCTAAGTTCAGGTCTGTGTAACACTCTTGGTCTGGTTGTCTCCTGGACTCAAAGTTGCCAGGGTACCATACCTTGGTAAAGGTGGTGAATTGTGGGTTTTCTCCTCTAAAAGTAGGAAAACATCAGTGATTTCATGACAGGTGAGAAAGGAAATCACTAACAAGGCAACAGTAAAAACAGGGCTGTCAAAGCATTGACAGGGAAAGTGGTGTCTGAAGAAACTATCCTTTGACACCTTCATGCCATAGGCTCTTCCCCTTCCTGCAAATTGACCATCTTATCAGCAGAGGACCAGATTTCAAGAGATGCTAATCAGCCAGCACCAAAGTCAATAGACACTGAGGTACTCAGCACAATGGGCTAGAAGAGTTTCAGGTCCCAGGGAACACATTGCTCAGAGCACTCAGAATAGCACAAAACCATCTCCATCTAATAGGCTGGACCTATTTATATTATATTCTATCAGTCTGTATTTAGATTATGACATACTCTAAACGTCACAGAATTTTCAATGACAAAAACATCACAACCTCCTCTCTGTTTTAACATTTTGCTTTTTTTCCACTCGTTCACCAGCCTTGCCTTCTGACTTCGTTTGGCTGTCAGATTTTACTTCCCCACTCCAACCTGGAGGATTCTGTGAATCTGTAATATGACCAAACCAAACAATTGGGACAAAATTCATTCCACTACTGTTCTGTTAAAGCCAGCAGATTTACTTTAGGATTGAATTTGCTTTTCTTATGTGAGAAATGGGGGATTCAGAAGGAGATAAAAAAAAGAATGAAAAGAAAAACTGACCTTGGTGGTCATATTTTCTTTAATCCACAAGGGCCACTCGATGAATGCATACAGCCACCCTGACAATACTGCCTGCATTTAAAGGCGGGTGGGTGTAAATATAGGTAAGGGCACTAATCAGCCAGGTGGCTACATGTTACTCTGAACACAAGCAATTAAGTACAAGGGCAATTTTCTCCCAGAGGTTAGTTATTTCATAGCCAATTAACCAAGCAGCTTCACCCCACTTTGAACTGTGTGTGGAGTAAGAGCCATGTCTGCATCTGGACCTTCAATAGATTCCCTGTAGCTTTAGCCATCAGCCCTATTCATCTTTTTCTAAAGTAGTTACAGCATCCACCTGCCTTTCAGTATTTAACTCCTTCATTTGTAAAGAAGCAAGCAGAACATTTGAACAAAAAGATATTTTTATCTTTATAATAGGCAAGGCAATTTTACCACTATATGTCTATGAAACTTGGCATTCAGCCTTGTGTAGTGTCTTCACAAAATCAGTGAATGCTCTTTATTAAACATACACACTCTCTGCAAAGCTGGCCTTTCGAGAGAGAAATCTGTATTCTTTCGTGGTCGGAGTATGGCAGGTCCAAGGAAGATTGACTGAATGCACAGGAGGAGAATACATCCAACTAACACAAGCTAACACTGCAATCTCTTTATGTACTGCGTTAATAATATAATTACACCTTAAATATTAATAGAATATGCTGAATAACTCTGAACAGATGCATATCACAGGCTGTGTACGTCTGTGTGCATATAAGCAACACTTAGATTTTATTCCCACCAGACAGACATTACAGCGTGTTACAAACACGTGGGTGGGACACATCCATCTGCAGCTCCACACACCCGGCCCACACACGTGTGCTCAAGGCAGATGAGGCCATCACAAGGGCAGAAGTGCTGTGGGCTCCAGAGGCAGGAATCACCTCCCTGTCCCAGCCCTGCCCCGTCCTTAGAGCTGAGCTATACTTACATCAGATACTGAGCTTTCTCTCTTGCAGCTCTCAGGCCACAATTTAGCAGTATGGGTGTAACTCTGACAGTCATTGTTCCTATCAAAATGTGCGTCTAGCTGGATGAGGTTCTGCCTGTGGATCACCAACACTGCAATTCCCTGTCAGATCAGCTCCCTCTGCCAGTCTTTCCCACCAGTGACACAAAAAGCCTGGAGAGCACACCACAGCTCGGCTCCCACAGCCCTGGGATCCCCTGACAACCCCACATCCCCGGTGTAAGTAACAAAAAAAAGCATCTCCCAGCACTATCCTGAATTCTAGAGGAGAATCAGGGAACAGTTTCATGTCTTGGTGCTGTGAATTCAAAAGCACTCCTGAACCCCCGTGTCTCATTCCAGAAATCTTCCTCTAAATTGCACAGTGAACAAAGTCAAGACTGTAGTTAGAACAACTAGAAATTCCATAACTGTTACGAACTTCTCTGATCTTCCCTTTGCATTCTTTCTGAGAGATTTTAATGTTAGAGATATCTCAGATACTTTAGGAAGAAAAAAACTATGCTGTTGAACAACGCATTAGACAAGCCACACATTCTCCTTCCATAAAAGGATTAAAAGATGTGAGGGGAGAGGAAGGATCCCTTGGACTTTTCAGTTTCTAGGTCGCCGAGTTCTTGCAAAAAAGAAAAGAATGTAAAAGCAGAACACAAATATAATTAAAACAAAATAAACTAAAATATAAAACACAAAAAAAACCCGTGAGAATACCCAGCAAGGGAGCTCTTCCTCCCAGCACCATCCTTGGGGCATCACATCTCCGACCCCACAAGCCAACAGATCTTCCCAGGGCTCAGAGGGCACTGCACCCCTGTGTTTGGCTTCCCAAAATGTGCTTGTTCAGCAAGGAAATGTCCAAGTCAGGGCTCAGAATTTCTTTGCCTTCCCCCCAGTAAATAGGGCAGTAAAAATTGTCCCTCGGGAAGCTAAAAGACTTATCCCTTTGCCCCACAGTCTAAGGCAGAGAAACCCTTTGGCACATGTCAGCAAAGACCAAAAAAAACACAATAAAAATTGTACCAGCTCACAAAAAAAGGCCACCTAAAAATTTTCAAATTTCCCTGTTTATGGACAGGATCATAAGATAAGAGATGGTTATATTTTGGCTGCACCAATTCCCATCCCCCTACCCTTGCCATTTTCTGTGTATATCTCAGTAACAAGCCTGTCATTTTAAGCATTATTTATTTACCAGGCAACCATGGTATCGTTTGATATGTAATGGAATATTTCCATGAATTTTATTTACTAAAAAATAACAACATGAAATATAAGGTTTTAAATCTGCTACAGTAAGTAGCAAAAGACCAAAACTAATCAAGGTAATGCTGACAATTAGGTAGGTAACACTGACAATTAGGCTCTGTACACTACAGCTATTATTATTTACATAATTAATTTATTAATTGCATAATAAACTATCAATACGTAGTTTAGTCAGAGAACTAGAAAATATATGCGAGTTATACCATTTACATTTTGAAATTAGCTGCTCCTAGAATGTATCGGAAATGAAAGCTCACATTCACAACACTCCCACATTACAGATTGGAAAAATATGTTATATCAAACATCCACATAAATTACAAAAGCTCCTTTAAAATGTCAAGTATAGATCCTACTGTGCTTAGGATGTCAGCATAGGTCTAAAAATATGGAGTGATGAGGCATGGATACAATTTATAGCGGAAATCAAGCACGCTTTTCAACTTGCACGCACACAAAAAAATCAAACAAATCATCCTCTTTTCAAATTGAACTGAAAATATATTAACTTCACAAAAATTGTCTGGATTACTGATATCTGATTGCAGTATTTAGGGATCCACAGCTGTAATACTGTACTGCCCTTCTGGTTTTGTAGGATTACAAAATTTAATGCAGCAGATTTGAAGACAAATGCACGAGTTGAAATCAACAGTTTAGCTGTTCGCATTAAATGGTGTTGGATAGTAAACTTCAATTAGTTCAGTTGTGACACCACTGCTTCCAGTAAAAATCAGAAAACCAACACTTTTAGGCTGAGCCTGCAAAGAAGTATACCCTGACAGCTCCCTCATTGCAAACAGAAAAATCTCTTTTTGCAGATCTTACTGTGGGACTAAACCCACAGTATCTCCTTTTGGTTAGTAACTATTTCCCAGCGAGCTACTTTAAAAAAAAAACAAGCAAAAAATATTTATAAATAGTATTATCTATGCTGAAAACCTGTAGCAGTTGAGAAACAGAAAGGAAGAGGTGGGTGGGATAAAACAATGCTCAAAATGAACACAACTGTAAACACAATGTGACTTTCATAAAATGAGAGAAAATTCTTGGACTTCTCTCAGTGAAAGGCAAGACCTTTGCTATGTGGTCATCTTGCAAACTGCTTCGACTGCAATACCTTCAAATAATGAGGCTAGTCAGGGGAGAAATCATCAGTAATAATAGGGCACCTAATCCTTGCTTTTTATTTACACAGCTCTGCCATGCAGTGTCAGAAATCTCTGTCTAGTTATTAGCAACCCTCTGAGGTCGTTCCCTTTCAGGCAGCCGCTCTCCAGAGAGGGATGGAGGACAAAACATTTGTTGTTGCAGATTTTTCTCCTTTTAAATCGTTTTGCAGCGTGGAGAGACCTGTGGGGCATTCCCGAGGGGCGCCAGGAGCCGGGAACTCTGCTGGGGAGAAGCGCGTTCCTCTCCCGTGGGAGCCGCGGGACTCTGCCCACGAGATGGCAGGCTGAGATGCTGTTTGCATTTTCCAGCCGGTCTTCAACTGGAAATAGTTTCCCCTCTCAAATGACAGCAGCCCCAGGTAGCAGGGGTGACATTTGCTTTACATTATGATACACACTAATTAATCATTAGCGATCCCAGAAGTATGTCGACCAAAAATGCTTTGCTATGGCTCATCACAGTAGGGGCTTTCAATATTGATACTGTTACACACACATATGTTCCACGGCTGGTTGTTATATAGGGATGGATTACTGTTTTAGGCTACAGAATATCTTTTAAGTGCTGCTAAGTATTGTTTGCTCAAATTCCTTGCAGTTGGTAATGAACTTAATATCTTGTACTTTATGCGATAAACTCTTGAGGTCACAAAGTGGTTGCTTGATTGGGCAATGAAATAGGGGCTTTACAAGCTAAAGCTGCTGCAAAACTGACTGGAACTTTTTGTGGCATAGTCCAGGCTTTCTGGACTGGTTGACATTTTTCCACCCTTGTGGCAGTCTCTATGCCAACAAGCTGGGGCCACCCCCTTTCAGCCCACCAGCAACCCCTGCCACAGCCGAACACTGGCCCAGCCAAGGTGACTCGAGACATAAGAGTACTGGAAAAGGCAATACCTGACTGCATTTCGAATGTGACCAAAGCTTCATGACACTTCAGTGAAGACACTGAGGCGTTTTGAGCCACCTCCACTACTAAGTGCATAGGCTCGTCTGGGCTGGAAAATAGAAGGTGGTGAGAAGTATAGGAAAGTTCACATTAATAAACCTGAACAGGAGGTCAGAAGGTCCAAAAGCACCAGCAGCTCTCAGTCCAGCCCCATGCGCCTTCAGTCCCAGTTAAAAGCACCCAAGACAGGCAGAAGGAGGAGGGAAAAAGATTTGGACCTTGGTTTCAACCAAATATGAGATGGTATTTTTTTGAAAAGTAAGCACAAACCTTCTCCCTGGGGACTCTCTTCAGTAGCTGTAAAGCTGCTGAGCTGTCTCATTCTTCCACCTCATGGTTGCTACACGGAAGCAACTCAAACCCAAACATCCCTGACAGGTCCTACCATGGCAGTCCTGCTCTCATCTTCAGTCATCCTAAGCAGACACCCACTCTCCCCATGTAATGACATATGATTCTATCTTAGATGCCATGGTTTAGGAGTCCTTGAACAGATCCTTTCAAATGGTAAAGGATGTTCAGGTGCAGACCAGTGAGGGGGAATCACACATGGTTAAAATGTTCTGCAAACCAAAAAAATCCTGAGTTCTGAAACAGTTTGTAAGGAAAAATATAGTCCCGATAGCTTTAGAAATACTCTAGTTGAGACAGGGCGTTGGTTCAAAGTGGTCCAAAGATGGCTGAGTTCTGAAACTGTGTTAGAGAAGAAGAAATCCCCATAGTGCAAAGTGTAGGCCTGGAGCAAACAAGGGCTGGACATGGACACCATCCTTCTTTGGGCTCACGTGTGTTTAACACTCAAGGTGAGCACATGTTTTTGTAAAGGTTATGGAGCGAATATCTATGTTGCTTCTCCTCAGGAAGGAGGAAAGTAAAGATAGAGCGACCAATAAACATGTATTATGGGATTTTTCTCTACAACTGTGCATTACCTGTGTGTCAGAGGCACTCTGACAGTCTAGGTTGTTTCCACCTGCACAAATGCTCTGCTGGGCACAGGAGATGTGTCCACACTCATTCTCTCCTCTAAAAACTTTGGCTCATATCCTCGAAATCCTGTTCCTAATATGAACATTTGTTGGTACAAGTCAAGACTAGGTCAGCATTTAACAGCCAAAGAACTGGCAAAACCATTATTGGTCTAATATGTCAGGAAATTAGTCCTGTTCAGGTAATGGAACTATATTAAAACCACAGAAAACAAAACAAAAGGGATAAAGGGGGAGTGAGAGAGAGAAAGGGGAGACTTCCTCTTCCATATGAACTGTATGAAATATGGTTCTGTATTTCAGGACTTGGGATTTTAACTAAAATACCAAATACCATGGAAGTTTTGATACATCTGTGGCAGTTCAGATTTACAATTTATTTGCCTTCTTTCACTTTGACTACCACTAATGCAGATTTTGGGGATTATTTACGGTAAACCAAAATTACAAAAAAAATGTGACTTACACATTCAGTCCCTGGATTCACAGTAAAGCCATTTTACACAGACAGGTGATTTCTAATGGGGTGAGGTACCATTACCTTCAGGATCTGCAGAAATCTGGGCCTTGCATTCTGATGTTCCAAGGCATCAGACATTTCCAACCCTGCAGCTGCCTGCTCCCACCCACATGGCTATTTCATGCAGAATTTTCTACATGCAGGGCAAGGAGGAAAGTTTCTTCTTTCCCCATATGGCCACAGCGCTCCACAAAGCTCTGTAGCACTCAGACATACCTGCATTCAGCCACTTACATCTGCTCATAATGTTTCTTCTTCACTAGTAATCCTTAAGAAAGTTTTCTAATTCAGCAATAAAAATTTTGATGTAGTTACTGTGCCATTCCAAAACACTTTTCCCCTTTTACGTGATCAATTTCTGAAAAGTGAAAACAGTAGTCAAGGTAGAGTGTTTTAACTGTTACACCAATTGACTTTCAAGCCTGTACTGCTCTATTTTAAAACTTCTTGACTTAGACCCCATTCTATCCTCTCCTTCTCTCTTGCCAACCATAACACTTATTTAAAATTCCCTCTTTTCCTGACGTATTACAGGTCTGAAAGCCCCCACGGTAGTTTAAACTTCGGCATCTTTTCAGCAGCCCCCTGATTTATGAGCTTACAGTTTCTACATTCAAGCTGCTTTACACCGAGGCTCGAAAAACGTAGCAAGAAAATAAAAAAATAAATAAAAAAAGAGAGCTGACTTCTAGCAGCGGGATAGTATTCCTCAAGACGTGTCGATTTTGTTCCCTTCTTACTTGTGAAACAGATGGTGTTTTATGCTTAACACAATCAGTACCATTCTCTATCTGTTGCCTTCTAACCTTCCCCACCTGTGTGAAACCCAGCCAGAGCTTAATGAACATACTTGGAGCTGTCTGGACTGAATTAGTCCCAGTAGGAGTTACCCTTCAGATACTCCACAGTCTCTCATGGCCGTGTAACTGCAAAGGAATACAAGAAACCTTTACACTGTGGCTAATTAAATAAAGGTTTGCTCTGCTAAGTGCATTTTTTCCCTTCCTAAAGCAGGTAATGTCTACTATATTGAACTATTTTGGAAGCATTTGCCGCTGTCTTGAAAATTCGGGAAGACAATTTTGGCATGAAAATGGGGTCAGAATGTGATTTTAAGCAACATTTTTCTCCCAGTTTAAAGCTTTCTTCACTCCCACATACCAAATTATTACAATAATTACCTTGCAATATAAGGCATTAGCAAAATAATGCTTTTCAAAATTCACATACAAGACAAAACTTTTTGTTCCTACTATTCATCCTCTAAATTTCCATTTCTCCCACCCGAAATTCTACAAAAATATCTTTTTGACAGCAGCTCCTTTAAAATGAAGATAAAATTACAACCTGGCTACCTTGACCATATTTCACATCCCAGAAGGCAAATCTTTAAAATGTCATAAAGATATGCTAAAGTCATTTCCTACATGATAATTATCAATTGTAGAAAATTGTTGTAGTGAAGTAATTCAGCAGCCTGAGATTACTTCCAAAGTACCTACGGCGGGATCTCTGAGTCTGCTTATACACTGAAATTTCTGCTGCTGGCTTTCATTCTTCTGTCTGGTGTGTGAGACAACTCTGCCCAGTTTCCAACCGGAATAAGCTCAAAACTTCAATTAAATTAATTGGATCATTGATATGAACTGGGCAAGTTATTTTTTTCCAATCTACCTTAGACCAGGAATAGGGTCTCATTGAATTGCAATTAAGTGGATGGCCAACCTTTCTCAGGAACATTCACTAAAATAACAAATTATTTAAGTTCTCTATTTGCAATTCCCTCGTGCTGAGGTTTAGCTGTGAGTCCTTTCTATGGTGTTGAGTTGCACACAGATAAGACAGACTCACATTTTCTTAACACACCAAGGAGGACCATCGTCTGGATGTCCTGTATTAATGTCTGTCTTAACAAGTTAGACCCTTTCTACTCCCTCAGCCTGGGGTCCCTTGCAACTGCTCTATAGTGACCCTCCTCTTCCAAAGTGGTTGTTTGCTGAAGTGATTGTACAAAGGTATCTGGGAGCTGTTTGTGTAGTAAGTGAGAAGATGACACCTTCACGGACTTCTCAAAAACCCTCCTGGGGCCAGCTAGAGTAGAGGAATATGAAAATCTTTCAGTGTGTGTGAAGGTGATCAATTGTGAAGAAAGAGGATTTCCTCAAATTGCCTACTGGGCGACTTCTGGGGAAGGAAAAAGCTAAATAGGATCAGACTTTTGTTATTAAAAAAAAACCCTGACAAGGCAGGAGGGTGTTTTTTAAACCAGAAAACAGGGGGAAACAAAGCATACAAGGCAGTGACAGCCTGCTGTCAGTTATGTGTTGGTAACAAGATATCTGGTTGTGAAAGAGAGGGCAAAAATTCCAGTTGAGCCCCGCAGTAGGCAGGCGTCCCTCCCGGGGGGACATCCAGGAATGCAACTCAGCATCACAAAAGGTGATCAATAAAACAGAAAGCAGTGGTCAAACAAATGCCAGCAATCTCTCTTCCTTACACTGCCATTTAGCTGAACTCCAGGACATCCCAAATAAGAACAGAGGGAGCACTTTGCTGGGGGCACAGAGGGAAGGGCAGCTAAAATAAAAAAAACCTTGATCAACAGTCTAGAGACTTCAATAGGACAGATTGGTGAGGTGGGATGGAAGGACAAAAGCAGATGAGCCCCATACCAGTCTTTCAAGCAATAAGAGATTTTCCTGATATTTCTAATACGTGCAGGCCAAGTATTTGGGAACCATTGCCTTGGGAACTCTGCCCATCTCTAATTCCATCGCAGGGACTCACAGAGGTGAAGGTAGCAGGACTGGCAATGTAGGACTTAAAGTGAGGAGTTCATTATATAAATCTCACATTTACACGGTGTGACAGGACAGTCATTGCCATAATATCAGACATCATCCTTAGAGTCATGGGAATGGCTTTAAACTCCAAGACTCCACAGAACAAACCATGTCCTATCTCCAGGTGTCACGAAACTCATGGGAAGGATCTGTACCAACACTATACTAAGACACAGAACTGGGAAAGAGACAGTCTTCTCCATGGTAATTCTACCCAGTAGTTCTAGTCCTTGGTTCTTCTCTACCAAACCCAACCCCCAAACTCTCTATTATCTGCAGTAGCAGCTCTCCTACAACAACCCCAGCAATGAAAGGAAAATTTAATCTTAGAGGAGGATGAGGGATGGATACACTGGATGAGGGCAACATTCATTGGGCTGTAGAGCTCTTTTTGGAAAAGTTCCATTTGGATTGTAAACCAAGATAACTGTTGAAAGCTACCTCTCTTGCTTAAAAAATAAAACAAATAAGGTTCTCCTTTAGCAGTGAAAATGATGTGCAGAGTTGAAGAACTAACTCTAGCTGAATCACTAAGTACAAAGGAGCATAGTGTAATTAAGTTCAGTGTCCTTGTGGGAGGGAATGCAACAAAACCTAGCACTGTGACATTAAGCTTTAGAAAGGGGATTTAAAAAAAAAAAAAAATGAGGAAGCTAGTCAAAAAGGCCCCGAAGTCAGAAGTAAGGAAATTAAAATCCTTCAACTCAGCATGGAGGCTACTTAAGCAACCATAATAGAGTCCCAGAAGGAATGCGCAGCCTTTCAAAGAAACACGGAAGGCAAGAAAAATAAAATTAGCATGGGAAAACAGCAAGGTTCAAGGGGTTATTTAAGCCAAACAGGTAGAATTCAAAAAGAAGTAAAAACCTATCTTAGGGGAAGGAACACACAACCCATGGAAGGCTCTCCACAGCATGTAGGTGTGTTTCAAAAGTTGTGGTGACTGAGAAATGAGCTGGGCTGAGGGGAGGGTGGTATGTGTGAAGCAGAAAATAACTAAGGCAAGTAGAAATGAGTAACTGGGAAAATGGGTTTCCGGAATATTTCAATGGCTAATAACAGTGAATAATTTTATTGCACAGAAAATTAAGTTATTTTTCATCAGCATGGAGTGGGGACTGTGAGGATACAAGGTGCCTGGGGTGTGAGAGTCTAGGAGAAATAGAAGGGTTAAAATCGAGGAGTGGAAAATAAAAGAAAAATTAAAACCCAAGAGATCCCTGGAGCCAGCTGGAATAAGCAACTGCTCCCTAGGGTGGTGTAGCTGGGGGCTGATTACAGGTTATGCTTTTACAGTGAGCCCATATGGAAAGTGGAGAAATTCCTGCACTGACACTCTTCCCTATCTCTTACATGGTGCATCAAAAGCCTCTTAATGTCTTAGGCAGCCCAGAGTGACCTCTGAAAATATGAGGATACCTGAAGTTCCTGGGAATGCCTCATGACCCTTCCAGACCACGAACAGCATGATGCATCACTTCTAAATGAGCCAAGAGAAGTAGAGCCTTCCTCACTTTAATTGAGTTGGGCTCCAGCAAAGCGCCCTGTCCCCAGCTGCATCCAACCTGCAGCACAGAACACCCTGTTTGTGCTTTAGTCATTTGTGTGGTCTTTTAAGTAATTATTCATTGCATTATTCAATGAGAGAGCACAGTATTTACTGGATTACTGGGTCTGTATTGCCTTAAAGACACAGCTCACTGGTTTAGGAGCCAGCTGCAGCCTTGCAAAGCAACAAGCAAATATTTCTCTTTTCTCCTCCATTTTTAAGCTACGCAAGAAGGTTCTTTAAAACAAAAGAGGAATGGTGATACTAAATAAAAAACCATTGAGCTTTAGGTAGCTGTCTTTTATGCAATACATTTGCTCACCCAGTCACAAAATCAAAAGTGGCCATCACTCATTAGAGTGCCTCATACAGACTACAGCTGAAAATAGGCATATTATCTTTCCATAGGCAAAACAAGGCCTATTTTGGTGTGTACATGTGTGTCTGATTTCTGCACACACTAAAGAACTGACCCACAGCGTGTCCTGCTGCAGCATATGGCAAATTTCTGTGGTGATTTCTGCTTTTCAAAAGGCACATGCCCTCAAAGAAACAAAGTAAGAAGGGAGTAGAATGCATAGTGACTGCAGGCTGGGAAGATGATGGCAGCACACACTGAAGCATTTCGAGTGCTGTAGTAACCAGCACAGGTAACATTCTTGGAACAAAGATGCTGGACAATCATTGTGGTTGGGTGGGATAAGCCAGAAGCATCTAGAGGTATCAGGTTAAGATAGGGCATGAAACAGTAATGTACAGAAAGTGGAAAATAGATGCAAAATAGCCCTTTTCAGTGTTTTGAATTGGAGAACCTTCCATTTGAGCTAGCTGCTAGTCAGGACACAATTCATCATCGGGATGAGGGAAAGTTACACAAGGGTACACAAGAGGGTTTTTCTCCCACCTTTTATAAGAAAACTGATATTCCTCAGTCCTCTTTCTACCTATAGTTCCAGCAATCAACAGCATAACTACTGATACAAATCCCCCATGTATTACCAAATATGACCAGAACCAAACCTCAGGCTCTGTTTCAGTATGGTTAAACTTAATACCTCAGTATCCTGTGCTTTCGTTAGTGTGATTTCTGCTCTGCTGATTGCAGGCTAAACTTTATTCACGTTTACACCATATAAATCAGGATTCCAACAGAACTGAAGGAAGCTACACTGGAATTATTGTCAGAGAGCAAAATTTAGTTCAGCATTACATGAATCTTTTTATCAATCACAGAACTTACACATCAGCTAATAAACTCACTCTGGCTCTGCTTACCCGGAGTCAGTAGCAGGGGGAGGTTATTGCAAAGTATTGCTGAAGCTCTGTTTGTCCAGCTTTAGGTTGGCTGACTTCCACGAGGAATGCGTTCAGTTAATTGAAAAGGTTTTGGTTAAAGTTTGCCAGCAAGAGATCATAGAGTTCTAGGCAACACATACTGTGAGTATGAACTCCATTCAACCTTTGAAATACCTCTGTGAAGGCAGGAAATTGAAATATTGTGCTATATTGGCAACTAAACGGTCATTTATCATCCATGCTAAGTTTGGAGCACAGTGAAATGATTTTTAAACCCTACGAGGGTTGATTAACAATTACAAGGTGTGTCTATGTAGATGTAGATTATATACTGAAATACAGTTTCAAGAAGAATATGAGATAATCAACAGCTGTATCCACCCTCCTGTTTGCCTAAGATCAGATTTGGACTGTGCTCAGAGACACAAACACTATATTAAAACACAATAGAGTTAAGACACCTACTGACAAAAGCAAGGAAATTCACAGTTAAGGGGGAAAACACGCCATATGTTCTGCAGTACCTAGGAACAACAGGGAGCATTCAGCTCATCATTAAAGAGGCACCCAGTTGTGCCTAGGTATTGGAGAACATATGGAACACTTCCCTGCTCATGTCTGAATTTCCTTACTATTGTCAGCTTATGGATCAAGCTTGACTTTTTACCTTTCTTTCTTTTTTTTTTAAAGACAGAGTTCAGGGGATTTTTTAAGTAGCAGTTTAGTTTGTAAAATACCATTTTAAATTTATAATTATTAGCTCTGCGGACATAAGTTACTGCATACATAAATTACTGCATGCCTGCTTCTAAGAAGAGTTCAGGATCACTGGAAAACATAACTTGTAAAAATGAAGCAGTGAGTTGCTCAGGGAGTTTCCAGGCAGAGCCCTATGGAAGGTTACAACTGGCAGGACTGATTTGACTTATTGTATCTGAAAAGCAGCAATTTTATTTTCTACTTCAGCCCTTCCCTTTAAACTGCCTCAAGGTTTTAACTGCCTAAGACAGTATAATCAATCCACTGCACTGCAAATGTTTATATTTTAATTACCAGACTGTTAGGAGTCCCCAGTTGGATGCACTGGGCTTGGTCGTGTACATCTATTTATGAGATCCAAAGGACTTATAGTCAAAGTTGCTAAGGAGCTAAAAGAGAAGAGATAATGGTTATTGTTCCCGCTTCAGAAGCAAGGTTTCCCTCAAGCAAGAATGATCTGGGATTAGGATAAGCTGAACTCTGTAACACCTCACAATGAGCATTCAGCATCCTGCTCTGGCCGCTTCTGCCTTTATTTAAAAGAAGTAAAACAAAGACTGCCGTACAGGGAGATGGCAACCCCACCGGCAGGGCTGTACCCACATGGTCAGCAGGCTCTCGGGGAGCAGGGCCAGGAACACGCTCCCGTGGCTCCCTTTGGTGTCAGCACGAGAGGGCAGCATTGCTCGTGGCTCCCGAATATTTGCATACGGCAGCTGCCTCTTGACGGGGAGGTGGCACCCAAATGTCCCTTAACCCCAAGGAGGGCCCTGTGGAGACGTGGCGGAAACCTTGTGTTCAGAACTTAAGTGGAAATTAACTTTACATCAATCTTTTTCTTTAATTAAAAAAAAAAAAATAAAAGGCAAACTATATGTCACTTTTATCAAAACACAGAAATCTGCTGTTTTTGGGACCGCTCCAGTCTTGTTAAAATGCATTTGAGTTTGCTTCTCTCATTCAAAATATAGAGAGGAGGAGGATAAGGAAGCAGTGAGGTTTGTACACACACAAAATCCTGTCAGATCTGAATTATGGTATGTCCTCACATATGTACTGGATAACCATAACTCTCATTTTCCTAGAAGACACGGTAAAAGAGTAAGTTCCTATCCCTGTTTTGTCTCCTAAACTACCCTCTCTTTCTGTCTCCTAATCAGACTGTTCTTTCAGTAAAATAAAAATAATAACAATAACAATAATAATAATAATAATAAACAAAAAACTCACTTTGATGTTTCTGAAACTTCCAGTTTTCCATTTTGCCCCACTTTGTTCAAAAAGAAACAAACTTTGCAGACTCGGAGCAGGCCACTTATTTCCTTGGCCTTATGGGGTGCTGAGTCCATCACTCCTGATCACGCTGTTTTTACAGTTTAGGACAAAAGAGTGACGTAAGGAAATCCTGCACAGCCAAAGGCATACCCATGGAACACTGCCCAGCCTCTTCTTCCTTAATAAAAGGAGGGAAGGACATTGCAAGAGGATGATTTTAGCAAGCCCGAAAGACTAAATCTGAGTCAAACTCACCCAACATTCCCAAGTGAGCTTAAACCTATAAGAGCTACATTCTCAACTCAGACTGTGAAGAAAAAGGTAAGAATGGGATTTAAATCAAAACAGTGAAACAACTCACAGCATTGCAACTCATTTAGGTTCCTCTCCCTTTAACAGACCATTAAAATGTTCTTAGGATCTGACTACAAAGCTAATTCATATTTGTAAAAGTAGTTTTAAGCAGTCTAACAAGTTAACAAGAAAACTATATACTAAGCCCAGTGAATTGTCTGTGTTGACATTGTGAGGATCCCTGGAAAGCTGAACCATTTCACATATTCGCATAAAAGTTAGAGTGGAAGATTTGTAAGGAGAGCACTTACCATGAGTGGAAAGAGACAAAGGAAAGTGTAGACAGCAGCGTTGTTACACTCAATTTTCTGTTCCAGCCTGCTCAGCTCTCCTGGGAAGAAACGTCTTTCCATTTATTAAAGTCCTTGAGAGACTGGATACTCTACAATTCAGATTTTAATAATCCGTGTTGATGTTGACTACTCAGTTATTAAGTTGTCTTCCAGAAGTTCATACAAACCCTCCATCTGAGGAGGCTGTGGAGCAAACACATCGGTGTTCCCCTTCAGATGTCCTCTGCTGCCTTGAGGACTGGCAGCAGTATCCCTAGGGAAACTGCAGTCACTGCTCTGCTCCATGGGCACAGCAGAGAAAGGCTGAGGGGCAGCTGGGGAAGCACAAACTTCTGTCCCCTCTCCTGCTGAAGGCTTGTCTGGATCTCAAGAAACAACTCGGCCAACCTCCCTTCCTCAGCACCTTGCACTGACATGACTTCAGGAGTCAAGTGATGCAGCAGAGAAGAACATCAGTGATGTTCCTCAGCTATTACATGCTGAGCACTCTTAGCTAGAATGAGCTTTCAAGGAGCAAAGGAGGCTGACAGGACCCCTCACAAGAGCTGTACCTTCCTCTCAATCTTTAATCCCATTTTAGAAAGTAACAAAAACACACTAATCACTCAAAACCATGGAAGTGTCTTTCCAATCAGTACCTTTTTTTACTCCATTTCTGTACCTATTCAAAATGCCAAGAAACCCTCTTGAATGCCTTCAATGCTCATCTCAGAGCAGACACGAGGCCAACAGCTGTCTGCACAAAAACACAAGTCAGCATTACTCTCGGTCTGTGGTTAGATTCCATCTCTCCACTGGCAAAAGAAATTATTTGGAGACCGGGCTTCAAACTCAGAAACATCACAGAGTTGACAGGGAATATTCCCACAGTGCCTTAAAATATCGTGGTCACCCTGCTCCAGAAAAGCCTGCAAAGCTGAAGATCAAACATACTGACCTTAAAAGATTGCCAGATGTCTCCCACCACTCTGCCAGCCTGCACAGGACTGAGCACAGGATGCTGCACTCTGCTGAACGAGGAGGAAACTGGTCCTGCAAACAGAGTGCCACAGAGATGGCAAAACCTCCTGTGTCACCAGTGCTTGCACCGTGCAAGGAGTGGGAGCAGCTTGACTTGTCCTAAGTGGCAATTAGTCAGACAGAAGTTATATCAAGTAACAGGGCACAGAAATGTAACCTTCTGTCTGATAAAGTTTTCCAAATTGTCGGTCATCTGGAAAGGGTGTGTGCAGGCAAGGGTCAGAAGTTTAGCAAAGGCTATTCTAGCAGCATGACAAGGCAGTAAACCATGATGCAAGTAAGTGCAAATATTAGCTGTGTGTACATTCGAAATATTGAAACAGATTCACTAAAGATGTGGGACTTTATTAAGGTCAAAAGTGTTATGCTGCAGTCGATAGGCACATTTGTTTTATTAATTGAGTCATAAGTTCTGGCAGTCTGCAAAGAGATTGCAAAACATGCATCAGCTGCTTTCGATTGCCATGAGAGATCTGAAAACCTGCCAGTAAGTCTGTTTGCAGCTCTTAAAAATTTTGGCTAAAAACCTGTTTTAAACTATTAACAATTCCTTTTTTTTTTTTTTTTTTTTTTTTTTTTTTTTTTTTTTTTTTTTTTTTTTNGAAAAAGAGAAAGAGAAGCACATGTTTTGTTTAGACTCAGAGCACAACTGTTGCTGATGTAATTGTCCTCCTCTGGAGGAGGCTGATTATTTTCTAGACATCCCAAGCTTTCCCATTCCCCGGTGTCCCCAGCCTATCACCTTATGCACCTCTCTGTGTGTTTCAGAATGAAGATCACCTGGTCATCGTCCTGCTGGAAAATTAATGTCCAAGCAAAATGGGAAGATGTCTCATTTTCATGCCTCGCTTTTAAGTCTGTTGAGCACATGGGACATGAATAACAAAACCTTAAGACGTGAACCAGTGCAATGAAATACAGGTACTGCACTTGCTAAATCTGTCCCAAATATGTGCCAAAGTACCAGCAAACTACAGAGCAGCTGTTTTTCTTGCACAGTACCAAGCTCAAAGTGTGATCATGTCAAAACCACTAGAAGTAGAGGTTTCAGCCATGCAGGTAGTGTTTCATATGTGAGTCACCTAAGCTTCAAACCCAGTGAGTCTCCCCTGCTGCCCCACTGCACTACAGGGATGATTTGTTAGCTGCTGTCTTAAAAGCTGTCAGAGCCAAAAGTGGCCAAAAGCCAGAGCTGCTCAGTTTGCCCCACTATGAAAGGGACTTGACTCATTACAGTTCATCCCAATGAAATAAAAGGTTACAGATTTGGCACCTCCGTTTCCCCTGACTGCAGAATTAGCCTTTGAAAACTGCTCTCCGAACTCTGTGCAGCTCTTTGGTTCTTCTCTGAAGCTCCTCATAAAATCAGGTACCAAAATGCCTTCAGCAATCTGGGCACAGCGATTTAGGGGGCTGTGGCAGCACAGAGAGATTTGTGCTCAGGTCCATGCTTCGTACCAATGAGGCCATCTCACTGCTCTGTGCAACCCTGTAAACAGCAGCAAAAGATCTGACCATGGGAAACCTCAGTCTAAAGCCTCTGTATAGCTCGGGGGTGTCTCTTGTTAACAACTGTAACACAGGCTGCATAAACTGAACCGCTGGAGTGTTTATTTAGCCAAGAACAAGGTTACTACCTTGTAAACAGGAAGCACCCTCAAGGTATCCCAGCTGTACTCACGGGGCATCCAAGCCCTTGTTGAGCTATCCTGGAATGACCAGTCCAGGGGAGCCTCCAGGATGCTGCTTTGATCTGGAATGGTGCCTTTCCCTGAATGCCATCTCACCTGTGGGACATGTACCCATATGCTGCCAAGGGGCTGGCCAAACCAGCCCCCCAATAAGACACAGACCAAATAAATACATCTGTTAAAAACACACATTTATGGCTGTTTATCACTCAGGCTTTTAAGTCTTTTTCTGCTATGGAGTAGTCACTGGACTTCATTACTGTCAGCCCACAAAATGGATTTTCTCCTTTGCTGGTAGAAAGCACCATGTGTTTAAACTGAAGAACTTTTTCCATAGCTGGAGTCACAGGAGATAGAACTCTGGACCATCAGCTTTAGTGCAGCAAATACTTTTGGGGTTTCATCAGTTTTAGCAGCTTTTTTCACTTTACCAACTTTACTTCCTAATTCCATACACTTCATCTTCAGCAAATCACCCCTCAAGTAATTTTTTCCAATAAGCTCTTTTGTAGTATCAGCTATTTTTTCCAATAGAAATACTTTTGCTCTGTGGTTTTAGTCTTCAGCTCCTTTTTTATCTGGTTTAGACACAAGTTAGTTATTTGCAAAACTTTTATTATTAGTTCAAACAATTGAAAAAGTTTCGCATGTTTTGGCTTCATTAGTAATCAAGTTAATGACTCTTCCCATAAAAAATCCAGAAATGATAACTGTATTTATGACTTCTCATAGGGAACTCCATGTGCATGGGGGCTGAAGGAACATCTGATTTGGGAATAGCACTTTGACCATGAAGAAAATTCAAGAAAGGATTTTTTTTTTTTTTTGCATGAGGAATCAGTTTGCATGTACAGCAGCCAAGTGATACAAGGATTTAAGAGTCCATAAATGCTCTTTCACAAGTGAGACATAGTAGTTACTGAGTCACCTTTAAAAAATTTTTCTACATTTCTGTCAAGGGAATAAATTGTAAGATCAGCTACATGATCCTCTTCACAATTCTATTTTAGATTGGCCTGCACCTCCAAAAACTTTAAATAAGATTTTCTTCCCCACACCTTATTCCTTAGAGCTACCAAAAATCTCCAAGTAACATCCACCAGGGAATGGTGGCATTTTTAGTGTTCTATGGCATTTGAAAAAGATCATACCTACAAAGCAATACAGCCCATTAGAGATTTAAACCCTGGCCTAAACCCACATCACATTTAAGGATGCAATTCAATGCTGGACTCAGAATTTTCTACCTAGGCATGACAGATGTTATGGTTCAGCTCTTCACGGGTATTTTTTAAACAATGTATAAGTTCACATTGTGTGAGACACCACTGCTCTAACCAAAACTGTGCCTTTCTTTTAACTTCTGGGTTTCCAACCATCTACTCGTGGTCCTGAAAAACTCTCTTGTGATGCGAAATATGGAAATTCAAGCTAGGTTATGAGAAAGTATGCAAACAACGAGTACTGAGCTTGACTTCCAGTAAGAAAGACAAAGAGAGGACATGTGCAGCTATTTCAATTCATAAAAACATTTGTGGGACTTGTGTATTCTCACATCTCCCTTGATTTTGAAGGACACAGACCCGCTTCCATCCCTTCATGTCATTACGCAGAGCAGCACACGCAGTAATTGGGACCTCACATTAGGAGGGATTTATTCATATTATACTAAAATTATGCTCTTTTTACCAAACTATTAAACACTATAATCAGTGCACTTTGCCATTAAAGTGTAAAGGCAGGTAGCATGTTGAAGGGCAAGGACTGACATCAATAGATCTCTCTCTTGTAATGAAGAGCATTTGACACTGTACCAACAAGCTGTTCAAAGAGCACAGTGTGCTTACCCTGTCCTGTGTACAACAGGCTACTTTTGTAAGTCATTTAAATGCATAGTGCCTTTGCATTTTTTAACAATTTTGTCAAATTTAATAAATTTTTGTCAAATTGTCTGTATTTATTTCAAGCCTGGCTAATGTCTGCTGTTTACAAATACTGCCATATATTTTAAAGCAAGAGTCACTCCCAATTAGCTCAAGTGTTTAAGAAAATCATCATATATTCTGAATGATGAAAGATCACAGAAGGAGGTCTCCTAATGGATGACAGGTGCAGGAATGAAAGCATCTAAAGACTATGAGCCAAAATCTAAGAAGTCACAGAATATCATAATTCACTTTAAATTATACCCAGGTCACAGAGTCAAATAAGACTTTTGGCTCAGAAAGTATTTGAAACTCCCAGTATTTTTATAACAGAAAAACAAAAGAAATCCACCAAAAAATGCTGATTCTTTATAAGAACACATGTGCAATCAGCTACATATGGAGATTAAATAAAATGAAATAATAAATATAAAATGAATAAACATAAAATTGAAAAACATAAGTATTTTTAACTCGGTTTTCAGGGAGCTATAAAGAGCCTGGATAAGCTCTAGTCAACCACAAAGATCTCTTAGACTTCTGTTTCATTAGAAAACACTGAAAACCAGGCAGGTTAACTCACATCTTTAAAAACTTGCACCCACCACAGCTTGCAGTTACAAAACAACTTTTTGGCTCTTCAAGCATGGATCTTTTTGTAAAATAAGGTTTAGTGCATAGGACCACTAGTTCCAAAGGGACTCAGCAAATCCAACTGGCTGGCCTAGACAGCACCAGAACATCTCAGCGTGAGGAAAGCCACTGGGTCACTCAGAGCATGGCCATGCACAATCCTCATCCATGAATTTGTGTTGTCTACCCCTATCACAGCAGAGAAGCAGAAGCACCACAGACTTCATCCAGAGACCAGAAATGGGCAGACAGAAACAGAGGACGTGCAGCACTTGACCCCTCCCCCTGTGCTGGCAGGACTGTTGCCAATACAGACAAATTCCCAGAGGAAAAAGGAGAGCAGAGGGAACACCAGACTCCATAACACCACCCTCCTTACAGACTACATCACTGTGCAGTGTAAACACACCCCTGCACCACACTACCACACTCAAGGCAGATAATTAATTTTTATCAAGTTTTATATACATATTTAAAACACATGCAAATGTCACGTGCTCATCTGTCCATATCTAGGCATGTACTTTGCATGGATGATGCACATATATGCTTTTTATTTCCTCAAAGCTGCACCATAAATCCCTTAAAGCATTTATTTTATACAGTCTGAGGGCATTTGTCAACCAAGATAATATTATGCAGAGTCAGAAAGGGTATGAAAAAAACAGTTGGAAGAAAGAGAGATGATTCACATTTCTAGTAGTGGATCAGTTGCAGTGGAATCTGTTTTTCATCAGAATTTGGTCCCAAAGCTACTGTGGCTGCTGATCACACAGAGATAGCGCTGCATTTCAGTGTCCTTCTGAAAAAAAAAAACAGCATTTCAAAGGGAATTCTCTTTCTCTTCAGAAAAACAAATCAAAGAAGCCCAACACCTTACACAAGTCACACACCACCATTTCTGCTGCTCCAAAATCCGAGCCACTGGATAACACAGTTCTTACCTTGCTGACTGCTCTGCTGATGTCACTAGGCTCATTTTGGGTAAGGCAGGATCAGGACAAGACAAAACCACCCAGTTGTGCAGCTAGATCAGACCCCTGAGCTGCTTGGGTTAACATGAAGGAAGGTGAGGCGTGGGGGGCTTCTCCACTTGGTGTTTTACACGAGGTTTATTTAGCTCTTACTCCTCAAAAAGGAGCCTATAGGTACATTAAGCCACATGCAATATATACTATTTTCATTAATCTGTATTCTTTAAGCTATTCCCTGCCACTATCTAAGTAATTTTAAAATGAGAAAGAAAAAAAAGTTGTGTTGTGTGTGAGATCCTGCCCTCTGTTTCTGGGAGCATTTCTTACTATAACAGTTAAAAGCAATACCATGGAAAATATTCCATTTCTATTTACACAATGTGGATAGAAATCTCTGAAGTTGTAGGGGTTTTTTTTTTTGTTTGGTTGGTTTGGGTTTTTTTGCCAGCTGTAGAGTATATGGCTCCAGGTTTAAAAGGTGGCAGATGTAATCACCAGGAGAAGTCCCAGAGTTGGGTGCCTTTTGGATTATTCTTAGCCTGGCATATTGATTTCTTTAGTAGCAAGTACAATTTTCAACAGACAGATATAAAATATAACTAAGTTTCATTTTTGTTTTATGTTAAACTGTTTTATCTCTCTTTTGAACATTTGTTTCTCTCTTAAAAAATAGTATTTTGCAATTTTGATGCTTGTAAGGCGTATTTCTAAATAAGAACAGGCAAACTGTTGCCTTTCTGAGTCTGCTGGGAGATCACAAACCCTCTGCTGCCATTCATTGCTTTCCTCAAGCAGAAAGAGTCACCAGATCTTCCCATGCCACATGTGCACAAGACATGTTCCCAAGAGGAGCACATCAGTAGATTAGAGTCACACCAACCCTAATTTGCAAATTCTAGTGTAAATCAGAGCCACATGAGAGCATGTTAAAAGTTCCCTTTTCCTTTAGAGAAAAATTAGAAAAAAAAAAAAAAAAAA
Organism: Empidonax traillii; assembly: GCF_003031625.1. Taxonomy (NCBI): domain Eukaryota; kingdom Metazoa; phylum Chordata; class Aves; order Passeriformes; family Tyrannidae; genus Empidonax; species Empidonax traillii. Next base: position 5,213,537 of record NW_020955213.1, on the reverse strand, counting down.
AGAGTGGCTGGTCAGCATATCCACAGTATTATTTTCAAGTCAGGTAAAAAAACACATTAGAAACAAAAATGTTCAAAGTTCCTAATTTTCAATTAGTAAGAAGCTGAGAGGAGCATTAAGTGTTGTCTTGGCCCTGAGAAACTCTCTTCCCAACCATTAGGACAAATCCTTCCAACCCTGCCACATGAGGTACACAGAATCAGGGCTTCAGAGATCACTCATCTCCAGTAGTTCTCCCCAGATCTTCAAATCAACTGCAAATACACTGGGAAAAAAGAACAAAACCAAAACCAAACAAACAAAACACACACACACAAAAAAACCAAACACACATACAAACAGAAAACAAAACACACAAAAAAAACCCACAAAACAAACAAAAACACAAAAACCCAAACAAAAACAAAAATAAAATAAAAAATAATAATAAGAAGAAAAAACACCACCAAACCACACTGCACTGAGTTCAATACCTAAATAAGGCCCAGAAGCCCAGCTCTGAAAACCTTTGAAATAAATCATAGTAGTGAACTTGAGCCCACACTCAGCTGACATCTGAACCACTGAAAAACTAGTCCAATTACACCCCAGCTCAGCAGCAAGTCAAGGCAGCTGTAAGAATGTATTAGCCTTTTGCTATCACATCCAAACCATCTGAAGTGGAAGTCACCAGCCTTTAAATCAGAAGCAGGAAGGCAGCACTTCCAGTTCTCAGCAAGTCAGTGTCGCAGCTGAAACTTCAGCCTTAAGACTAAAAAGTTTGGTCTTACCTGGGGGTCACCTTTTGCTGCGGAGCACAAATTGCAAGGATAGTATTATGTCACTCACAGGAAGTCGCAGGGTTTGATGCACTACCTGGAAAGTCTCAGTTCAAAAGATGGATTAACAGGTATTATTGGTGGAACGCAGATAAAGCGCCAGCCTGCTCTCATCTCAGACACAAGCTCATGCACCTTGTAAGCTGCCTTTCCACTTCAAGTTGGGGTATAAGAGGAATGTTAAGAGTTCATCCTTCTGCTGTTTGCCAGTTAAACAAGGACTCTCTTTGATTTTAAATTACTTAAGTTCTTGATTAGACTAAGGCACTGACTAGAAACAGATTTTAGGAGCAACATCATGCCAGTAATACACTGACTTAGAGAATGCAATAAATGCAAAACAGCATCAAGGTTTTGCTATTGAAAGAAAATATGCCCACAGCAATCTTTACAAAGTGCTTTATTTCTTCCCCTTTAGAAGTGATGTAATCTTTCAGGAGCTATAAGATTTAGAAAGCTACACAACATCGAAGTTGTTTTCCTATTACCTCACCCCATGCTGAGAGCACCAGCGATTATCACCTTTGTGGTATGTGGTCTGCCTGTGTTACATTCACTTTGACCTCTGCACGGGTCAAACGATGTCACTTTCTGGAGAAGTCAGTGGCTATTGTGTCATCCAAACAGAAAGCACTGCCTTGTGCCTTACAGGAGGCCCAGGAGCCTCTTAAAGCATGCTGGTGTAATGCAGAGGAATTCCTGGGCCTTCCCTCCTCCTGTGTCACTCCACAGCTGGCTAAGCTAAGGGTCTTGCAGGATATTCCCTGGGCATTTTCTTAGCCCTAACAGGAGCATCATAGTTCCATTCAGTCCTTTACTAACCTCTCCTCAAACCCCCAGAAATGAGGTACACATATAAGTGCTGCAAAATCAGCCATGCTGTACCTAGCGATGACTCCAGTTCAGCTTTGCAGTGCCCAGGTCCCAGCCCTCAAAGACAAAGTGGCCATGACTTCAAAGAAACCAGGATTCACATCTGAAAACATGCAGGAAAAAGTATCCTTCAGTGAAAAAAATCTGCATAGCATTTTTCTTTGCTCAGCACCACAGATTACACCAGCCCCAGCAGTTTCTGGTCCAGCTCTGGCAACGCTTACTATTTGCATAAATAAATCTCCATCACAACACTCGATCAGTCAAGGAATTGCAGTGAAGCCAACCAGTGTGTTAAAGCCCCAAAAGCCCAAGATTGCAGGAGTACAGAGAAGGCCACCATCCTGCTCATCTTCAGACACAGTACAGTCTGCACTGGAAGCACCTCTGTAGGAAGGCTGATTAACTTAATGATATTTATATTGTCAGTGAGTTATCTGCAATTCAATCAAAAAGCAATCAAGGCCTGTTTATTAGTGTATTTTAAAAAGCATTTAGAGCATAGGCTGGGCACTTATTGAATTTAACTAATAAATAAGATTATAAGAATCAAATCACTGCTCTTGGAAAAACAGCACTTTCTGTGGCGAGGAGCGATTTACAATCATTACCGATTTGAAAAGGAATGAAAAGATGAAAGGAAAACATCAGCAGAAAAAGGGACAGCAAGCCATTTATTTTTATTTTTTTAAGAGGATTTTCTATCAGTGTGTAAACATCACACAGGATCCCAGGATGGTATTATTTCTCATTGCAGATGTGTACCACAAGACTGGTCTCCTCAGTCTCCAAAACTGGTTTTAATATTTTTCTTGTTTGGATTGTAACTTGACCCACATCTTCAATACATGTTTTGTTCGTGTATACCTTTTATGGTGGATGACTTTACTTGTCTTCTTCACCTCAGCAAGTCAGAAGGGAAACATTTTTAAAAGCTGTGGCATTACTCAAGCTGTGAGGTGGGCGACTCAAGAGGAGAGACATCTTAAAACATTCTGCACAGGGGCAAGTAAAAAGTCAATAAGGAAATACCATAGTTAGGCTCTTTTTAACTTGCTGAAAGTGTGAGACAGCAGTTCATTTCCTGATCACTCATGTGGAAATGGTAAAGAATAATTAAGAGCAATGACTAATCACCAAATCAAAGCAAATATTAAATAAGCAAACTTGCTTTCTACCCTCGAGTTCAGTGTGCAAATGAGCAATAGTGTTCAAAAGTTTACTCTTTAGACCAATTAAAAAGGTACATTAAAAGAAAAAAAAGATCCAGTTTATGGCCATATCATGTCAGAACATCAGCAACAGGAGTTATTTACAGGAACAGCTGGAGCCACATGACCAAGGCTGGAATAAAACAAAAGGAATTGCTTTAAAGTCAGAAATAAATAGTGTATGAAAACAGAAAGTGAGTGTGCATGGGAAAAACAAATTCTTCCCCCTTTGCTCATATCCTATCCAGAGTAAATATCAGTGGATACCAGTGGTGCTTCTGAGCTGGTGACAGTAAGTGGATGTGTGGACCTGACTGGCCTGTGAAGGCTTGTGCTTTATTTCCTGTCCTCCACACAGGGCTTGATTTGGTTTAGGGCTATCGAGGAGGACATTAAAACTGCAGATTAGGAAAATACAGTACCCTCTCTTTGGTAATGAGGTGTGCAGTCCATCTGGGAAGAGACAGCAAAGCTGCTCAGAGGAAGCGATTTGTCATAACACCAGGGAGGCACATTGCTGGAGCAAATGAAATAAGCAGAAAAAACAATGCCAGGAAGCTCCATTAGATACACCCCTCCTTTTTCCTTATGTTCATTGCAATTCTTTATTATAAATTTTCAGGTCTGCCTTAGGGCACTGGCATTCATCAGCCCCTGATCTCCCAACTTACCTCTTCTGAAAAGATGACCGATTCCACCCTGCACTTTGCAAGCAGAGCCTGCCTCCAAAGGGCTCCACTGAAACCCATCAGCAGCTCCTCCACCACTGCTCTATCGCAGATCACTAACCTGCTCCTCTCCTCAGCCCCCTTGTGCTGCACATGAACTCCAGAGGGGAAATGAAAGCTTGGTCATAAACCTTTTTAGGCTGATGGGCTCAGAATTTAGGCTTTTTCCTTCATCAGTGGTTTAGCCCCCCAGTGTTTTTCTGCAAGTGCTATAGGAACATATTTTAGAAGGGATACAGGAGAATCACACTGATACAGAAAACAATGTCCCACGTGCTCTGTTGGTGGAGCCTGAACTCAAAATATCTACCTCTAAGCCCCTCTGGATTCACAACTCCATTTCCCTTTCCTTTTCTCCTTGGGGACTGCTCCCCTCCTCAGGTCCTTCCTACTCCCTTCTTTCTAACATAACCTAAAGATGGGGATTCAGACCACTGCTGCTGAGCATGATTTGATCCTAAATTCATTTTGCCACAGTTAGCAGATTTGGAAATTCCAAGCAGCAGCTGTTGCATTACCCCTTCTCAACACACTGCCTTTGGTAAATCTGTTTACTGAATTCTGTCCCTGTCTTTCACTGACAATGTCACACTTACCACTAAGAGGAAAGAATTCATACAGTTCCTGAGTTTAATTATTTTAAAATAAACATCTATCACTTAAAAATAAGATTAAAGTAATGCAGCAATGCTCAACTGACATAGAGTTCAACTTCAAGACAGGCAACGGGCACAAACCAGAATACAGCAAATATCATTTAAACTTAAGAAACTTTTATGTAAGGGTGATTGATCACCAGAATAGGACACCTAAAGAAGTGAACTTTCCTCATCCTTGGAGATATTCCAAGCCCAAATGGGCATAGTCCTGAGCAACCTGTTCCAATTCACCCTTCTGAGCAGGGGGATTGAACAAGATCTCCAAAGATCTCTTCCAACATCAAATATTCTTCTACTTGAGAGGAATTTCATTGCAAGACCAAAAAAAAAAAAAAAAAAAAAGTCCCCAAACTCAAGCTTAGTCATAGAACAACAAAATTGCAATTCACCAGACATCACTTTATTCAGGATTTTTTTTTTTTTTTTTTTTTTTTTTTTTTTTTTTTTTTTTTTTTTTTTTTTTTTTTTTTTTTTTTGGAACAGCAGGCATTTTATTGCACGCTTGGGAGGTTTTTTGGAACAGCAACAAAAGCTGTCCTTCCAAGCACATGATTAGAAAGGCAGATATTAACCCAAATGCTTCCTACAGGAAAACTTATGACCAATATGTGCTAGGCAGAGGAGACTGGGGAAAAAAAATTCTTCTAAACTTTGGGATGAAACTTTCTAAGTGGATTTGCATTCATTTTTTGGAGCTTGAGCCTCATTTAATTACTGATTCCAAGGGACATTTTCTAAATATTCATCATTGGGCTAAATCCACATCAGGAATCCACGATAATAACAAAGAAAATGAGGCTCCCATCTTGAAGCAGCAGCTATTCTCACACCTACTGCTATTGTAAAAAGTGCTGACAGTCTGGTCTTTAAAATGAAGCAAAAGACAGTACTAACCCAAATTTATTTTTATAGGACCATCTTTCAAGATGTGAGATGGGCCAAAGGGACAGTAGGGGTGAGAGGAAAACCATGAAATAGAAAGAAAGGGGAAACCAAAAAAACCCTCAATCTAAGGAACAAAAGAACAACCTCCACCAAAAAAACCACTGCATCTCATACATCTGTCTCAGACATCAAAACTGCTGTGAATAAAGTAATAGTTGTATTGCAGAGAGATGTGGCTCAGGAAAATGAGTCAAATTTCTTCCTTGACTTCAGCCAAAGTTTAAGGATCTCTTAATAAACTGAGTGCAAGGTTTACTTTCTCTCTGCCTCCTCTGATTTTGAGAAACCCAGAGATTTTTCATTCATATCACCAGAGTGGCACAAAACACCGGGGAGAACCATGTGGAAAATAATATAGCAAAGTTCTAGGTGATGTCAGTACACAGAGAAATTTTCATTTAGAAAAGTGAATGAGGAATTTCAGGAACAGCCCAAGTCTCACCTCAAAATATTCCAAAACCACTTGTATAATTTTTAACACACTTTGAAGAGCAGTTACCACAAAGAAGAAGATGATGCCAAAGTGTATGCATAGAGAGAAGTTCATTTTGAAAGATTTTCTGCTGTTTTAACAAGTAAACCAAATATTTAAAAGTGGCCCCACATTCAGCTGGCCCCAGCAAGCTCCATAACTTCTTCCAGAATATGGCAGCTAAAGACCGGACAGCAAGGTTCCCATTAACTCATGGGATTTATTCTTTTGTTAAAATCAGGGTGCAAGAGCATGCTTAAATAACAGAGATATCTGTAAGAAATATGGAAAGGCATATTTCCATGTACTGAAAGCGAGTAATGGTCAATGTTTTAATGAATCAATTATATTTCAAAATGGATTTCTGTTTTGTTTTACATTTCCCTCCCTTGTAAACAGTGTGCCAACTTCAATACTTCTCTTAATAAATGACTGCTAAATCAGTGCAAATTTACAGGCATGTTGGTCTCTATGACAGGCCATACATAATCACCATAGAAATATATAATTACACCTGTCAACCTCATCTCATGCAATCGATTCAATAACTAACAATGTCAGCGGCAGGCTAAGCTTAGAGGTCTCACTGTGTGAAAATATTCATACATGGCTAAACATCTTGGTATTTTAATTGCCTGTCATAGTGCCAAGGTTCTTATATTGTACCTATCTCCACAGCAACAGGCTGGAACGAGTAAAGCACATTTAATAACTGGAAAAAGGTGAATTTATAAGATTTGCTGTTATTTTATGGCTCACAGAGTTCTGAAGACAGCTGGAGATGCAGTTGCATTTGAGAGAACAAGTTGTATTTGAGACAAAAAATTTCTTCTCTGGGTGGACTGTATGTGCAGACTACAAAACAAAACTCATCACATAAATCTGAAAATTGTTTCTAATTACAGCTACTGGAGAGGTCAGCCCATGCCTGGAAGTGTAGACACGTCCAGTCTGACAGGACACTTAATCTCAACACACCAGGAGCGGCTGTGTAAAAACAGCTTCTTACGGACTCCTAAGGACTTAATCACAACGTGTTTGTCCATCTAATATTCTAAATTACTTGTAGGCTACGCTGCACTGAAAGGCTCTGATGTGCCCAAACGCTAACCCCCCTGAACTCGATGGCCAGGCTCCCAGTGCCCTTAGCAGCAGTAGGAGTTACAGCTACTGTCTGGCAGTCTGTGCTAATTGCACATGAAGATGACAAGGGCAAAGTCTTTGTGGCCTGAACTCTTAACAGTGACAGAGTAAGACCAAACAGACTCGGTCAGGGAGAGGTACTAAGCAGAGTCCCACAAGGAGGTGAAAAACAAACAGGCACCGGGAGCTGATGGGAAACAGAATGAACTCCTCCCCAGGAAACGAGGCAACAAAATATCTGTGTGGTAAAAATAATAATGTGGAAAATGAGGAGGTAAACAAGTGGAAGAACTGCTCCACACATTAGCAACAGGCAGTTTTGGAAGCTTCCACACTTCAGGACTTTAAAAATCAACACTGGGATGTAAATTCTGGTTGTATTTTCTCTGGCACAGAGAAGCCTCCATCTGTATGAAATTTCTATGTGAAGAGTTAAATTGATTTCAAACCCTTTATAAGCCCAAATACAAATGAACAAAAAGTAAACAGAATCATTGGGGAATCCTTCCACTCACCAGAAGAGTAATAGAACATGAGTTGGTGACAACGCACAGATGTTTAATTATAAAGTAACACATCTCTATGACCTTACTTGCTCTGCAGACCTGTCAGGCTATACTCTTCCCCTCTGGTCCTCTTCAGTTCTTCTCAATGTTTTGGCTGAGTTTGGCTTTATTTCTTAAATATCACCATGAACTGAAATCCTGTGTATGCATAAGGAGGTCGAGACCCAGATTTCTACTGGCATAAATCAGCATCACCCTGTTGAAGGAAACATCACTGTGCTGACTGTCACTGTTGAGGAGTGAGCCTATAAAAACATACACAACTCAGGTAGGCACACATTTCCCTTCCTGAATTTCAGGGTAGGTGCAGTTGCCATCACATACTGGCCAAGCATTTTTGGAGCTGCTCCAGAATATCAATCTGGCATGCTTTCAAGCCTGGCCAGAAGACTTCCCACAGGATGTATTTTCTACATCCATTCAAGACAGAGAAGCCAGAATAAGAATCAGCACAAAGAATTTTACGGGGTCTTTTATATTCATTTTAGCACTTAAGAACAGGAAGGGTATCACAGCTCTTAGTGGTTCACAGTATAGAAGATCCACAAAGCTACATTCAAAGATCCTTTAATCCACAGAGTTACTATCTTCTCTACCCATTTATCCCCACAAAGCTCTAAAGCAAGGACACTTCATAAAACCTTTTAAAAATTTCATAACAGTATTTGCAGGGAAATATCTGCAAATTCATAAGAACTGCTTTTCCGATAAACTTAGTTAATTTTTGATTTTGATAATTAGGCTTATTTTTCCCTTGCAGCTAAAGTAAAAGGAACAGATATTGTTCCTTTATAAATAACAAAAGTGCCAAACTAATAAAGTTCAAAATAATGATTATGAGAATCCCTTTCAATTGAAACATTTTTTCAAAGATAATTGCGCATTTTAAACACTGTTCACAGAGCAGTTTAAGCTCTCAAGTGAGTAGCTGAATGAAATGAAGCACAGAGTCCCCCCCAGACAGAAAGCTGGAGTGTGTGTGGGGGGGGTAAGAGCAGGAGTTCAGGATAGGGTGCCTGCCACATCCTCAGCAGAGTAAGTCAGATTGCCTGTCTGATTGCCAGGAGCACAAAAGCAGGTTACACTAGCCAAGGATCAGCCCCAGTATCTGCAGCTGAATTTTCAAACCACAGACAAGGCCTAATTCAACTCCCATTAAAGTCAATAAAAACCTCCCATTGATTACTGCAGCAGTTGGATCAGGGCCATACTGATGTTTACTAGAAGCCAGATACAAGGTCTGATTACTTTTATACTGTTACACATCAGATCCTTATTCACTCCATTATTTACGGGCTTGCAAACAACCAAGAAATTCTGATCACACAGTCATACAGACCTCCATTTGCATCCTTGATTGGCATGATGAGAGCTGCAGAGAAGGGTTTGAATATGTATTACACAGAGCAGCAGTGCACAAAAACCTGCAGGATGCAGTAAAGCAATCAGGAAGCATAAAGAAATGGAATTCCTTGGAGAAAGGGATCATTAAGTGCTTAACAAGCATCACTCCGTTATATCTGTTTTAGTGATGTTAGCATAATTTTAATTGTTACCATCCAATCTGTTTTGATAGCTTTAGAGTTATCAAGATGCTAAATATTTTACGGTGACATTTGAACAATCAGGAAGATTATCCACAAAGCCCACTATGCAGTAGCCCAGTGCCTGTGAACAGACAAAAAGAGGGACCTATTTTCTGTGTGGAACAAAGACAAGACAGAAAGATCAACACAATTAAATATTAAACAGAAGTAATTACATAGGCAGCTAAGTAATAACTCAAACACCCTGTATTTTATTATGCCTTTCCAACCAGCCAACTAAATTATACAATATTGTGAATGTGCCTGGCATACCCTGCTCCATGGTGTGTCATTTAGCCGAGTTTTACTTCTGGTACAGATGACCCTTACCAAAATTGATATAGGGCCAAGGAAGCACACAAGATAGAGCTTTGTGCTAAGCTGACAAAAAGTTTAGTTGTCCCTTTTAAGAAGTCTCGGAGTTCTGGAGTCCTGTCTAATGATAACAGATTGTCAAGTGCAGCTTCAGACTCATTTAAGGTGCTAACTTAAGATATGACATGCTTGGCAATTTGGGGCCTCAGCATCACACCTACAGGGTAAGTCACGGAGCTAGAACAGCATTCATAGTCCCAATCTGCATGCAGGCATTTTTTAGGTGTAGGGTTCATGCAATCAGTGGATGCTAGGCACAAAATATAACCAAGGATATGAGCCACAGGGATTTAAATGGGCTCATTCACTTGCTTTGAAATTACACACCTGCTAGAAGTGTTTGCTGAATCAGGGCCATAAAGGTTATTTGCAAGTGATCCCTAATTAAATGCAAACTAGTGTTCCCAGCAGAACAATAGTAAGTAATAATAATGATGATAAAGCTAAATATTATCCAGAACAGAGGCAAAGGACATAATTATTGCCAAATGAAATATGGCAACATTAGGGTTTAATATGCTTGTAAGAAAAGCTTACAAAAGCTTGGTAACATAGGGCTGAGACTTCCATCTGGATAAATACACATCCAGGCTAAGATCTGACATGTTTTCAACTTCTTTGGAAAAAACTCAGAACCTAGCAGTACATACTGCCCTTCAGTCAAATTGCACTGCTATCTAAAAATTTTCATTTTAATAGCTCATCTCTCTGTTTGATAATGAGACTATAAATGTTTCTCAGTTATTCAATCCAAGCTCATAAATGGTTATTTGAAAATAATCTCTCTCAGGAAAAAAAGGTATTCTTTACCTGTGAAGATAAAGAACAAGCTTCAATTTTGGGGGTTAATCTGATTAGTTTGGACATTGCAAGGCTCAAGCTGGCAGAGCTTAGAAGGGCCCTGCTAACTCAGGGTCAAGCTAAAATACCAGAAGATCTGGGTTTGTTAAGCTCATCAAGGTCAGGCACTGGCCTTTGTAGCCAGTCATCCAAAACCTACAGACCTTCTGTGTGGGCTATCAAAGGCAGTGGCAGTGCATAGGTAAAGAGGAGACACTCCAAGTTTGGTCATTTATCATCAGCTCTGCTTCTGATACAGAAAGCTCAGAAGCTGCCAGCTCAGTACTCATCAGGGAAGAGACTTCCCAGCTGATGTGCAGTGTTTTCAGTGCACGTTTCCTGCTAACTTGAAAACAGGAATCACAAAAAGTCCATGAGACAAGGGCAAAAGTTCAGGGAGAGCTGCTGGTCCACATATTCCCCATGATCCTTAAAGGGAATTCTCTTCTACTGAGCAACTGTAGCAGCTACTGTCCTTCCTTCAGATGGAGTCTCCAGAATGACATCAAGGGACTCTCCTGTGGTAACAGAACTTGCTCTGTAGACTGGTACTTCACCTCTCTACTGATGATGGGGCCTCTGAGAACAGAAAGTATCAAATGCTATGAAGGTTATCACTTAGATTTTTCTTTATTTCCAAGCTCAGGCAGTGATGTTTCTTTCTTTTACAGTCAAAGGTCAAAGTGGCGATTCCTGCTGCCAAAGGGAGCAGAGAAGTGTGATGAGTTAGTCCCTGGTAAATCCATCTGTGAGACAACAGTGTTTTCCAGCTTGCTGTGGATATATTCAGGAATTTATTGTAAGAGTTTTCAGGCAATTTCACTGGCATTGACACTGGGCACTAGACCAAAGCCAAAACACTAGTCAGCTCTTGACTTACAGGGCTTGGTTTCCACCAGAGCATGTGCTAAATGTATTCCTTATGAATAATTTGATTCAAAAGGGTAGCAACAGCTTCATAAGCAAACAGAGCTCTAGAATAATTATTAATTAAGAACAATATTCTTTTAATTATGCTAACATACTACAAGAGGACTCCTCCCTGAAGATAGAAGGAGAAAATTTACTAATAATTGAGCATATTCCTTGATAGATCTTAAACAGTCCTATGCTGTACCCCCGACAATGAAATGGAAGCACTGATAGCCTTGACTCTGAGTGGCACTTTGGACAATATTTTTGTTCATGTTTGATGAAGAGAAGAAAATCTTTCAAAAGCTGAAAAGCAATAATCCAGTGGAACATCAAGGCTAAAAGATGAAGGATTTGGGAGGCCACAGGTAATAGTAAAGTCCAGAGTTCTGAGGGAAGAGGTGTTTAGACTCAGCACCTGCAAATCCCACCCAAAGAGCCTACAGATACTGCAACCTAAGAAGAAAAGACCTGTAGGGGAAGACTGTACCACCAGTGCTATCTTGGTGACTCTCACAGCAAGCCCTGACTGCACTGAACACTCGTGGCATCTGCCACACCTTTTTTTGACATATCCCTGGAGATGGCAAGGAGAATTCAAGGAGCCATGTGGAAAACCATGCTGCCACTCCAGGACAAGGGGTGTAATATTTGCTGTCTGCATCAGCAGGAGCAACTTAGGACCCAAACCTGCTTCCTGGATGCCTGGGTAATTTAGAAGCTTTTTCTTGAATCGTATTTCTTAGAACAATTTTGCAGCTACTCCAAATCACAAACACTTGAGCCAAGTCTCAAGAGTACCATTCAAAAAATGAAACCTCTTTAATCTTTTCAGTGGGATAATCAACTTAAGTGGATAACAACTCTCCGTCATTTGAGACGAAACTGGTAAATACTTGTATACTAGGAAAGCTTCAGAGGAAAGAAATTAGCTAGAAAGAATACAACTAAAAGAAGGAAATTATCCAGTCTTGATGTTAAAAGTCTGCAACATTTTAAAGATTAAATAAGTATGTGATGTTACTATTTTTAGCTAAAGAAAAACAGCATTGTCCCTATTAGACATTTCAATTTACTTAAAATAATTGTGCCTCGGTAGTTTACAAAGGAGTGATTACATACAATGTGACAATTGTATTACTTACTACCCTTGACATCACTTCAGTGAGGGTCACTCTAGTTAAATATTTCATTTGCTATAATGTCCATCTTCATCAAGCTATTTTTGAAGCAATCTGAAAAATCTTAAAACCTTTGTTTCTTTGTCTTGCTAAAAAGAGGGCCCTGTTCATTGTTCCCTTTAATACTCAGCAAATTGCTGGAGCAAGTCACAAAACCCTTAAAAGAAAAGGGCATGCAAGAGAAATTCAAAGTAATTCATTGAAAACATCCTTTTCTCACTTTCTCAGTCCTTTCCACTGTTAAATACTCTACTTAAGTCCAATCTCTGTCAGAGAAGCAAAGATGCTTTATTAACAGTATCCTCATAAATATTCTGTATTTGAATGAACGAGATGAAGGATACTTGACATTTAAATGCTTCTTACAACTTCATTTATAAAGCAATTCTCTGATATCAAAGCATGCCTCCATAGTTACACATGAAAAAAACTGCAGCCTTTTTATACTCCTCCATATATGACTTATACATCAGAGATACATCACCATTTTCTTAAACCCATAATGAACTAAATTCTATTTGTTGAATAGTAACCACCAGCCTAACACCCTTGAAAAGTACACAGCACTAAGCTTTGGTACCTACAACTTACCTATAAATCTCCAACACAGAAGGAGGTTTGTGTCCTGGTCAGATCTCGGAGAGCTGTAAATTATGACATTGCACAGAGTACTGAGGAGTAAGGGAAACAGTCCATGGAGTCACGGACAGGCCACCTCCTCTCCATTCTCAGTTTGATCTGCATTACTACTTACAGAAGCTGGGGAGGGGGAGTAAAGTTCAGATGGTTCCCCATCCTGCAGAGTCTCCAGACCAGCAGAGCAAGTGCATTTCCAGATCAAGAGCAAGAACTCCAAAACAACACAGCACCTTTCCACCTGGTTGCAACCAAGGATTTGTACCTGTACCAGAGCCTGATACTGATTCCTACAAAACCTACATTCTCATTAGCATCCCCATTACCTTTTCTGTAAATTGGAAGTCTTATTAAGTATTCAGAGACCTAAGGAACAAAAAGAATAGTTTTTAAAATACATTGCATTAGTGTTAAATGGTTATTATTATTATCATCATCATCATTATTAGCACTGTGTAACTTCATATGGTAAACACCACTTCCTTCCTTTCACCTCAGCATGAAATGAGCCCCAGCATGGAAATGTCATTGTGCAGATCTCAGCACAGGCAGGTTGACCTCAGTTCTCAGGAATTAATGCACAGCTTTAAAGCAAGTCACACCAGAAGCATATATTACTTTATGGGTTTCTCTGTAAAATAAGCTATCCCTCTTTGAGGGATGATTTAAAGACAGAGCCTCCAGGACATAAATCACAGCTGCTAAAAATACAAACCCCTTTAGGACATCACTCCTTAATGGCAGCAGAAATCTTCACAGGAAAAGACACCTGCCCCAGTGACAGAGAATAATCACCTTCTCCAAAGCACGTGTTGGATGCCTGCTGGAGTTAGCAAGTTCACAGTGCCAAGTTTTCCTTTGGAGGAGAAGACAAGTTACAAAATGCAAACCAAAAAACCCGTATTTCCTCTCAAAAAAATGTATCTACTTTTCAAAAGGGTGAAGTGTATTATAAAAAAGAAGGTGTAATGGTGCACTAAGGTCTCAGACAACTCCCTAGGAAGGACCACCCCATTATTCTTGCACCCCAATTACCAATGCAGCCAAACCAGGACCATTGGAATTGGCTGCCTAAGAGCCACCTTATGTGCTATTTCCAAGCTACTGGTAAAGGACAGATTCAGACAGTTAATTGCAAGTAAGAAGTCTTTGTCCAAGTTTGTTTTGGTTTTTTGCAGCAGTGTTGACTGCAATTTTGATCCAATATGAATTTTCTTTCCTTTTCTACCAAAGTGACAGTGTTAGAATAATTAGGCCATTTTCTTTGGTCAAAGAGATTACCCAACCACTATGGGAAATGTTAAACTGTTGATATAGTTTTATCCCAAATTTGAATAAAATGTCTAGTATTTATCCTATTCTTTAAAATGGAAATTTTATCAGTCTCCAAGCTTTTGATGAGCTTATAACACATTGCTTCAAAATTTTCCTTTCCTCATCCCATCCACATTCTACTTAACATTAGAATAATTTTATGGAGTATAATCCATGTGCATCCACAGGACACAGAAACACTGAGCAGAAAGAGCAAAATTGGAAAAAATCCCCATAGATTTTGTCAAACCAACATCATCTTACCACAAAATGCCTGACATATTTTGCTGATAATACTAAAACCAAGAAAGAGAGTTTTATCAGATATTACTATAAGAACTGGACAACAAGCAGTTCAAATCAGGGAGCAGATTTGATCCATTTTCTCCTCCTCTCCAAACTGACCTGTGTTATACACAGCTCAGCTCTGTACAGGATACAACATATATTCACCTTTGAGACACAGCACACTGGCCCTCCAGAATAAAGCTGCTGTTGAAATCTTCTAAATACCTGAGCAAAATGTTTTGGGGGCTAAAAGCAGGGTTTTCCCTTATCTAAATGCACTGATGCAGCCTTTTTTCTGTCTACTCTCCTTGTCTTCATCACTGTCCTCAAACAAGTGCTGCGTGTGCCAGACTCAGAGCTGGTGGGTGCCAGCAGAACTCCATTAACTTCTTGGGGACACAGCCACATCTGGGGATTCGGTTCATGATGCAGAGTAGTGCCACTTCAGAATGAAACCTCTTCCCAGGCTTTGGCAGAGGGTGCTGATACTTAATGCCCACATGCCAAGCTTGATTCTATGAAGTTTTTGAATCACTACATTGCTTTCAGAATCCTAGAATGCTTTGAGTTGGAAGGGACCTTAAGGATCACCTAGTCCCAACACCCCTGCCATGGGCAGGGACACCTTCCACTAGACCAGGTTGTTCAATACCCCATCCAACCTGGCCTTGGACACATCCAGGGATGGGGCAGCCACAGTTTCTTTGGCCAACCTGTTCCAATACCTCACCACTCCCACAATTTTCAACTTTGCCTCCCCTTCCCCTTTATTGAAAGGCTGTACTTTCCAAAATAATGATCTAATTTATGAAGGGAAAAAAAACCCTGCATGATCCAGAAAAAAAAAAAAAAAAAAGGAGTCTCTGATATGAAGCCAGATTATCCATGAGCAAAGCTGGCACGCTGCAGAAGCTTGTGGGCTAAACCTAACAGCTCTGATGATCAAAGGTGTAAAGCTGAAAGGGAGGCTATTTGTAATACCAGGTTGGACCATGAAATGACATTCCTTTTCCTACCAATTTTCCCAGCCATTTGGCAAATGCTATCCTTGCTGCGTTATCAGGTATTCATGGGCATTACAAAAACGGTGGTTTTTTTCATATATTTTTGGTGCTTTTGTGTGGCGTTTTTCGGTTTCTGCATTTTTGCAATTAAACAGCTTGATTTCAAAAGTTGTTGGCACACAAAGTGCAGCAAAGATAACAAAGTTAGACCACAACAACCACGTGGGGCAGAATAAAAAACAAACAAATAAATAAAAGCTCACTGTATTTTGATTTTCCAGCTGGAAGTGAGAAAGATATTGAAAAAGCTTAGAAAAACATAAATAAAGATAAGAACAGTCATCAAAAAATGTGTGTCTCAGAAAAAATGTCCTAAAGATATTATTAAAATAATCTGAATAAGAGGCAACCATCAGGTTTTACCCAAGAACAGCACTAATCCTGGCACGCCTCTTGCCCTCAGCCACCCTGTGTTCAGTATGTACACAAAACTTCCTTGGGAAACGTTAGCCAGGTCCCAGAAGCAGTGACATTATCCTGTCAGCAGGGCTCCCCCACTTGGGTGCAATATCATGCTGACAAAGCTCTCACGCTCCAGAATCCCACTCTTGTCTGATTGCCATCATTTCAGAAATCTCTGCAATATGCTCCTGGAAGGGGCTAGACATAAAGCAAATGGAACCAAGCCTTGGATGGAGAATTGTCCCAGAAAGCACCCATGCTAGACATTGCACGGTCCTGAACCAGATGCTTCTCAAAAATGTTATCCTAGTGGCACAATTCACCTAATTTCCATGTCTCATTTAAGCTCTCACACTTCTTACAAAGTCTACAGAACAAGGCAGATGCCTTTCTTATGTGTCAGGGACTTTATTTGCCTTGTGGAAGCTTCCCTGCTGACTGCTGCATACTCATATATATCCAAAAGTAGACCTTGTCCCCTTTTATACAGGCTAAGGAGGGAACAAAGGCCTCATATGAGAAATAATTTCTTATGTATGTCTCCTTTTCCTGCCAACATCCCAGCTAAACCAGCCCTATTTTCTTTTGGACTAGGCAGTAAAGACAACTGAAGTTTTGAACCTAATCTTGATCTCACCCTGACAAAATGGCTAATATTGAAGCTGCCCACAAATTATCTCCCATCATATCTTTTCCGCCCTCTCCAAGTAGATCTTCATTTCCCCTCTCCTCCTCATAAAAACTCCACCGATATTTTTAGCGGCTTCCCCCTGTGACTTCAGAACTAGTTTAAAGACCTCTTTAATTTTGTTTTTTTTTTCACTCATCTTGAGGAAAGAGCCCTAGAATATTCGCATTTCCCAAAGACATGCTGTGCTGCGTTTATTCACTCAGTATGTTTTGAACATGCAAGGAGGAAATAAAAAGGAGGCAGAAAAGATGGGAGGTGGGGATGAGAACAAGTGAACTTGCTACATCTAGAAACAGAGAGCAAATATACAGAAATTAGGAAAGCCCTCAGGCTGGCTCTCTGCTCAGATACACACATTCAATAACCAGTGAGATACGTAAGCATGGAAGAATCATTGGGATTTCCCAAGTTAGCATTCCTGTACTTTACATCTTATTATTTTTACCTGCCTGAATGGCCTCTCTCCAAGGAACAAGCCCAAAACGCATCCACATTGAGACTGAAGACAAAAGCCCACTCTGATTGCAGTAGTGCAGTCCCCTACCTTGCAGTAACACAAGCACAGATCACAAAAAGTGTGTGAGCACCCCACGTAGGCTGAGGGCTCGAGACAGCCTGACTGATTTTTGTACAGCTGTTCCCTTACAGTATAAAATGTGACAACATCCTCATTGGAAACTATAGTGCCCAGTATCCCTACCACAGATAACAAAGCACAGACAGCAGCGTCTTATCCACCCTTCACCAATCACTGAAACAGATACAGCATTTTAAAGCACTTAAGACTCCCCCTTGAGACACGACTGCCACTCTAAAGCCCAACGCTTCAGCTCAAGTTCCCATCATCCCCTAAGAGCTGTATGTGGCCTACGGCAGAGAGGTACCAAAGAGAAGTGTTTTTAGCCATTCCTTGCTCCCACGCTCCCTCCTCAAATTAAAAGGCTGTGGCAAACATGGAATACAAGCAAATTCCCCGTGTTCAGTGGCACACACCACATTTCTGTCCATTATTAGATGTGACAAACACGAGAGGGGGCAGAGCAAAGGGCAGGACACTCAGCGATCTTGTCATACAAAACTTCTCAAACATGCTCAGTGCAGTGTGGGATTACTCAAGGCTTCCCATGCGGTGGGTCAGGAACACCAGACATGCAGCAAAACAGCCTCCCAGGAAACCTAGACAGAGAAAGAGGAAAAAAACAGCCCTGTGTATATCCTCACAGGCACACAGCATCAGTGTCTCTTTCAAGAACAGTTCACCACTTTGGTCTCCTTAACTATCACCTTGTTACACTAAAACTGCACCACTGAGAGAGATTTTGCCAGGTGCAGCAAGAGGTCAGGCTAATGCCAAGAATTTGGGGACAGAATAATCTCAAGTTCTCACAAGCTTTTCTATCGTGTTCAAGATGAGAAAACACTGCTGGCACTTCCCATTAATGTCCTGCTCCCCAGGGCAAACTGCAAGATGGTTTGTGCTGGGGCGCTTTAGCCTTCAAAAAGCAGAAAGCACAGTCTGACAAAATGTAATCCCCCAAGTGCTTTATTGCCTGCAGCATCTGCCTCTACCAAACTGCCTTCCCTCTAAATGCTGCCACAGGTCTGATAAGTACATGGAAATGAAGACTGTGCCATTCAAAAGGAGGGGAAGGCAGGCTCTTGCCTATCTCAATCACACATGGTTTCCCCTCTCCTCTGCCAGACCCAGGTAGCCACCTCACACTGTGCTGATGTTCCACTGTTTATTTTTCAAGCATCTTCAGAGAGCAGCTTTCTCATGTGGCAGCTCCCCTCCACAGGCTCTGTTCTGATGTAGACAGAAGGCTGCATTGCTGCTGCCTTTTTGATCTTGAGGCAGAGGTGAGGGGGCTAGAGGAGGGGGATGCAGTGGGAATTCCCACCCTAATGCTATTGGCTTGCTTTTCAAGATGCTCAGCAGCACTGCACATGACAATCCTGTGCAGCAGAGGCTTTCTTTAAGATGATATCCTTACTTTACTCTGTGACCTTTATTCCCACTGTTTGCTTTCCTTGGAGGTTGGTTCCAGCTGTAACTGATACTAGAGCATCCCTACACCCCCATGTCTCCTTTGTACTGGCTCTCAGATCAGGATCTCCATCCTCGCAACTGTTTCTCCTACTACCAGATGTTAAATACAGAGGAAGGGGTGAAAATCCCTGGCACAGTAATGTTTGTGTGAGCAATTACCCTCTCTCATGTCATTCTTGCAACTTGTTCAACCTCAGCCAAAGCACGCCAAGGATGAATGAGGATACAGGATGACATGGCTTTCCTCATGAGTATTCTCCTTTTGCTCCCTTGCTGGCACCCCCTTCCTCCCAGTTGTGCCTTTTCCACCAGTTCCATCTAGGTGGCAGAGCCCAAAAAACAATAAAAGGGATACATAAATGGCTTTCTACTAGAGAAACAGTAGCAGCAGCAGTGGCTGTCAAAAGCAAATCCACTCAAATTTTTCAAAGGGATTAGGGGAAAGCAAAGATAATCCAGTCACCAACTGGATCGTCAGGGACGAAAGAGGAGAATCACATAACCAGCATGCCTTACATGCTCCAGGAGAAGTCAATACTCTACATTTCACTTACATTTTCTCCACTACACAGAAAAGGGCTGATGACTGTTGAAAAGTATGCCTCAGGTGCAGCCTCTCTGTACTGGTATTGCACTTTGAGATAGGAGGAGGAAGAAATCTTTGGAAATGCTGCGAGACAGAGTTGGACCTGAGGTCTTCCAGTTGCTTTCTAGAAATGACACCAGGGTAGTCCATGAGGAAGGACAGTCAAACAGAGACTTGGACTTAGAGTGGACAGGATGGAACAGGAAGGTAAGACAGCTGTAGGCTCCCTATTGCCTGAAGACATATTGACAAAGTTTTGCTGCAGTTAATGCCTCCTGACTCAGTTCCTAGTGCTGCTCAGAGGAAAAGGATTAAGTTCATCTGAGTTTCTTCAGCTCTGATCCAAGCCTCTGCCTCAGCCACTGCCTTCTGCTACCCCATCAAATACTTCTACCATGTTTCTTCTCTTTGTTATGTTAGTTACACTTCCAAGTTGCTTAATTGCACTTCCTTCTCCATAGGTTTTTCTGAAAGCCTCAAAAATCAAGGGCACTTTTCAAACACAACAAAACAACCTAATTCAACGGTGTTAAAATGTTATTCAACATAGGAAAAAAAGAAAGGTAAAATTTTTGTGGAAGAATTGAGGCAAAACCAAGAAAGTTATAATGATTGTCCACAATTTGATTCTAAATCACTTCAAGATCTATACATCAGGAGTTCTCACATTACCACAAACTTTTTTATCATAAATAAACTTGTATTTCTACAACACTGACCAAGATTAGTACTAGTTTACAAGCTGTTTTTTCTCTCATGGCTGCAAGTCCTCAAAATGTATATTTTTACCTCTGAATTTTCAAATGCTCAATATTTTCTTTGCAGATCTTTCTAGAAAATTCACCACTAGCTCAGCATTTCCTATTAAATTATCATTGTGGTCATCCTTTACAACTTCAACTTATGGAAACTGGTCAAACCACAAAGAGTCACACCTACAGTTGTGCTGTATATAGCTATCCAAGCAGACAGTAGCCCATACCAGGCAATGTGTGGGAGGAAGTGGCTAGAGATGTTCACAAACATTATTGCCACTTTTAGAAACCAAGCAGGGATCTAAATAGATCCAGCAAATGCAGATGAAGATCTATGTGGCTTTACATGGGAATTTTGTGGTCATCCAAGCTTCAGATTAGTGTTTCAAGTGGAAAGCAAAGTCATTATCAGAGTTTGTTACTAGTTTGCAAACAGCCCATTTCCCACCGTAAATATTAACTGTAACCTGAGGACTTTTGCAGCCACAAGACCAATAAAAATCTAGCAATAAATATGGGCAAATTACATGTAAAAGCTCAAAGAAAATCAGATTACCAAACATAGTAATAAAACCTATCAGAAATCAGCCTCCCACCCAGCCCAAACATGAGAACATCCTCCTGACCTTTCTTTCTCAGGGATAACTCATGAATTGTAAGCACTTAAGGCTGCCAAAGGTATACAAACTCCTTGTAAAGATGCAAGTAGGTCTCAGAATTCCCAAGTCACAGATACTACTCGGGTCCAACAACCAAAAAATAGCTGCTTTTCTGCTTCCTTCTTTCCACAGCTCGTTCCTCCTTCTGTCAACTACTTGTTAGCAGCGTAGGCCCGATACAGGTCTCTGGTCGATACATTCCCAGCAGATGTGGCAGTCCTCCATGGCATCACAGACCTTTCCCTGGAGAAGGAAAAGAGCCAGCCATTCATGTATACCGTATTTCTGACTCTTTCAAAATGCAGCCACCTTTGGGCAAGACCCGTAGATTCCTCCTCACAGCAAGTGTAATGAATAAGAGCAACAGTTGATAAAAGTTTTGTTTTACACACAGCTTCTGCTCCCCAACATGTCCATAGCCTATATTCTATGTTTTCAAACAAAATCTCTTTTGAGCTTTTCCCCCTACTGCACCTCCTGCTAGGAAGAGCTCCCAGCCATCTACAAACTGACTTCATTGTTTGCTTTCAAGCCAGCCTTCAATGTCTCCCAAACCATCAAGCAAACAAACAGCTTGTCATCACTTCAGCAGTTTTCCTGAGAGAGATCCATAGACCAACCTTCTCTTCAGCCCCTCAGACACCCCCATCTGACTATTTCTGTTACTTCTTGTTTTGGGCTCACTTTGGAAGTGGTCTGAGGACAGAACCATTTTGTTTTGTTTCAGTGCATTCCCTGACATCCTGTACCATGACTAAGACTTGTTGGCCTCACAAAGCAAGGAGTAAATTCTAAGAAAATGCATTCATTGAGAGTTAACATGCATGTCTGTAGATTCTCTACGTGTCATTAATAGAAACTGGAAAACTCTCTCGATTTGTTCTTATTTTCACAGACACATTATAGTTCCCCAACTGATCGTAGTAGTTCCCCAGCATGACTTCACAGAATCATAGAACAGTTTAGTTTCGAAGGAACCTTAGAGATCATCCAGTTCCACCCCCCTTGCCATTGTCAGGGACATCTTCCACAAGATCAGGTTGCTCAAATCCCTGTCCAACCTGGCCTTGAACACTTCCAGGGGTGGGTAGCCACAGTTTCTCTGGACAACTTGTGCCAGGGCCTCACCACCCTCACAGGGAAGAATTTCTTCCCTATATCCAATCTCACCCTGTCCTCTGTCAGTTTGAAGCCATTCCCCCTTGCCCTGTCACTACATGCCCTTGTAAAAAGTCTCTCTCCAGCTCTCTTGGAGCCCCTTTAGGCACTGGAAAGGGCTCTACATTGTCCCTCGAGCCTTCTCTTCTCCAGGGTGAACAACTCCAATTCTCTTAGCTTTGGGATCAACAACCACAACCCTTCCAAAACAAACAGAAGAGAATACATCTGGAGTCACAAAACTAAACCATCTGGGTGTCTAGTGGGCCAAATGCTATACACAAGTGAACTACCACTAATACAGCTGGGTTTTTATAATATTGGTTTACGGGCAGGATCAGGACCAAAAAAAAAATATATAATTATAATGAAAAAAATTACAGCAAAGTGAAAAAATATCATCATCAAAATAAACCATGAAAATCCAACAGGGAGAGAAGCAAGCATTTGGAGATTCCACTGATCCCCAAAAGTCATGACATTTCAACATTGAACAATGGTATATAGAAAATATCATCTCCATAAACATTGTCTTTCAGGGTATAGCCATCACATACCTCTGCTTGATTTCTCATGTCAAATTCCTATGACACAATTGCCAAATATGTGTAATTTTTTCAAATAAACCAATGTGATATTAAGATGACAGTACAACAAAAATTATTGCGTGTCTGTGCATGTTTTATTGTTAAAATCTGGTAATACAATAGGCTTTCCCTTTGACATTCGGTATGCATTTGCTGGGAAAAAAAAAAAAAAAGAAAAAGAAAAGAAAAAAAGAGATGCTTTAATATAAAATAAAATGCCCTGAGATGTACGACTTTATCATTTTATGTCTTTCATCTCCTCCCTTCAAGAGCCACAGCATTCCAGCATTCCATGGGAAGCAGATATCTATTATCCTACCCCACCCACACAGCAAATGCAGGTTGCCCCCCATGAAAATAATCTCACCAGCACCAAGGCCCTCCATTTCCTTCTCCATCACATTGCTTTTCATAAAGGACTTCCTGCGGGAACACACATTTTTTGCAGTTCATTTGCATACTACAGGGAGAAGCTGTAACACACTTCACAAGTGCTTCATTTGCTCCAGTTGCTCACTTTATCTCAGCAGGGACAACCAGCACATGAGCCAAGAGCCTTTTCCAGATGAGAGATATCTGCCAGCAACCAGCTGACATTTTTTTCGTTTTAAAAAATTACTTGTTTTTTGTGGTAATACCCAAGCATGGATCCATTCTGAGAAGACAGCAACAGAAAACCAAACCATTTCACAAAAGGTGAAACAATAGATTCAGAGGTTATTAAAGAGTCCCAGATACTGGAACAAGAATCATCATCTCTGCAGAACTACTGAGGTTTAAGTGCTCAGCTCATTAAAGCAGGGAAAGACAAGCCATCATTTCTGATTTCCTCACCAAATCCCTTTTATACTTTGTGGGCAAGAGAAGCCACATAATTCACCATTGGGGTTTCTGATAGACTAAAATCTTGTGCACTAACAAAACCTGGAAGTGGTAGTCAGAGGCAGTGACACTGCAGACATGAGGAAGGAGGACTCATCATGCCCAGTGGTGATGGCACCCTATTGCTCCTGATCACAGGCCCACAGGTGAGGGCAGAGTTTCAGCTGCCAGCTCCTGAAGGAATGCACAGCCACTTGGAAGTGCTCACAAACACACACATGCACAAAAGCAAATGTTCTCTAATTCCCAGAACTTAATTTAAGTGCTTCAAAGTTTGTGGAAGAGCAGAACCCTTCTGGAGTCAGCATCTTGTTCTTCAAATATTTGAATATATTTGAATGCTTAAGTACATATTCTTTGGAGCAGACATCTCCTTTACAGATTTTAGCTGCAGGAGCCGAAGGAGGATACTGGTCTGATACTGAAGACATCTTTCCCCCCTTAATACAGTGTCCCTGTGGAGCAGAGAGCAGCTGAAACATGTGGAGGCTGAACCCAGCAGTGAGCCCTGCCCTCCCGAAGGCACGGGGTCCCTGGCACATCCCAACAGCAAGCACCATAGTGTTCCCTCTGACACACATAATGGAGAGGAGCTTCACCTTTTACTGCTCTTCCACTGACACCACAAAAGGAGATGAAAGAGTTGGGTTTATTTTTACAATTTTATGACTTTTCCCACCCCTTTGCTACCACGCTGGCGGCATTTCCCACCCCCAACACCGTGCCCTGACTGACCCCACAGGGATGCCTATGCCCAGGAGGGCAAAGATATGGTTGCTATAGCAACACTGCCTCCAAATTTCCTGGCCTCTGTGCATGTAACATATTAACTTTATCATTTAATTGCCAGATGCATTTCAGAGTGGCACACGGGCAATTATTTCTAAGTAGATTTGCAGAGGAAAAGAGTCATTTTGACAGGCAGCATTTATGCACATCAGGGCTATTTTCCTCATTACCCCACCACTTGATCCGCAGTGCAGAGAGAGCACCTTCCTCCCTCCACCAGCCAAAATCCTGCCAGGGAATCTCTGCTGAAGACTCCTGCTTCTCTCTGCCTCACAGTCCAATCCAAAGCAGGGACCACCCTTTCTTTGTGGTCAGCTGGAGGCCCCATGCACAGACAGGGTGGGCTTACACTGTCTCCCACCCAAGCCCAGCCAGGAGGAGCACCTTACAGGATCACACACTACAAGAAATAAGTCACACAGCACACAGGGCCTGCCCTGCTTAGCCCAAGATGCTCCCTCAAAAATATGTTATTGCAGAGGACTCTCAGGACAGCCCCTGGGAGACTGGCAAAGTAATAAAGCAAAACCTTCCTACACAAGGATGCCAAGGAAGCGGAGCTGGGACCTGCCCCCTTCAGTTACCCATAAAGCAGCACAAAATCAGCCTCAGGAGCACCTCACTCCCACCAAACCCACTCCCCAGAGCTCCTGTCCCAAACCACTATGAGAGAAAACAAACCACACAACCTCCTGTTGATCCCAAACCTCCTGAAGCACGTGATTGCCAAAACCTTCTTTTTTTCAACATACCTCCTTCTGTACAGAACTTGAGAGACTAAATGCCTACCTAGACCCCGGGAATACTGTGCAGAATTCCTTGGGTTTGTGGATTATTAAAGCTAGAAATTGATTTTGTTGGCTCTGTCATTTTCTTGATCATTTGTAGGAGTGGGATCCAACCACTTACCTTTAATTTTTTTTTTACCTCAACCACTTGTTATGAGCGCATGAGGGAAGGAGAGAAGTGGGAGGAATCTATTTTATTCTCTGACCACTTTAACTTGTTTATTCTAGGAAATAGCATCCAATAACATTTTCCAAGAAAACAGCATGACACTGCCCACCATCAGCAGCAGGTGTGGAGAGCTCTTTGCACAAGAACTTTCCATGGGCTTGCAGAAAGACTAGCTTCTGCCAGGAAAGGAACCTGAACCAATATAAAAACAAGAATGTGTGAGCTTATTCACAGTTACTGTGACCAGTAAGTCCTCACTGAACCATTTATGTCTGCAAAGCTAATGCGGTATTACAGAAAAGGCAGTTCCATTTGTTGCTTCCCAACATTCCCATCACAATTTGAGGATTTTCAATGTATTGCTGAACATTATTGTTGCATATATAACAAATCAATATGTTCCACTGAAACTACCATTCAAGAAAGAGAATTCACTTCTCCCTTCTCATTAATGTCTACAGCCAAGGCTGTTTATGAGAAATAAACATCTCAACAGTGTTGAAGGTAGACAGACCACACCAGCTTAGAAAGTTCCAGATGCAAAGGTGACTCAACAGTTGTCTTTGGATGCTGCCAATTTTATTTTGACAGAAATAGAGGACCAAATGGCAGAAAATAAAATTTGTCAACTGCTTAAATTTGGCTGCCTCTGTTCCCATTGTGTGTCCACCATCGTAGATGATCTTTCCTACTTCTAGATGTTCTGGACAATAAATATTTACAGGAAGGTCATTAAGGCATGGCAAATCCTGACAGAAGGGTTATATATCATTCCTCAGCCAGCAGCACCCCACAGAGGGATGAATCTAGTAGTACACGGATGTGTGAGATACCCTAAGGAGGCAAGGGTGAATTTCCAACACTCAGGTCTGTTAAATCACACTTAGTGTACAGATTGTCTCACACCAGCACAAGGAGAAGGCAACTGTGTGCACATCCCTCCTTTTTGGAAATTGTACTCAAAAGAGCATGAGACAGAGGCAGCTGGAGTCAAATCCACCTTGAAAGAAAAACCCAAACTCAGCAAGCAGGAACTAACTGTTTCCAGTGAACAATCTCCCTGCCTCAGATCCCTACATACAGCTCACAGACCAAACAGTATCCTATAGCCTTCCCTGGTGGTAGAAATGCTGGAGAGAAGTAGAGCAAATATACAAGAATTCTCCATAAAAACAAAATCTTTCACTACTTTCATCCCAGATGAGAAGCTGCAATTACTCAGCAGTCATCAAGGTGGAGTGGGAGGAGTGCAAGAGCCAAGTCTGGGCTCCTTCCTCAGCCTACTCCAGCCACGGAGGGCTGTAAAGCAAATAGCAAGAAATGCAGTATTATGCATCCAGGTTCCATTTACACCGGGTGTAGGATGGACAAGCAAGTGGAACTTGGATAGGCTGATAGCCCAGCATCACCCATTTTATGAAAAGCAGAGCCTGAACATGCAAATGAAGCATAAGGAATACAGCTCCCTGCATTAGCCATGCCACAGCTTTCTACAGAGAATTAGCAATAGGAAAAGACCACTCTGCTAACAAGCCTGCCTGCTCTGCTTCTCCCCTCCTCTCTCGTCTGTCACCACATCCTTTCACCTCCCCACTCAACCACTCGTAACACCTCTGGCTGTCTCTTAAGCTCATTTAGACACCCTGCTTCACTGCCCTCGCTCGGCAGCCTCTCTGCTGCTGCACTCGGAGCAAACAGCTCCGCCACTTCTCGTGTTAGACATCGCTTGTGGTAGGCACTTTGCCTCCTCAGCAGTGCACTTCCACCGACCCCAGCTCAGGAAGTCACTTGAGCATGACCAAGTGGAACCAGCTCACACTCCAGAAGGGAACACAGGAGGGAGGGAAGGAAAGCGCCAAGATTTCCATGGGGCACTTCACTTCTGTGGGTCACTGCTGAGGCAGACGCTCTCCAGCAGAGCTCCCAGCAGGACTGGGGCCCTCCCTTCCACAAATCTTCACGGTCAAAATGCTCCAAACCCTTTGTTTCAAGTCTCTCTCACCCTTTGCCC
Organism: Empidonax traillii; assembly: GCF_003031625.1. Lineage (NCBI taxonomy): Eukaryota > Metazoa > Chordata > Aves > Passeriformes > Tyrannidae > Empidonax > Empidonax traillii. The sequence continues at coordinate 5,186,399 of NW_020955213.1, read as the reverse complement.
TGTGCAGAGACATGATTGTAATCCTCTTTCTCCACCACCCTCCTTGTGCATCAAAGTTATGAGACGTCACCCCTTCTACCACGAACCCTCTCCAAGAAACATCCTTCCTAAATAACCCACAGATCCCACGAGGAGAACCCAGAAAAAAATCTTAAGACCTTGAACACAGCTCTGCCTCCTTGCAGGGACTGCAGTTGTGATGTGTGCTCTTTCCTCTGTGGTTATACCCATTAACCTGTTTGTCTATTCTACAGCAGCCATATAATAGCCTGACCGCCACAAGGATTTTTCTGTAATATTTTCTAAATCCTCTCACACCTGCCCCCTACTAAAATACTCCCTATCCATGCAGAGACACACTGTCTGCGTCCACTCTTATTGCTGTAGTCATTTGGACAAACAAGACTTCAGCTACCTGCAAAAGTAGAGAAATAGGCACTCCATTCTGGTTTTAATAATGAAATATAGATTGCCCCACAACCCTATATGTTTGAATGACAGTCTGTACATTACTCACTTCTTTCTCAGCCAGCCACTGCCTCCTCATCTGTAAAATGGGGCAATGGCACTTCTTGCATCTGAGTGACAGTGTTTGCAAACATCAAGAAACGACTCTACAGAAACCAAAAGGGAGTACTCTATTTGCATGCAAATTCATGTAAAAAATTAATCCTCACGTGGTTCCAAAAACATGATGCATACAAATACATTACTGCAAGCCTAAGAAATTTAGCTTTAGAAATGCAGCCAACTGTTTTCTACACTGACTGGGGGGAGGAGAGGAGAATCTGACAAGGTACCTTCCTTTCTTTAACTGTTAACTCCTTATTCTAAATCTAATATTGATCCTTAATTTTCCACTAGCATTTTGACTGCAAGAGAGCAGGAGACAAATAGGAATGGCAAAGACAATCCATTTATTTCACCCTTTCTTCACTCCTTGAGTCAGCTAGTCCCTCTCTGAATCAGTGCTAGACCTGCTTGAATAGCTGAGAATGAACCTTGCACAAAGTGTGGATTTACTTTTACTAAATCCTCTAAGTATTAAAGCTCTTCACACCATTTGGTCTTGAAGTGATGCAAGAGCGAGGTGTGGACACCAGTGACAATAAAAAACCATCTGGCAAAGTGAACTCCAGGCAAACAATGACAAGCACAAGTGAAAAGAATTGCAATGATTTCCACAAACATGTGAAATACTATAAACTGTGTGACTTAGCAGCTTCCTCCTCCTTGCAAGTAAATAAACATGTCTGCAATAGGCTGTTTGGTTCTGTCTTTTATATGAGCTGAGAATACACAGAGACTACCCTATTTGCATTTTGCCTTTAAAAAAATAGATGCAGATTTGTGAGCAAGGGGGGAAAAAAGGCAAGAAAGAAAGAAAAAATAAGAACTAACCAGACTTCACTTTTTCTTGGTTCTTTACTGTCAGGGTGATGTACTGGAAGTCTTTATTTCTTTCAGCTTGGGCCCCTCAGTAGTTCATTCTCCTTCCAGCCTGTTCTCATGCCTTTCTTATCACCTGCTGAGGCCTTGATCATGGACAGAGCAGACAAGCAGCAGGGGACAATTAGAGAGGAGTTCAGACTTTGATCATTTGACCATATGTGAATACAACAGCTGACCACATGTTTTAAAAGACAACTAACTTAAAAGTATTAAAAAAATCACAAAGCAGGCATAGATACTTAAATTTACATTTTAATTATCTGGCACAATGGTGCATTCAACTTTGCAGAATATTGAATTTTTTTTCCTAAATGTACACATTTCCAAAAGGAAAACCAGCACTTTGCTGCTTCTCCAGAGCCTGAAGGAGCACACTCTCACTAAAATAAATATTCGGATGATTTAAAACATAAATAAACATATTTATCTAGTAACTTCCTGTGCCTACTGACAGATAAAGTCACAAATAATTTTTGTCCTGCAGACAGCCCAATTTAAATGGAATAATGCAGTATTAATTTACCTTTAAAAACACTGTGTATTTAATAACACAAAGATATACCACCCTACAGTACTTACACAAGTGATTTTTTTCCCCAGAACCCCCCTTTTAGCCTTTAAAATTTAATACAGAAATACAATATGATTTAAATGTTCAGCTACTGTAGGACTTGGTTCTGACTGCTCACCCACCTGCTTTTTCATTAAAAAAAAAAAAAAAGTGGAAAAAAAATGTTCATTTACTCAACTGTTCAATCTTTGCTAAACCTTTAAGTTATCAAAGCAAAGGGTCCAGTTGTGAGCAGTTAACTGAATCGCCTGACCCCAAATACTAGGGAAAAATCATTGTTGGAAAATTTTGTATACAATAGAAGCTTTATCATCATTTGTGGTGATACACCATCCACTTATCTTCTGCACCTACAAGATAATTTACATATTCATGAAATGGCTATTTACTCTCAAATAGGAGGATAATAGAAAAATAACACTAATTGTTTTGACAGCAGTTTGCTTAGGAGTTATCTGAGGCAACAAATGTTTCTTTTGTAGTTGTGGAAAGGCAGAAATACTCCTTTCTGTAAACACTTCTGACTTCAGCTTTCCTTTCTCTCTGAAATTTGAATACTACCAAGGAAAAACTGTGGAATCAGTGAAAGGAGGAGGAGGCGGATTTAAAAATTAAATCACAGTTAGTTTTGTTTGGATAACAATTGTTTGCATATTTTTATTATAATGGTAACCACAGAGTATAACAACATTTTGCAGAATGTGTTTTGCAGAGTAGAAGCAGGACTGTACCACGTGGTGACTGAATGAAACAATGGTACTAATGGGGCATGAAGGGTGTGTTCATAATATTTTAAGAGTCTCAGGCTATTACAACACAGTCTTTCAAAGGGTGTTTTTATGTTTCTCTGACTGGACTACAAAATGTCTCCTTCCTGGCCCAAGTCTGCTCCTAATGAGGACAGAAGGGTGAGTGCTGACAGCAGGTCAGCCTGTGCCTTGCTGCTGCAGCAGGGCAGCAGTGGTGAGTCATCCACGTGCAGGACTGGGGTCTCCAGTGAGAAGGGCACACACTGGATTTGCTACCAAACCTCCTGCTCAGCCACCCCAAAGCATCACCAGCTTCCCCCATGCCATGCAGGGCAGAGTCTCACCCTGACACCGGCGAGCGGTGCCTCGATGTGGCCACCAAAGCAGCCAAGGCCACTCCAGCAATCAGCCATCTCTCACGTGCTCAGCTCTACCAAGCCCAACCCTGCCAGGCTCAGGGGCCACCCCAGACCCACCACCAGCCACGGCCACAATGATCCAGCTCAGCCAGACGGGAACACGACAACCATTTTAACAAGAGTGCGTCTTCTTGCCAGGATCAGAGCCAGAAGAGAAGGAACACAGTGTGCAGCTGGAAGAGAGGAGTAAGCTCAGAAAATGGAAAAGGAAACCTCTCCAAGCCTGGCAGCTTATCAAAAGGAAAAAATAATCAATGTGACATTTGTCTGTAGCCCACCAAACCTCACTCACAATATTAGAAGATATTAAAGCTAATCAAATATGAATTATCAGCAAATTTGTCCATTGCTTTTCAGACAGAGGCTGGGAAGTGAGAGGCAGAGGGTTTCTGGGCTTCCCCAGGTTACCCTGGAAGGAATTTGGGTTCGTTTTGAAAACCAAAGTTCACCTCCTCAGCCACCATACAATAGCTCCAGCACTCCAAAGCAATTGTTCTCACTGAGAATCTTCCTGCACCTAAGGGCTCTCCACAATAAAATATGGATGCAGTATTAATTAAATATAGATGCAATTTCCTCCTCCTTTTTCTCCTTAGCTGCTATCAAGAACATTAGTGCAGGCGCCTAAGGAAAGCATTGCTAACAGAGAACAGCTGCCACACTAATTAGGCACCGTGGTCTATCGGCCAGGCACGGGCCCAGGAACCAGCCACCTGACTTCTCCCCTCGCAATTCCCACACAGTGGCTCGGGGCATGTGGCTCCAGCTCATGCTCAGCCAGACGCTTTGCACTCACTCGGCTTTAAGCACGGGAGAAGACACCACTGACAGAAAAGAATGGGGTTACCACTGACCCCCAGCGGGGTTTGGTTTAGCTCCCTAAATGCAGCAAGCATTGTCTGTGTGCTGAGGACACGGCTAATGGTTCACGTTTGCAAAGCATTTGGAGATAGGCTTGGCAGCATTGCCATCTTTGGGAAATGCAAACGAAAAGCTACTGCCAGGGAACAGCCTTGAGGAGTATGAGCTGCCAAAAATTCCTACCCCAGCGAACAGTCTGCTCAGAGCTCCAGCAAAACAAAGCAGATCCTGAGCTGATGGCTGTGCTCTAGAGTGCTGGGCTCATCCCCACCTTGAAGCCACTGAAAAGAGGGGGTCAATCCCCCTCCAGTGAGCAAGAGGGAAGGATTCTGCCATTAAAAGATCCTTTGCTTTCGGTGTCAGATTAAGAGGACTGCAACTGCCCTCTACATTCTGGATGAACAATATGACAAGAAGCTTTTACATCTGAACTTGTATCACTGGGACAAAAATATTTTAAAACAAGATTCAAGAACGAAGAGGCCAAAACAGGGATAGGGCATGACTAGGACCTTGTATTCCACTGGCTACAAGACTCATGTAAGAGCAAGGAGATCTGTGTTTCCACTTCTTGTGATGTCATTTTCTGTACCATGTGTAAGCAGCCTTCCTCCGTGGCCACCACCACCTGCTCCCAGTTTAGCCAATTACCATTTAATGTTCTCCATCTGTACAATAGGAGCAATGGTACTTCCTGGCCTCACAGGTATGCCTGTGTGTCTGCATGTGTGAAGATAAATATATTAAAGATTGGGAGGCATTCAGGTCCTGGGCCAATGGGAGCCATATAAGTGCCAAAGTGACTAAGACAAATGAGGGCCATATAAGTGGATGCCTGGAAAGCTGCAGCCCTGAGGCTACAGGCGAGAAAGGGGCAGGGGCAGAGACCAGCGTGGGAGAACCGTGGGAAAGAGCCCCGTGTGTCAAGGGAACACAGAATAAAACCCAGCTCCCTCACACTGGGAAACTGTGCTGACACCCTTGACATCAGGAGGTAGCCCATGGAGGAAGAGGTGGGGTTGTCAAAATAAGCCCAGCTTTAGATCAACAGCTGATAATGCAGCCTGGCCACATGCACAGGGCCCGTGGCTTCTGGAGAGATACCACAGGTGTAACATGGAGCACTGCTCTCAAAACAGCTCTCAGCACAGAGGGGTCCTGGGCTCACCTGGCACTAACCTCCCAGCTCTTGCTGCAGCCAGTTTAAGCAGGGAAGCAAGGACTGAGCAAGCAGGTGTCCCCACTGAGCCCATGACACCGGGATAGTCACCAGGAGCAGATCCATCCCCAACCTGCCTCTGCATCCCCAATCTTGGGTGGACTCCAGTCTCCAGCTCTATCAATCCTGCTGTGAAATGCACTTTATAAAGTGACATAAATCATAAAACACATCTCCCCCTCAGATCCACTGCCTCTTCTGCAGCTACTGAGGAGGAAAAAAGGCACCTGGGAGAAATCTGGCCCACAAAGGTTCACAGAAGACTGCACACAGCGCCTTACCGGCAAAGAAAGAAAAAAGAACAGAGGAAAGGTAGAGACTGTAAGAGGTTAGAGGAAAAAGCAGCTATATCCTTTGAGAGCTCCCCGAGCTTTTCTCCCAGGCAAGCTTTAGGGATCTCTCACAGCTTTCAAGAAAGCAGCAGCAGCGTTTTTCAGGGGGAAAAAAAACCCCGTAGCATCGAAGGGACACAGATTCTAACCATCAATGCATTTATAAAGGAAATATGATGATGATTTTGCCACAGTGGGTCTTCAAAGCATCTCCCATGTCCCCACCTGGCTAAACAAGGGGAGAGACTAACCAGGATCTGCTCTCCATTTCTTCACTGGTACACTCATCAACTGCTAAAGCAACACCTCCTCTGGGCTTTATTATTTAACATTTTTTAAGGCAGTACCCAGAGGCCCTCCCAGATCCTCAGTAATGTACAAACATGTAGATAGTTCCACCCCCAAAGATACTTAAAGGCAAACCACAGAACACAGCAAGGGAGAGGGAACAGGCAGAGGGGTAGGAACACAAAATACCTCTTTAAATTCGGAGCAGCTGAGAGCAGAGACACACAGCTGATTAAAGGATGTGGAGATGCATTTTAGTGAGAGAACTCTGTCTAATTAGCTTATCAAAGCATAGGTTTATGCACACCTATGTGGGAACCAAACTGCGATAACAGAGTTCCCCAGCAGAGCAAAGGCCCAACAGAAACTAAAGTTAAACACAGTCTGACCAGGCTGGAAGTCATTCACCACAGGTGACAGCAATGCAGATCCATCACTACTGTTTTTCAGAGAAGACAAAGCAGATTCTGTGGAAAAGCATCCTTATTCAAACAGATTCATTCACTTCAGGAGAATTCTGTTGCCTGTTTGGGAGAGGTGATCAGATAGGGCAATCACAATAGGATTAAACACAAATTTCCCTGCACTCCAAGGATTAATCAAACTGCAGAGTGTTAAGAGTGGGGTAAAGAACCACAAAAAAGTACTAGAATGCAGCAACAACACACATTTGCTCCTGTTTATTTCATAGCAAGAAGGAAGAGATTTCTATATCTCTCCAGGGTCTTAAACAGCCCTAAGATAAAAATGAAGTTCCTCAAATATTCCAGACAAACAGACTGCAATATACTCATGTTTAGTTTTTGCCTGGGGCTTAGAAAAGTTCCCAGCACTGCCAAGCTCCGTAAATCTTCAAATTAAATACTCCCCCCACCTTCCCAAAAAGACAAAAAAAAAAAAAAAAAAAAAAAAAAAAAAAAAAAAAAAAAAAAAAAAAAAAAGGAAAAAGATCTGAAGTCACTGAAATTAATACGGATGCAAAGCAGAGGAAGCTTTTTCTAAACGAATTAATCTTCCCTTTTGCTTGTCTCAGAGAGACTGATGCAGCAAAGCCGAAATCCCCACACATCCATATAGGATGATGAGTTAGTTTAGGAACCAGATAACCCAGAGTTTTAGCCTGGCTGCAGGGACTCAAAAGGTATCAGCTCTCAGTTCTGTCCAAAAGCTACCAAAACTACCAGCAAGAAGCAAGTTTAGGACAACTGGAGTTTTAAGACTTGAAAACCACCATGAATTTTCTGAAAACTATATCTATCTGTATTTTGGCTCCAAACCTTTGTTCTGTTTTGATATATGCTTTTGTTGTTGTTGTCCTTTCTTTTGGTTGGGCTTTTTTTTTTTTTTTTTTACTTTTGGAAGAACACTACAGTCATATATACAGCTAAAGTCTGCTGCATTCTTGTTATTTCCAGCATTTCTGCAGTCTAAAAATCATCTGAGGTAAAAGAACGCACAGTAGCAAAACCAGCATCTAATATTATTTTTTAAAACACAATAAATCAAATATTTCACCTAGATTTAGCCAAAAAAGGTTCAGCCAAATGAAAAAAACCCCACATAGTTGCTTAAGCCTAGTGTTAAAACAACAATGCCTTTGCTGCTTAGGGAATCAGAGAGGACCACTGGACTAAACCTTTTTGCCTTCTGTCCCGTGGAAGGGAACACTGGAAAAAACATCTCTTGCCCTCCTGTTGTAATGGGATTCAGTAGATCTTAAAAGTTTCAGTTCGGCTTTTCTCTCCCCTTAAGTCCAAAAAGGCTGCACACATTGGAAATCACCCCCAGCACTGCCTGCACCCTCCACACAACACTCAGACTGAAGGCAAGCAGTGCTAAAGGAAAACTGAGTTCCCTGGCACACTAGAGCTGCATCCTTAGGCAGCCACACTGAGTCAAGGGCTGGTCCAGCTAATCCAGCCGGTCCCTGATCAAGACGCGGGCTCACACAGAGCTCATTTCCCTTTGTTTGTTCTCCCAGGCCCAACAGCAGCACACAATGAAAGGGCACATCCCCAACAGGGTCAAGTGAGCCAAGACAATAAGGAGAACGAGACAAACAGAGATCTCCCCTTTGTGGCGTTACTCTTGATTTTTCAAGCATCCACAGTTATAGAAAGAAGACTGTAAATTTGAGGGAAAATTGGAACTTGGCTCTTTTCCCCATGTTTGCATTTAAAAAAGAGAGAGGGGAAAGACAGAAAAAAAAACAACCCCGTTGGTATTTGTTCTTTGCTGGTTTCATATTTTAGAAAGCCAGACTAAAAATAAGCATGGCTAATAGGAGCTGTCAGACTTCCACCATCACATCTCTCTGGCTCCTCTCAGTGACACACACTGACAAGAAGTTTCTGGCTTTGTCCAAAGGAAAACAAATCAAGGCAGAAGTTGAAAACACAGCCGAATCTGAGAGAATTGGAAACTTCTTGCACCAGTAGATCCCTGAGAGCAGAAACTGCGCTCCAGATGACCGGATCCCAGAGCAGAGTGTCCCTCCAACCAGGGCTGACAGAGGTTCTTTGCAGCCCAGCCACCGCTAGAGGAGGTCAGAGTGCCACAGAGAGAAGGGGGGCGACGCTTCCCAAAGCTTTGGAAGACAAATTACAGCCTAAATTATCATAAATAGACTTTGCACTCCCTTCTTACCATTTACATTTTCACAACTGAGGAGTCTCCTCAATTTTAATGAGGTTCAGTAGTAGCTGGGGGGTAACAACATGACACACACACACAAGACATCTCCAAATTTTATTTTAAACACAAAGGACCCCAAACCCATCGTCATCACTTCTAGTCCTCATAATGATGCTAAATCACACGTTTCAGAGAATTTCTGATGCAGAAATCAAGAGGCTGCAAGACAGAGTTATCTATTTTTTGTTTTTAACAAAAGCTGGGCTTCTATCCTTTCTATAACCCTCACAGAAAGTCTTCAAGACATGAGCTAAATGCAAAATGAAAATTGGCAAACCAAGACAGCAAAGTCTGTGCCTTTAAAAGGACTACAATTTAAACATGAGAGATAATCTTCCCATTTTCAGGACCATCTCATTATTTTGAGAGGACTCAATTGCTAATTTTCAAGGGTACAGGACTGCTTATTTTGTGGGCAAGTCTCTGACATTGCCAGAACAGAAGGAAAGCTGTCATTTGGAAAGACAGCAAGACTGCAGACCTCAGCCAATTTCAGACTGCAGTGGCTGCAGTTTCAGAGTTGCATCTTGTTTACCTATCGAGCGTTCTTAGATCCTTGAAGGAGCAGAATGGTCACTAAAGGCTACCTCTCTGAAAAGTACATTTGACTGTGTATCCCACTTCATACAGTGATATGCTGGAATTTAACCTCCTAGCCATGCTTTGAGCACGTTAAAATCCAAGATCCCATCACCCTGGAAGACTCAAAGGCCAAGGCTCACCGTTAAGCGTTGCTGCAGCGTGGAGCTCCTCTTTGAGGACAGCTGATGGTTTCATTCTCTGCAGGCGATGCTTGGATGGAGTTCCTGAATAAGGGCTACTCCAGCCAGTCAAGAAGCACACCACAAAAACAGCTAGTCCTAGAGCTCTGCTGCAATCCCAAAAAAGGGAAAATTCCCATGGTAATGCCATAAGAATTCAGCTGGAGAGAATGGCAGAATGTGCATTATTAAGTAACTGTCAACAGCATGAGTGGGCATTATGCATTATGCCAACTACAAGTGTAATTGTTTATGTCTATATACAAGATACACACATGCACCCATGCATGTATACATTTAGGGAGAACAGTTTTTAATTTTTGGGCATTGCAATTCCTTCTACTATATTTTTTCCACTTAGGAAACCCATATATAACCTCTCTACTCCTCTTACAGGACAAGGTCTGTTTCAAACAAAAACCAAACAAAGTTTCTGTGCTGTAAAAGTCCTTTTGCAGCAAACATATCACCTAGAGCCCGTAGTGTTAGACTGAAATGTCAGCAAAAAGCAAACGGTACACATTTATTCTGAAACATATAGTCTACCACAGCCATTATGCTGCGGCACCAGAAAGAAAAAAAAAGATCATTGATAAGACAAAAAAACTTTTCAAAGCATTGAATTTAAAAATTCTGTTAGAGAGTAAGTTCTTTCCCAGGCTTCAGAGTGATTTCTCACCTGCAAAATGAATGATAGTAGCCAGAACTCAGGATACAGCAGAGCACTACTCTTTAAAATACATTTAAAATGCTAATAGCCAAACAAGACTACAAGTGAACTCCATTACAAGAGCATATTTTCTGGAATATGACATTTTAACACAATTTTGTAACTTTAAATAAACAGTACTACTCAACTGTAAAATAAACTCTTCTACAGGCTCTAGCAAATAGCTCCATCAACTTGGATTAAACAGCATACATTTCGTGTGGCAAGAGGTACACCACATTCAGTGCTGAACTTAGCTATTTTAAAAATTAATTAGGCAATTATACACATGGGGAAACTGTTCTAGTAATTTAGCTGCTTAATCAAATCCCAGGTACCAAATTATGGACCTGATCCTGCAGTTCTTATTCAAGTCAAACTCCTATTGATGTCAGTGGGAGTTTTGCCTAATTAAAGATCAGGACATACGCGTGTGCAAGCCTGCTTTTAAATGATGGCTTTGAATTTAGTCTTAGGAATTTGAATACGGCTCTGAATCCCAAATCGTTGCCTACAAGTTTCTCACGTGAGACTTTGGGTATATTAATATATATTTTTCCTAAGTCTGGCTCAAATTAACTTCTAGGTAAAGTCTGGAGATTTAGCTAAAGAGTCTTGCAAGGCCCAGTGGCAAATTGACCTAGTTTTGAAATTTTTTTAAAAAACCAATTAAGTACTGTTACAAAACAAGAAGCTGGTTGTAAAAATATTGGCTACAAATCATGCTCAGCAGCACACACTGAGTTTATGTCATCATGACCTCAGTGCAGTCCACACAAACTGTCCCCAAGGGGTAGAATGAGTATGTTCCCAAAAGAGACTGCCCCAGACAAAGATTCTGGGTGGTGTGCCCAAGTCTCTGCTGAACAAGCTGCAACACAGGTAAACAAGGAGGAGTATCTGGGATAGAGGAGGAACAATGTCCTCCCTCACGTTCTTCAGTCCCAACCACTAAAGCTGCCTTTGTGGGTTGTACTTCAGGTGGGAGCAGACTGGGCTCACAGGGATGTGCAAGAAAACTCTTCACTCCTGGCTGCTCATTCTGACGTTCCTGGGGTATCCAACCTGGTGCCTTCTGAGAGGCTGTACTGACATACTCTGCTGACCTTGCCTCTTCAGATGCCTTCACGATGTGTCAAGCGGTACACACTGAAGCCTCACAAGCTAGGAAAAGGTAAACCAAAAACAGTCAACAAGCAAGAAATCTGAAGGACCAGGAGATTGCTAAACACTGACAGTTGCCTGATTAGTATTAGATTCTTAAAGGGAAATGCCTGTCTGCCAAAACAAAACATGGGAATGAGCATATACCCCACATCCCTTCTGCTCAACGGCAAGGAAGAGCAGCAAAACTCTTTTTATTTTAAGCAAAATGAAAACAACATTGGTCAGCGAGCACTGGGTTGTCTACACACACTCAAAGTTATACCCTCAAAGCAGGAAGGACAAGACCTTGTGTGTGTCTGAAGATAGAAGGAAATCACAATTCTGTCTAATATATTGGAGCAATTGACCATGAAAAGGTTACATGTTAGGAAATAATTATCTCTAGACACAGCTACTGACAAGGTCAGTGTCCAAAAGGATTATTTCCTGCTCACCCAGTGCCTGTTGCCTGGAAGGGAGGACGCTCCCAGTCCCACATTCCAGTGATGCTAATGGCACTTGTGCACTGAGTGGCCCAGCAGCTGAAGCAGATAACCAGGAGTGAAGGGGTTAAGTGCCTGTCACAATAGAAACCTCTGGGGGCACTTGACCTTTTCACATTTTTTATTCAGGAATGAGCATTTTGTGCCTGTTTGAGGAAGTTCATCTACATTTGTCCTCATTCTTCACCCTGTTTGTGTATTGTCCCTTCCCTTCACTCAGTGCCAGTGTCCCATTAAGTACCAAGCAACCTCTGTTGATGAATATGAATTTAGGGCAAAGTTACAGAGGGGACACAAATACTGCACATTGATCAAGTGACTTACAAAGAATTTTAACATATTCAAGGCATATGTTTCTGCTGAATAGCTTCCTACACATATAATACTCACCTGTCAGTACTTCAATGTGAAGAGGAAGAAAATCACAGATAGTGAACAGAAGCACTGGGCTAGCTGGAGCAACAGTCTCACAAGAATATTAAGGATGTTTAAGTACTAAAAAAAAAAAAAAAAAGAAGAAGAAGGCTAAATGACAGCATTGACTTTCACATGCTAAAGAGTGTGCCACAAGAGAAGGCACAGTGATACCTGCCCTTGGTCTTTCACTCAGCACTTAGACTATTAACTTCCCTGTCCCAGGAGGGAGGGTCTGCAAACCTCTCTGGCTGCAAACCAGTCAAGGAGGATAAACCCAGAATGAGTTTGTCACTGTCTGTTTCATTTAGAGGCAGATATTCTAAAAAGGTACAAGCAATATTCAAGACCTTAATCCTGCTGGGATCAAGGAGACTTCTGCATTGGCTTAAATAAGAGCGGGCTCTAGTCTCAAAGCACGTGTGTCCAATTTGTTAATGTTTTGGGTTCAAATAAAAAACAAATCTTAAGTCTTCCCTGCATGGGAGTTTCAACCACATTCTTCCACTGGGGGAGAGCATCAGGGCTTAGACAAGAAAGAGCTTCTGAATGATCTAAGTGAATGGTCCTGAGGAGACTGGCATTACTGTGAGCTTTGAACACAACTACAGAGGGTCTTTTATAGATGTACTCCAGAGGGGAGATCCTTAGATGGGTCCTTTAATGCCTGCTCCCATATGCAATCCAGATGAAATTCTTTATCAGATGGAGCCCGGATCTTGCTCCCATTAAAAGTTCTGTCACTGAATTCAGTGGGAGCAGATCTATTTGTCTTAGATGCTTACACAGCTTCCCTTATCTAACAGTCCCTCAAAATAATTATCCTTCATTCTTTTGAGGCTAGGGAATAATATTTTCCCCACTTTGCATACAGACAACAGCCCGACCAGGTGATGTAGTTGTGTGTCCTGGGCATATCCAGGTCAGGAAAGGGTCTTTACTCCAGGTATCCCAAACATTAGACAAAAGTACTATCCCCCACTCTGTCATCATCCTGAAGCACCTCTTCCAAGCAGAGATGGAGAAGTCAGATTAGAGTAAACAGTTTCCTTCTCTTGTTTGGACAAGGAGGAACAAAGCCACATAGACAACTTTGAAGTGTCTCTCACTTCTTCCTTCAAGTAAGTTTTTCCAGCTGGTCTTCTGCTACTGGCCTTCCTCAGCTGCCCCTTGGCTGCTGAGATACGCTACAGCTCTAGGAAACATCCTTCACAACTTCTACATCTCCAGTGGCAGCTTTCTAGGACTTGGCAGCCCACTCCATGACAAAAGCTCCAATAAACCAGTAGGTATAAAATCAGAACTCTAGCAAAATTTCAGTGACATTCAGTCTCTGTCCACAGTGTCTCAGAGACTGGGTAACTGCATTGTCAGCAAACTGTCCTTGAAGCACACCCACAAGACATGCTTTGGGAGGATTCAGTGCTGAGTAGGAGGCAGGTCTTGGACTAGAACAAGAAGTAATTGAAGGCACCTCATGCTCTTATGGGACTGTTCCCTGGCAGTGAATCCCTGAGAGAGATCCCTTTCTCATCCCCAAGGAACAGCTTTGCTCCTCTAATTACCAGCCACTGACAGTCTCACCCCATGTCTCCAGGGATGTGCTCCAGGACAGGGCCAGGAAGCAGGGATGAGCAAACCAGTTTGCTCCAGGAGTACTGCAGGAAGTGGTTTGCTCCAGTGGTCTTGCACTCCAGCAAAGCCAGCCTATGCCATGTAAACTTACCTGCACGTGCAAGATGTCATAGCAGCCTCCTGGAGAGGCAGCAGCATCCACTTCCCTGGCAGCTTCATGTCAGATCTGTGTATAAGCCATCCAGCACATTGCTGCACCCATCATTTAGCCCATGGTCACTTGGGCATTAAAAAGGAAAGCATTTTGAAAGCAAAGTCACCTTTCTGAATGTATGTTATTACTTACATTTCTGTTAGTCCCAAAAGGGTTGCAGCTGGGAATCACACCAGGCAGTCCCCATGCGCTGAAGTTTTCTGTGTACAGAGCCAGAGTGAAGGCTGTTGGCATCAAAGGGAACCTGGGGAAGATAGGAGAATGGGTCTCTTGAAGCGCTCAAAGGAGAACCCAAGTTTCTCATTTCCACACTAATACCCTGCCCAATGGCTCCCCCTTCCATTTCCAAGAGTACTGACCCAAATACATAAATGAAAGCAAGCATGTGTTGTTTATTTCCAAGTATGAATGGCACTGTTTCCCCTGGGCTCCATGTTTCTTGGAATTATTTGAACTGGAAACCAATCAGCCTGTATTCACTATTGATTTATTTTCTAAAAATCTCTCATCCCTAAAGTAACAGTGCCTTTCCATGTCTCAGCCTGCTGTTTAGTGACACAGTAATCTAAAAGCTATTGATCACTTGGGTCTCTACAGCCATAACATATCTTCCTAAGTGCCTTCATCTAGGACTATGTTTGCAACATAAGTACTATAAACGGCAGGGCTGCTAATGAAATCAGCAAAGATATTAATAGAGATGTAACACTTGCATAGTAACACGGCATGGACAAGGGCCAGTGGAGGACAGCATCAGGAGGGAACAACTGTGGTCATTATGACACAAGCTGCATTTCTCCTTGAACACCACATGGGCTGCAAGCAAATTTCATCTAAACAGGAGCCCAGGCCTGGATGCAGACGGGTCAAACCTCTCCCTACCCCAGCAGTAGAATTATCAGTGCTGGAGGGACCAAGATGGTTTCACTCTGCTACAGCACCTCCACCTGACTTCAAGTTTATCTGTAGTTCCCAACATCCTTCATAACTTTTGCTTTTCTACATTAGCAGTCGGGGTTGGTGTAGTCCAGGATGCAGGATCTGGAGCAAGGAAGGTGTTGACATGTCACGGCAGACCTGCTGCTGCAGAAGTGCTGTGCACGCCAGCTCCTATTGCCTTGAAGGGATGTTGTCAGCAAACAGCTCCTTGGAAGTCAAACTCCTTGCTACTTTTTTTTCCACACCCCTTGACAGTCTGGATGACCAAAAACATAAGAGCTCGTAGTCCCTACTGATCTAAGGACAGACAGCACAGCAGTGTTACTATGGACCTGCCTTGGTGTCGCACAGAAACAATCTGTGTTATTTAGACCAGGTCCTGTTTCAGCAGAAATATGAAACACTGAATTAAGTCAAGAAAGAATTCTCTAGAGAGGCCAGTCTAATGTGTTACCCCAATTGAGACATCCCATGAGCTGCAAATCCAAATGAGAAACATATTGCCCAACCCACAGATAATGTGTGTGCAAGTCAATAGCTATCAGCATGCACCGCTTTACCCATCTCAGCCACAGTGCACTGTGCCTGCCCAGTCCTCTTCTCCAAACAGAACCAAGATGGGCTTAATTTACATGGCACAGCTCTGCAGCCTGGACTCTGCCCCACATTCTGTGGAGGAGCGGTGTCTTCATGACCAGAACAAGATATTTCTCCCCAAAAATTATATCAGTTATGGCAACAGGACAGCTCTCTCCAACATTGCTAAGCAGTGAGCCTGGAGACAGCCTGCTCAGTAACATTCTTCCAGAAGCAGCTTTCAGAAGACATTTGTAACCATTTAAAATTTCCCACCCAAGCAGTTTTGCACTTGTCAGTTTACCTTATGCCACAGGTTTTTAATTTAGTTGTACGGGAAGAAACTTTATATGCCTCAAATTTTATATGTTAATGCCAGATGTGAACACAATAGCATGTGTTCCCTCTCCGCTGTGCTGCATTTCTTGGGAAAGGATGCTGTAACACTGCAGCTCCAAACACTCAGACAATCAACACAACTAGCATCAGACCTGGAGCCATAAGCCCCTCTTCCTCAGCATTTCCCTCAGTGCCCTGGGGAATTCCAACTGGCAAGACAATCTGCCTACACACTTCCCAGCCTTCTGAGCACAAAATAGCCCTGGATGTGAGAGGATTAAAGACAAAAATTTGATTTGCTTATTACAAAAGATAATAAGGAAATTGCTGAAGACCATGCACTGTCTATTGCAACATGAAAATGCATTCCAGCTGCTTCAGTTTGTTGAGTGGAGATTATTGATCCAAGCAGCCTTTAAATTAAAGCAGGTGTCAAGAGTTTTTCCTACAATGTAGACAAGACAAATGAATGTGAAAAGCTGCAACTTCTTTGGGTTATCATTGTTCTGCTTTAAAACGATGAGCTCCTTTGTATATTTTACTGCTGGGTTTTTTTCCGCAAGCTAAATATTTTTGCAACTCTTACCAGTTATTAAAGTGTAACTCAATACATGATACCTGTATTTGTTCTCCTGGACTTTGAGCAGTCTTCCCAGCACATCCCTGAGGACTAGGCATACAACTCCAAACTCCACTAATATTATAATGCATTAAAAAAAATAGCATCACTTGTCAATAGCACCAAATAGCTTGAATTTGTTAAACGATAAGTAATATTTTCTTGCTATCAGCACTGACCAAACATTGCTGCCACCGGCAGGGTCTTCTTCCCCCAAAGCCTGGGCCAGAAGAATAGCCACTCTAAGCCCTCTTCTCATTTTCATGTTGATCCTTTAGCAAGAACTGCCCCTGCACATTCAAAGAAAGCAAGATGTGTCCTGGGGATAGCCAAGGTGGATGACCAGGCAGAGCAGACATCTCTTCTGGCCTCTCTCTGTGTCACCAGGCATCTGCTACCTGCCTCAGCCTCCAACTGCAAACTCTAGACACCAATTAATTTCTGAGTCCATCCTTGTGCAATTGAGAAGCACATGTGTTTGCCCCCAGCCAGCCTGCTTTGAGTGCTCAGCTCGAAGTGGGGGGAGAAGGGGCCCAGGACAGCTCAGCATGGCGGTGCAGAAGCCACGAAGGGGCCCATTTCAGTTTGATTTGTTGCGGCACTCTAGATGCAAGATGAAATCTGAGAGATGAAATCTGAGCAATTTCTTGCTTCTCTTCTTTCTGGACAGTTATTAACACTATAAAGAAGGCTGAACAGTGGGGCTTCCCAACTCCATTATTGTCAAGGCCTATTTCAAAGGCAGTGGCTGAAATGCCCAGTGCTGCCTTTGTTGATCCTGGGCTCAGGTCTCCTCCACGTTCACTTCTGTCAAACCGCAAGGCTGAGCACATTAAAAATAAGCTTTCTCTGGAGGGATGGAGGAGGGGGAGACAGGAGGAGCAGCGCCTGAGCTGCTGTGCCCACTACATTCACATTACTCTCAAAGTCCTTGTGTAATAGTAGGGGAAGAAGAAAAGCCACGACAGATGCCAATTCTCCTGCCTGAACTCCTGGACCTGACTTTCTAGGCACCAGTGAGAAGCCAAGCCATGGTGTGGGTTGTCAGTGGGGGCTGTAGTCTGACTAACTCTGTCAGCCAGTCTGCCATACCTGCCACCAACCATTCTGGTCACAGAGAAATACAAAGTGCACAGACTCTTTATTTTCCACCTGCAGGAGAGGGTTTATTTGTCCCCAAGACCCGTGACAAGCTTATTACAGACCGTTTCAATTCGAATCAACTTGTCAAGAAAAGAAAGTGGAGAAAACGCATTAATTAAGCAGCTTTACTCATGCAGAAAAGCTGCCAGCGTGAGCATTTTAAATTACCTGGGCACACCTAGTGGATTTGCATTCCCTTGGCACAGCTTTACTCTGGCCCACAAAGCATCCTCCACTCCATACTTCCATCTGAGCAACCAACAAAAGAGGCTGACAGCCTAGCACCACCTTCCCTGCTTGGGGGCTAGTGCCCTTTCCGAGGGATTTTGTGTCAGCTTATGCAGAAACCTTACTTCTGCTAGGTGCAGGGATGGGAAGTTTGGATTCTTCTATAAAACTAAAGACCAAGGCAAAAAGAGGCCTTCCAGAAACAAAAGAGGTGGAGCAGTGGCCAGCAGGGGAGTAACTGCATGCCATTGTTAAATATTAACATAAAATAAAGCAGTGGAAATGGATGTCCATCAACAGAATTAGAAGGAACTGAGTTTAAGAACAAAAGGTTTACTTATTTAAATTAGAGGAGATGAAAAACAGCTGGGAAGGCAATTTATAGCACAAAGTACAAAGCTACAAGACTGCTAAACGTAATTATATTTCAAAGTACTTTTCCCCCCTCCATTTAAACTAAACATGTACAGTTATTTTAACTAAAATAAAACTAATGACAATGTAACCTTTAGATGTTCCATCCCTTCCTCAATCCCTTTCAAATTCAGCTCATCCGTTTACGTTAACTAAAGAGTTTGATTCCCTCATCCAAATAGAGGTTGGCCTTTCAGATAGGAGACTAAAGCTTGAAGAAAGAAAACCACTACGAGCAAATTTTTATTTTTAAAAATTACCTCTTGCTATTAACTTCAAGGACCTTAGATTGTACTTTCATATTTGTCTTTATCACTTCTCTGCACAAAAGGGGAGTGGAAAAGTAGTTGACTAATTAACTTCACTATTTGTCACATTTGATTTGTACATTTAGTCATGATAGGGATGCCTAAAGATATTTAAAGATATTAAAAATTTTTAGGTTTTTCCCCTGCTTGGGAAAAAGAGCACCAGTTTCAAAGGCCAACAGGACCTAGCACTAGGATGATCTCTGTATCAAGAGCTGGGTTTGCAAAACCACCCTTTATTGTGCTTCCACGATTACCTGCAACAAAACTCTGCCTTCATCTGAGAGACTGTGTTGTTTTCCTCTACTTCTGCAGAGCTGCTGTTTGGCTCCACTGGGCTCAGGAGCAGCAGACTCCAAATTCCAACAAGCAAGGCTCCAGTGAGTCCTTTCTGTTAATGGTATTTCTAATTCCAGGTGTTTTCAACACTGAACAACTGGACCCTGACCTGCAGAGCCCGCTCTGCCTCTTGAAGCTGCCCCTTGTGTCCAGCCATGATCTTTATTTAGAAAACACGGGTTCCACTTCAGCATAACAAAGGGTTTGTGGCCATCCAGCAGCGGTGAGTCTCTAATGGTCACTGCTGAAGGCCAGAGAACATGCAAAATTAGACCTGAAAAGTTTCCAGAAAAATCAAAATGCTGGCACAATCAATTTAGGCCACTATTAGCTTTTCCAGCAACAAAAATGTTGAGGACCTTAATCACACATCAATACATACATTTCTTAAAGTTTCCTTCTAGTACAATTTTCATGCTTAAAATATGGTCAAGAGATAAATGACACCCTTCAGCCTCACTAAAAACAAACAAAACAAACAAACAAACTTTATTTCAAAACAAAACCAATAACAGCTCCTTGCTGTAACAAATTTTTCTTGGGTTAGGTAATCTTAAAAAAGATATTCCTGTTTCAGATGCCAAATAACTGCCAAAAAATAAGAACAGCTACTTGGACAGATCTTTCTAAAGCTAAGAACAGACCTCAAGTGTTCTGGACTGCAACAAGCCTTTGGTTTTGACTCACCTAAGAAAACCTAGAAACTCACCAAAAATTCACTGAAAAAAGTGCCAGCCTATGCTAACAAGCTATAAAAAACACATGCACATATAAATTAGTTTATGTTCTTCTGACAACAGCCTGTACCAGATGTTTCAGAGAGAGACACAAGAAGCCTTGAAGTAGACAGATGTGAGATAATCTGCCTCCCACCATGGGTGTTTTCCTAATCCCTTAAAAGCTGAAGCCGAAGGTTGAGTATCTTTCCAAAAACATTGCAGCAGTTTCTGTTTGCATTAACTATTATTAAAGACAAAGCTAGCAATCAATGACAGGTTTTACAAGTTCTGATTTCAGTTACTTGCAGCTTTGCAAAACTTAGGACAAAGTTTCACGCCAAGTATCTTTTTGGACTAAATTTTTGCATTCACTTTTGAAAGTTTCTGCAAGAGATACTAATGTACTTTTTAAGAAAACAACTTGAGGAATATACATTGTTCCATAAGCATAACTAATTCTTAATGATGGCCTCACGGCACAAATAGCTTCCCAAAAGAATAGTAGTTTACACTTTAGCAGAGGGATTTTGCTGTGTTTTTTATTAATTTAAAAGAAAAAGAAGAAAAAAAAATCACATTTGGCCAGGCTGTAAATCTTTGGGGAAGAGAGAGTCAGCACAGTTCTCTTAAAACACCATATGCACAGAGCAGACTCCAGCCTAGCTCAATGGGAGCTGAACGAGATGTCCCCCTTCCCTGCTCCCCA
Source organism: Empidonax traillii (assembly GCF_003031625.1). Taxonomy (NCBI): domain Eukaryota; kingdom Metazoa; phylum Chordata; class Aves; order Passeriformes; family Tyrannidae; genus Empidonax; species Empidonax traillii. The sequence goes on along the minus strand of NW_020955213.1, from coordinate 5,166,162 downwards.
AAGCAGGAGAGAGAAGAGCCAAGGCTCAGGATGTCACCACTCCCAAGATCCTGCTGCTTCTGGTACCAGCAAAGCGCAAACAGTCTGCAGAAAACATGGGCAGTGAGAACTACATCTGGGAAAGAACAAATCAGAGAGGAACACTGAGTGGGAGAAGTTGGAAGGTAACTGCAAAGGAGGACCTGATGCTGGGGCATTACCTGAGGCATGAAACTCATGAGAGAAATGCAGGCAGGCAGTGGCTGCAAGAGCTACCATGACATGGTGAAGTCCCCAAAGGTCATAGAATGGGATGAGTTGGAAGGGATCTTAAAGAGGATGTCGTTCCAGCCACCCCTGGCCATGGGCAGGGTCAGCTTCCACTTGACCAGGTTGCTCAGAGCTCCATCCCACCTGACCTTGAACACTTCCAGGGATCTTTTAATGAGGACAGGGATAGAAGCAGCAGGGCTTGGTACTGACACATGGAGCACAGGACAGAGCACAGGATAGGACTGTCACAGGTTAAAACTGGAAGAAACCCGGGAAGATGCCATGCTCAAAGAACCAGGGAGTGCAATGAGACCACTCAACTGCAGGGACTGAAATGGAAACTGATGCTCCTCCATCAAAATATATCATGTTCCTATAAGGGTTCAGTCCTCCTCAAGCAGTTCACACCTGAAGGCATTTACCTGTTTTTCCATTTGTTCTATTTCAATTACAAAAAACAAATATCAGATCTGTCAAGATACTGAAGTCTTGATTACTACAAAGTTGCAATACATGGGTGCAAATACTTGGATCAAAGAGTAGATCCCTGGGAGACAAAGCCTGATCACCTAAAAACTAATGCAGTGCCTTGTGTAGAGATCATGTCAGTATTGCACATCTCCAACACCGAAATTTCTCCACTTCTTCACTTCCATGCAAATAACAATGGACTTCTAAAAATTATATTACTATTTTATTATTTAATTCATCTAGGTATTTCATTCAATACCAAGATCTTAGTAGGGCTTGCTTCCATACAGCTCTGGTGGCCATGAGCTCCACAGATGAACACCTGAACACAACATCCTACGCTGCACCCACTGCCACATGGGACAGTTGGTCAGACAAGGGGATGGGGCACTGGGGATCACATCCTGAATGCATGGCTTATTTACACACAGTTAGTATACCAGCTTAAAGCAATGTTAATTGTGCCATCTTAGTTCAGCCTACAAAATGCTAAACACTAAACAAATAATGGTTTTGTTTAAAAGTCTTATTCCACTCTATTTTAAACCAATTAGGAGCAGGTTAAATTTAAGAAATTTGCTGAACCATTCTACACTGCCTTATGGTTCAAAAGTGGAAATACACATACAGGCAAATCCACAAGCACGACAGTTTTTGCCAACATCCTTTAGTGAAGTGAAGTAGGCCAGGTGCTCAGATGCTGAAGTACTTGCAACCACAAAAATGAAAGTCAGCTCCTAAAGTTTAACTGCAAACAAGATGTGGACAACATAAAGAGGTGCAAAAAACCAACCAACCAAACAAACAAAACCCAACAAACAAACAAACAACAACACCCAGTTTTAAATGCCCAGACAGAAAAAGAAGGAGGAAAAAAAAAGGGGGAGAAAAGAAAAAAGAAATCTAGTTCCCAGGAGACTACTGGCAGAGGAGAGGCCTTGTTAAGACATGGTTAATTTGTTATTTTGGCAGAATGAACTATGAAGTATTAGTATAATAATTCCAGATATACTGTGCTCAACAAAAAAAGAGCGGTGCCTTTTTTTTTTTAAAAAAAAAAGGGAATGCATCCTCTTTGCTTTTTATTTGGTTTGTTTGAATATTAATTTGTTTTTAAAGTCATAGCTCTAAAATTTTTCTATGGCTGAAAGTCAGAATTCACAATATGAACATATGAAAAAGTCTTTAAAGGACTGGAGTCTTCCTGTATTTCCTTGATGCAATCTACAGCCTATACACCAGAGAGACAGCAAAAATCTCACCAAAACCAGGAATGCTTTAATAATAAATAAAAGCTTTGCTGTTCCAGAAAAACGTTTTCACCACAAAAAAAAAAAGTTATCTATTTTTAATTAAAATGTTGAACATCTCTTCAGCATGGGGATGTTTGCCTCTGAGAGAACCCTTAGCACAGATGCACTTCTCACACAGTGACCCTGCTCAAGCACCACCACAGCCAGCGTCACCCTCCAGCACTGCAGCACATCTGCAGCAGGGGCTCTCACGGCTGCGATGTCATCAGTCCAGGTAAAACAGGTAGTAGAGCTCAAAAAAGGTAGAATTTGACTAATTTGGACAGGGCAGCAACCGCCTTGCCCTGCCTTCCCCTAATATGAAATTTATTATTACATTCTGCATAAGAATGGGTGAAGCACATCTCGTTTCTGTGTCCTTTTGAAGAACTTTTTAAGCACAGAAACAAAAGAAAGCCGTGTGCTGAAGTGGGAATGAGAACTTCATACAAGGCCCACAGAGACTGATGCTGAGGGCAGGCAGAGCCCTGATGGGGACAAGAGGGACACATCCTGCTGGGACACCAAGCCTCTTGAAAATCCTCCCACACGACAATGAGAAAGGATGTGTTGGGAAGGGTGAGCCCCTACGGTATCAGACCTTGGTTATCCATCCTGGACAACCTCAGCACTGATAAGGCTGTTGTCAAACGGCATGGGCTAAGTACCCTTCAATGGGAACAAGATGCTTGTGTGGCTTACCCGGGGAAGAAAGACTTAACAGTGACCATAAACGATGCAGACTCCACTGTTACAGACTGAAGCCGAGATGGGTTCTCTGAACCACACACCAACTTTTCCCATACCTTCTTTCAGGTGGGTACATTTTTCTCCCCCCTTTTTTCCCTGGTTACCTTTAAAGGCTTATTGCCGATTTTCCACACTGTTGCATCAAAAAAAAAATCCCTGCAAACAGCGTTACAAGACCATAGCTAAGCATCTGCAGCTTATAAAACATTTAAAAGCTTTACGTTTAACCTATCTATTGGCAATAAAACATACTCCAACACAAATTCACTATTTGAGACAGATGTTTGAAATATGAATGAATGTTTGAATATTCAGTTTTAAATACTCATGATAAAAGAAGCTGCAGAGACATGCCATTGATCTAATACTTGTTTGCACATTCCTCAGGGCTATGCATGAAGCATAATGGGATTTCTATGTTACTAAACAACAAAAGGTGTAAAAATGCCTTTTCAGTTGCAAACTTTGTTCATTTATTCCTGTGGCAAAAGAATGCAAATCTTAAGTCATTTTTTTGTGCACTGACATCAAGTCTTTCTCACACAAAAAGTTCCTTTAAGGAACAAGAAGAAAGTTCAAAATAAAGTCATGCTTCCTCCCCCACAGGTCCCTTAAAAAAAGAGAGAGAAAGAGAAAGAAAAAAAAAAAAGAGAGAAAAGAGAAGAAATTTCATTTAACCCAATTGTACCTACCAGCTATAAAAGCAAAGACTACTTAAGTGAGTGACTCTTAGCTATTAGGCAAATATGTCCTTAAGAAACATGGGTTTGCAAAGTCCAAGTAAAGTATTTGTATGGTTAAGCCTTCAGTTTTTCGTAGATTTCTGCCCCAGATCTGGAATGAAGTGACAGAACCCCTTCACAGAGAGAGATGGCAAAACTCTACATGAAGGCATATGATAACTGGTAGCTTACGAACATGAGCAAGAAGTTACTCCTTAAAAACCAACATTTCCTGTTAATCCCTCTAATTTTGTTTTTTTTTCAACCTTTTATTTATAGAGTGGAAGAGGAGCATTTTTATATTTTTTTTTTGCTATGAAATTGTAGATATTTAAAATTAATACTAAGCAGGAACTGAAAGAATGGGGTGGTGGGATGCATTTTCAAGGAGTGTAGGGAAGCAGTGCTAATGTCAGAATCAATCCTTGAGCTATGAATAACTTAACTTCAAAGCTGATGCTACTGTCTGACGGAGCACCCTAAGTCTTCAAGGAAGATAAAGCCACATATGTAGTCAAACCAATGTTTAATTCAGATTACGCAGAACAATACAGAAACTTGACTGGAGCCAATTAAACTAAGCTTTCTCTGACTGATAAAAATGCCATTTCACATCCTTTCTGTGCACAGCACGGAGCAGTCTGAGAGTGTTAGAGTTCTAAACCCACATTTATTGACCCAAGACATTTTTATATTTAAAACATCAACACCAGAATTTCAATTATGACATTTGATACTCTCCTTCTCCTCTCAGAATAGGAAAAACCTTTATCTCTACCAGGAACAAACTCCCATAAATCTGTATCAACTGTGTAAAAGTACAGAGAATATTTTCCAATGAAAAATGCCATTTCTGTAGGAGATCATTAAAAAAGGTGGTGTTTGGAAGTTGCAAGATACTGTGCTTAGACACTGTGCATTCATGCAAATGCATCTCTCTTACCAGTCTCACTAATGTAATTCAAGGAATGTAGGCAAATCCAGGCCCTGTTCTTGCCCATGGCCAGATTTTGGGTAATCTGTGATGCCTCACGTGAGCCAGTCTGCCCAGGGCCCACCAAACACAAAGAACAAGGACATTTGTCTCCCAGCTCGTGTCCCTAAGGAGTAAGACACCACAAGACGCTGCACTTAATAGCCGAGCTGCCCAGAAATAAAACATTTATGTTGATTTTAAAAAGTGTGTTGAAACAGTTCAGACTGCAAAATTAAATACTGTGACTCCATTGACTCATATCTTTTCAGAGTAACAGTTGCTGGCACTGTTGACAGTGAAAACAAAAGCATCCCAATCCAAGAATTTACAGTTAACCTAACTTAAACCTTTTGGGATCTGATTCCAAGACAGCCAAGAATTTTATAGGTAACTGATGGGTGACTATAAAAGGCTACAAATTGGCAGAGCTACACAGCAAGACAGACTGGTCACAAAGCTGTCAGGGGGAAATGACACATCTGAAACCTGGAAAAAAGCCCCTTCATCCCTGCAAGAAAGAAGCCAGAATATTACATTATTGATTATGTTCAGATGCACATCTTCCATAAAGCCTATTTCTGAAGGGCTGGCCCCACTGCTCCTTCTCAATTCCCTATGCCTCAAATCCCCACCTGTGAAACAAAAGCAACTTCATCCCTGTCCTACACCTTGCCCACCTGCCTATGCAACTGCAATCTTTGGGGTAAAAGAACTGCAGGTAAGGCCTCACATTGTGGTGGTGGCCTTTAGGAGTGAAAAAATACAAATAAAAGCTCTGTATGTAGGATGTAGCGAAAGTCTGTGAGCAACCCTTGGAAGGGAGCAGAAGTTTGAAAGCAGCTGTATCACCTTGAGTCTAAGGTTTGCCATTGGTATCAGACAAATGGCATGCAAGCAATGTTAACTGCCGGCAGTAAACTTCAACAATAGGCAGGCAGGAGTGGAAGGAGAGAACAACTGAGCCACTTTCCAAGAAATTCTGTGATTTTCCAGCTAACTGTGCAGCTGTAAAGCTGAAGAGTCCAGGCTGGATTATGTAATAAGAGAAAGCCAATATTATGGGCAGTCGACATTTCAAAACACACTGGTGAGCTTTCTTCGGTATTTCTTCTCCTTCCTTCACCCTCTTCTCCATTTTATTAAAGTTTCAAACCCACATCCTTGACACCATTTCCAGGGAGGAGGTCTGTGCTGGCCACCACTCATTCCTCTGCCAAACAGAGCACCCTGTCATGCAGATGCCCCAGTCCCCTCTCGTTGGTACACACAAGCCAGAAGAGAGATTAACAAAGAGGAGAGGAGGGTCTCCTAAGAGCTCTTCATAATAGACAGTGTCTGACTCCATACAGAGGGATAAAAGGAGAGTGATAAACTCTCTTGTTGTCAAGAAAGAGAAGAGCGCTTAAAAAGCCTTTGAAATAAGCAATTTCCCCTCTCATCAGTATCCTCTTGACTGCTAAACTCTCTCCTTTGTCCCTTACCTGAATGGTGATCAGCAATGCATGATTGGCCAAGGGGCATCAGCTGTAAAGAATAACACCAGCCGAAATCCCTGCGGGAAGGAAGGGCGGCTCTCCTAAGGACCTATCTGCCTCGTGGAGGAGAAGGAAGGAAAAGGCAAGGCATGACAGCTTCATTTGTCTTGCCTGTTTTGGCAAAAGGTATAGGATTTGCCATACCCTGTATTAGGTTTACTTAGCATCCCATCTCAAGCCTCAATTCAAAGAGCTGAGGGCCATCCTTGCATGCTCAACTCTGTATAATGGCATTATTTTCCTCAGTTTTATACCAGAAGCAAATTCTGATCACCAGCATGTTACCATGTTATTTCTGAAGGGCCAGACCCCCCTCTCTTACAAGTTTTAGAAGTTAGAAAAACGTTTTAACTGGAACCAAACTTGCTATCATCCATGCCAGGTACTACCCAAAGTTCAACTTTAGAAGACAAGAAAGGAGCACACAGCGTTCAAGTAACACAAAGCAGAAATTATTACAGTCTGTTACTTATTGTGTGTGGTCATTTTCCTAAAGAAAAATGTTATGGGGGCAATTCTCTAAGCAACAATGACCTAATAAAGACATCACATGTTACACCATTTGCACAAATAATTACACATCATTTAGATATTAGTCTTCCATCTCAAGGCATCACAAGGGAGTCTTCACTTTTCAAGCACATGCAACTCCCATTAACAATAATGAGAGCTACTCACACATTCAAGATGGACAGTAGATCTCTTGGGAATCTCTGCATTCATCATACCTTGTCTGGGGAAACAGAAACGTAATGAAGGCAGACCCTAAAGCAAGGAGGATTCAGCCACTGAAAACTGCCATGCCTGATTCTCAGCATTTCTCATCACTTATTGCTCCCCCAGCTCCTTCGGAAACATCGCTGTGGTGCTACTCATCATGCTCCTGAATAGCACACCTCTGCCTCAGACTCTCCCTGGACCTGCTCCTGCTCCAGGCTCCACCACCAGGCAACAACTCCACCACATTCCCTCCACTTTGGGAGCCAGTGAAGTTTCCTGTTACTGAAATTCAGATTAGTGTATCGGATGCACTTTGGCCTTTCCAAATGTTGTGCCCACTAACAAATGCATCACAGCAGCCAGCTGTTTTTGCTCCTCTGTGGTGTTACTGCCTTGAGAACTGACATATGCAAAGGAGAGCATAAGTGCTAATGCTTTTCCACACAAGTGGGGCAGCCATATCACACTGAGATTGTACTAGCAAGTATCTTAACCCCTTCTTTTCCTCCACCTCTTCAGCCCTGTCACAACTGTACAGATCAAACTGCTGTTTGCAGCTATGCTGGTGGGGAAAATGCATTTCCATGTGCTCATTCCTGCTTATAATTGAGCAGAAGCTCCAAAAGAAGGTGGTGTCATCGATGAAGAAGAGGAATGGCCATCAGGAGCGTTGAGCTCTATATCCAGTCTTCCTTCTGGGAATGAAACCTTTTTTCACTGGTGTCTCAGCTTCCAAAACAGTGATTGCACTGTTTCTCAATCCTTTAGAGGAATGCTGAGAAGGTAGCCAGTCTTTGTGAAGGGCATTTAAAAAGCAGAAGTGCTTATTAGCTTTGTGTGTCTACACTAGGCCTTTTGCCATATCCCTCACCGTGTCACTCCAGTCCCTTGCTTTCATTTTACACACAAATCCCCATGACTTCAGTTCACACCAGTAAGGATAATGGAGAGCACTTGCTCCTCAGCAATCAAGTTCAGCAGTAAACTTCCTAGGACTTCAGCAAATCAACAGAATTTCAGTGGGAAGTGAGACACTTCTGAGTTACTGTGCTGTAAATAGTTGCATAAGTTATAGCCTGAACCTCACAGACTATTATAAGATTATCACACTTAATTTTTCATTTTTATTAGGAGCCTCTGTGTTCAGTAGATAGAAACAGTACTGACTTCCATGGCTGCATGTCCCTGCCCAAATTAAATCCCTCCCTACAAATGCCTCCTGTGATGTGCAGTACTGATTTGTGTCCTAAGAAGTCCTTCACTTACATAAACTGCTAATCTAAATATATCACTTTCCATGGCCAACAATGGTTGATAAATTACATTCCCTTTATTTGTACCATTCCATAGTCATTATGAGACTTGGTAAAGAACTTTCTCCAGAGCAAAGTTCAGCCAGATCCATGCTGCTTCAAAGTGCTGATTCAGCATTCTGGTTGTTTATCACTCAGAGGAAAAAAACATTGTGTAACCAAAGAGAATATTACAGGAGGACACTCCAAAGAAGAAGAGAAGCAACATTAAAAAAACCAAAACAAAAATAAAAAAAATCCAACTTACTTAGCTTCTCTTCTAGTAGTTATCACAAAAGCAGAGTTTACTTTTAAAAAAACAAATTAAAACCTATTATTTCAGAGAAAAACAGCTTCCAAGATCACGATGCCATACTAAATTCTTTCCCAAGCTCAATAAACTATGACTTATAAAACTTGTAAAATACTTACTAGGCTCTTGACAGCTCCACATGTGTCTGTGGCAAGAAGAATGGAACCTTTTGCTAAACATCTGCTAAATCTTGCATCTTGGCTAGAACGACTCTACCCGATAGCAACACACTGTCTTAACGCTTGCTGACTGCGGTCTGGGACTGTGATGGAATCTGTTTTTCTTCATGAAAACAAGGCTCTGTTCTGCCACGGTGCTTTATCATCCCCTGTGTTTGCACACCCAATTTCCAGTAATGTTGCATAATGGCACATCTCTTAGGGCAGTTGCACCTCGACAGTGGCACACATTTCAGCCCATGATTAACACACACAGCTGCCAGCCACGCTTCCAGAGAGGATGCACTCAGAGCATCTCCATTTGTACACACTGTTCCAGGCTTTAGGAGCCCATCAGCTCTGTGAGCAGCCAGGGTACAAAGCTAGAGGAAAGCTTAAGAGCAGCTAGTAAGGTGAGTCAAAGAAGTTTCCGAGAACAGAGAGTTTAGGGAAATTTAATTTGCTCACTTGTGCAATGTATCCTCTACAGAGTATGTTTAACTATATTCTCTCATTCTACAGAATGGTGACTTTTGGTTTTCCAGGACAGATGAATTATGTCTATGTTAAGCAGTTCTACCCATATATACTCAAGTATTCTGAAAAACTAATAAGTCTTATGTCTAAGTTCACACTGTCCTATTCCTACTGGAACACAAAAGACATTCAAATAGGGTCAGTATCCCCACATCTTTCAGAGGGCTCTCACATCTGCCTCAGAAGCATTTTTCAAAGGACAGTGCTAGAAATAAGGCATGTGGCTACTGGCAACTTAGGCAATTAAACATTTTCTTTTTGATCCTCTATGCAAGACTTTGGAGAAGAATCCTTGACAAAAAAAAACCACTTTCCTTATTTGAAGCCGTCTTATGATTCTTGATAAACCTCTCTGATTCAAAAGAACCCAAGTGTCCTGTGTTAATACTAGTTAGATCGAGTTTCTAAATTAGCTCAAAACATGGAATTTACAAAAACTTCCCTTGCTTTCGCTCAGAGAAGCTTCTCAGCTTCAAGGAGAAGCTTCCTAGTTTGAGATACTTTTCTGAAATCAGCTATGCCTCAAGAAGCTTCCCACTTCTTGTGAATGTAACAGCCAAAACAGGTTTTTACCATTAAATACTTAAAAAAAAAATGTTCTCTTTACAGTCATTACAGGTATTTTACAATGCCATTTGTAATAAATAAGCATTTCTCCCCACTGCATCTTTGCACAGCCATATTACTCTGTATATACTAGTCTCCTGGGTTTGACTGATTTTTGACAATAATTTCTTTCCCCCATTGTAAAGCCTTTATTTTCTGAGATTGTCTCCAACAATGTGAAATAATATATATAAGAAAGTTTACTTTGCAGTACAGCAAGGTTCAAAGTCTCTCTGACTTGCTCTTTAGCAGGTAGTGCACCATAAGCCATGAATTTTTCCCGATATATCACAAGGAGTTTCCTTTATCGGTGTGATAGTTTGGGCACCAGGATTTTTTTTTTGAAACTGGCAAGTCATCTTAAAAACTTACTCATGGAGATCTTTCAGAAAATTGAACACTATACCACCATATTTACCCCACCCATCTCCCTCCTTTCAGTTGGCAAAAAGACAGAAAGACAAAAAGCATGTCTACATTCTCACAAGACAAAAAGATGTGTCTTACATCTAAAAGACAAAATGCTATGGCAATCTGGGAACTCCAGTGCATTGGGAGATGAAAGATCAATCGTGTTCTGTGAACGTCACACATGTTGTTGTTATTATCTCTAAGAGGAGGACCCCATTGTGCTAAATACTACACACACTCAAACTAACAGGCAGTTCCTGCCCCAGAAGCCTCACAACCCAAGATAAAAGCAGTATTGTCGTCCCCTTTTTATAAAGGGGAAGTGGGACACCAGAAGATTCAGTGACTTGAACAAGTTACTCAATGAAATGGTAAATCTGAGAACTGAACCCAGATCCAAGTCTCCATCTCATGATTTAATCCACACATCATTACTCAAAAGCACTTAAAGCAGTAACATCTAAGCTTCAAATTGGTTATCCACGATTATTTCTACTTATTTAACGACATAGAAAAACACTCGATCTGTTGTTCATTCCCCCATTCATTTTAGATTCCCATAAGATTCATATTTAAGTAGATGTTCAGAAGATACCACACAACCACAAAAAAACTCCTAGAATTGACTGTCCTAGGAATTGACTCAGACTGGATCAGGCACAGAATCCAGACCAGGGAAAACCTGGAATAAGGAGTGGGGCAAAAACCCAGAGTAGATAGGGGCTAGAACTGGGAATGGGGGAAAACCTGGACTGGGTTGCAGCCAGAATCGGGAATGGTGGAAAATCCAGACTGAACCTAGCCCAGGGTCTGGAATAGAGGAAAATGGCTATCCCATCCAGTAAGCTGAAATTCCTGCTTAATTTCACAGTATGAAATAAATGGTGAAATCACACACATAGTAAATTACCTAAACATTTATCCATTTAATATCTGAACCTAAATCAATATTTCAAGAGTCTTGAAAATCTTTTCTTCTCTTGGGAAATTAGAGACAAAAGTACTCTAAGACTTAGAGTGAGGAGGGATACAAATCTTTTTGAAGGTGCACAGAACAATATTAGAACTTCTAAGCCTAAAAATAACAAGAGCAAACTCACTAATGTAGAGCAGCTGAAGAGCAGCAGCACTGTGGAACTGTGACCTTTAGAAGAGTTAATCTTGGGTCTAATAGAAAAGCTGAGGTAGAAGACATTTGCACAGCAACAAGGCTAGACAGGAAGATGCACCCTGGGGAACCATGAAATTTGGGCAGGATAAAGAAAATGAAAACTCGTAATGAAGTTCCAACACTTTGGGACGGGGGAAGAGCGGCAGTCTCGCCAAACTGGATGGCTCTACTGGGCTGGAAAATGTCCTTTCTCATAATCCAAGAGTTGCCTGAATTGCAGCAAGTTCTTCCAATTATTTTTAAAAAATTACTTGCAGATTGAATTCTATTCCCATCCAGTGGGCTTTGCATACCTTCATGAGACAGCAATCAAATTTGATTTGTTCTCAGTATGCAACAAGAGATTCAGTTTTGGCCATGTTTTAAAAGAACTAGTCATAAAAGGTCAGAAGTGTTGGAGGAGGGAGCAGAGATCTCCCAGCAGAGCAGGCTGCTACTGCCTTAACCTGGAGGTCACCACAGTGACCAGAGCAAAACTCTCACCACATCAAGTCTCTAGAGAATTGATTTTTATTCATCCTTTTGGAGCAGACTGGGAATTGCCTCCCACTGCAACTCTTGGGATCTAGTAGAATAAGAGCCACAGAAACTGAGATTGCACTGAACATTTTAGAAGTCTATGTAAGTGGACTGCTCTTCTCACCAGTGGCAACAAGCCACTCTCTTAAGTTTGACATGACCAAGCTCTGTATTTTCCTATTGTCTTCTCCGCCTCGAAAGTGCATTTATTTCCTTATTTTTAGGAAGAAAAAAGTACATAGGGCTACCTAACATTGCCAGATGCTATATTTGGAAAATTGGGAATAGTAAAACTACGTTGGATTACTGAATCTGTACGGGACAATTTCCCTATTAATGTCTGACATTTCAACTTGGTCTGTTCTGACAACTTTCTGGCTTTTCAGCAAGAAACCCTAAACCAAATATTTTCAAACACTACATCCAGAAAATGAAGTTTGCAGATTTTTTTCTTTGGAGAGGCCTCTTTAAAAAAACAAACAAACAAACAACAACAACAACAAAAACACACAAAAAACCAAAAAACAAACAAACAAACAAAAAACCACACGCACCACAAACTCTAATATAGGTTTGTTTTCTCCTCCTCAGAAATTAGAACATTTTCTTGTTAAATGCCTTCAAAGACTAGCAAACACTTTCCAGAGAAATTTCAAGTAACTCTAGAGAGCAGTACTAGGAAAATCATCCTTCCTATGCAGATTTCTATCCAATATCAGCATTCCCATATAGTGATCTTAATCCCCCACTGAATGAAAGTACACATGAAAATTAACAGAAATTTCTGCCGATACATTCTCTTTCTCCAGGGAACGCTGCACCAGCTCAAAGTCCGCCTTCATTGCTGCATTGCTTCAGTTATTATCTAGACAGCAACATGTAATTCTTTCATTACCAAGTTTGAGAGAAAGATCACTCATCTCTCCCAGTCTTCTCCTCGGTAATATATCATCTAGTGTTTAGGAGGGAAAAAATAAAATAGGAGAGAAACATTGTATTCTCCTAGGAAAAGTCAGATCTGGGACACTATGTTAGGAAAAAATAATTGGTCCCATTATCATCATTGTCTCTAGCTTTACACTTAAGGGAGAAATATGTCTGAATAGCTGGTTACATCAGCAATGCAGATAGAGGAGAAATTCCCACAGTGTGAGTAAGTCTTCACACACTTAGAGAACGTGACCACACACAATACATATTACAGTGTGGAAGAACAAAGAAACCTCAGGAAGTGTCCCTGATTGTTTTCCGCTGATTAAGGACATATGCCAACAAGCCTCTGGTTGTTGAGGGAAGCTTTGCAACTTGGGTAGCTTAAATTTACATAACGCAATTACAGATATCGAATTGTTTGGGTCCATACAAAACTCACATTCAGAACAATGCAAGGTCCAAACTTAAGTCAATTTTGTCGTTTTGGACCAGTTCAACCAAGGGACAGCTTAATCTTCCAAGTTAAATGAGCAGGGGAGAGAGTAAATGTCGATTTAGCTAATGTAAATAGCTGATTTACATTGACATCAGCCATTTGTTTCGGAATCACAATACACAGACTTCAACTAGTAACAGCAGTTTTGAAAAACAGCATTAAGACAGCATGAACATCAGGCCTTGGAACAGAGATGCTGCCAGTTACTTTTTACTAAAGTCACCACAAAAAGACCAAAATCTTTTTGGATAAAGTAAACTGCCAAAAGCTGCACTGAAGTTAGCAGGAATTTCCCGGGTCAGTACTCTTTCCAGCAGATCAAACAGAATTGCCCATTTTAGGTGTGGAGCGTCAACCCCAAAGGCTTCCAGGAGCTCCGAAGTGGGATGAAACAGGCACTGTCTGGGCACTGCTGATGTTGGTATCACCTCAGAGCTCATCAGCAGGGGAAGTTTTAACTTAACACCTCAGTGTTGGGCCAGGAGTTCTGAGGGAGGCTTTGGAAACAGTTCACCTACACAAGGTGCTCAAATCTCTCCTCCCAAGTCAGCCAGCCTAACAGACAGGTATTACATTTCCATACAAATCATTCAGATTTCTGTAGGGAAGCGTTAAAAAAAAGCCACAGTAGTTTTAAATAAACTAAACATAGTACTTGGAGAAAAATGTAAGGCTTCCTGTAAATTAAACTGAACCTTTTTACATAATAGATCGCTCACAGCTATTTGTAAGGAAGTGACAAAGCTGCTGCAGATCTTAAGATGCTGTAGTGAGGTTCACAGATGCACTTATGTAAATATTTTCTGACAACTCAGCTGCTACTGAAAACATTTTTGAAGTTATCAAAAAGAATTTAAAGTATTTTCCACTCTAGTCATTAACATTTTATTTGCAAAAAGGCACCACCAGAACTCTTAAGCAAAACGATCCCTTCTACAGAACGCACAAGCCCAGACAGCAGTGCTTTTAAACATCACACCAAAATGCAAGCCCCAGCACTGCTGCCAGAGGTCAGTCCACTCCCAGCCTGCTGTCCCAAGCCAACAAGCAGCAGGTTTTCACTTTCAGAGTGATGATTCTCCACAGCCCATACACCGCTCAAAGCACTCCCAGTCTACACACCACACAAGGTGCCCTCTCTCACGGTGAGCTGGCCGGGCAGCTGAGCCAGGAAAGGTTTCCCATTCCTTAGGCTGCCAGAGATAACACTATGCCAATTTAGGCAGTGCAGTTCACATTGTATGGTAAGACAGGGAGTCAGAGCCTGACCGTGCTTGGAATTAGAAACCTGAAAAAACAGACAGAAGCTTTACCTCAAAGCCATTATCTATTTCTTGGCATTGCAAAGCAGGAATGCTTCATGGCCTGGCAGCATTCTATTAGCATATGTATTTTATCTACTGCCACATAAGTATTGCCATTTAGCTGCAGCTTCCCTCTTTTAGAGCTTATTTCTCTCTCCAGACATTTAAATTGCATAATATCTTTCGCTGTAAAGAATATACAAGAAAACATCTATTAAGTGAAGACTACACAAATTAGAGACATCGAAGAGCAGCCCATTAGTGGGTTGTTCTCTCTCTAACAATCCTCCAGGAATCACTAGTGAATCCACTAGATCTCATTAGATTCTGTATTTAGGTCTCAGGTTTGAGACAAAAAGCTTTATGAAGACATGTTTACAGACAGCTTTTCCTACTGGGTACACATCCAAGTCACCTCAAGCATGCAAGATATAACATATGACTTCTAAGGTCAGCAGGAATTCACATTACTAAAAGGAGCTTCACTATTGCTCTGTTTCAGGTGATACAACTCAGTGCTCGAGTGTCCTGGGTTTTGCCCCAATATTACACCCTTGGGGGGTGGGGGGGCATTTAAGGGCAAATGAAAGGATAAACCTTCATTGCAGGGGAAGATTAGGTGATAGAAGATTGCCAGGAGACCTCATCTGAGGTATAGAAACTGCTTGACAGCTCCTCAACCATGTAATTCATTCCTCTTCTCAGAGCTACACAGGGCAGATCTCACAGTAGAATGGATCTTCAGGGCAATCTGCTTTCAGAGTTCAATACTGCATCACACTAGGGATGCTTAGAGATGTGTAAAAGACAACTGGACATATTTACAGCACCATCTCCTGACCAAACTACCCAATTAAAAATCATAGATTACAGCAAAAAATTGATAGTTAAATCAAGTTACCTTTTTTCAACCCTATACAGAGATTTCTGCAAGTTCTTGCAGTCTAATGGAATTAATTAGTGCCTTTTAATTGTTATTTGATTTCCCTGTATGGGTGAAAAGTATTTCTAGCACCATTCACTGCACCAACAGATCAGGCAGGTCACACGATCCTGGGGAGATGAAACAGCTTCTTCCCTCCAGAGGAAAAGCCACATTTAAAGTTGGGAATGGTCCATGCTGAAGCACAGCTCTCTCCTGACTACGAAAAGGAGCATAGGCAGTTTAACCCTACAAACACTCCCACAGGTTTTCTTCAGCTGTCTGAACAACCACATGTAAGTTTGAGAGCTCTGGTACTGCAGCTGTGATAATTATTTTCTATAAAGGAACACCTTAATATGCTATAGAGCTTCAGTAGCAAACACTTCAATGGACACAACTGCATCTTTCCCCACACAGCTGGGATAAAACCTGGATGCTACTGAAGTCCAGAACAAAACTGCCACTGACTTCCGTGGCGCTTGAATTTCACACTAGTGTTTAAGGGTTCTCATTTTTGTCTGGCAAGATTTCAACCCTTTTTAATTCCCAGAAGCTCAACCACAAATCCCTCTTCTCCTCCCACGCAGCTGTGCTGGAACTCCCCAAGCTCCTCTAAGGCAGCAGCAGAGCAGAGCTCCTTGGGAAGACACAGGGCTTTGCTTGCAGGAGATCCCCACCTCCTCCAACCATCTCCCAGCTCCAGAAAGCCAATCTGTAAAAATCTTCAAATGGATTAAGAACAGACACCTCCTGAGCCTACCCCTTCCCCCTTAAGCTCTTTG
Organism: Empidonax traillii; assembly: GCF_003031625.1. Taxonomy (NCBI): domain Eukaryota; kingdom Metazoa; phylum Chordata; class Aves; order Passeriformes; family Tyrannidae; genus Empidonax; species Empidonax traillii. The sequence goes on along the minus strand of NW_020955213.1, from coordinate 5,149,997 downwards.
TGTCACCGCCCACAGCAGCTCACTGGCTTCTTCTGGGACAGTCAGGGGAGCACAGACCTGGCACAGGCAGGACTACTGAGCTCTGTGAGCACAGCCCAGAGTCTGGGGGACAGCAAAGGACTCAGCATTGGGCTCAGCAATCGGCAGCAGTCCCATGAAGTCACAGCTCTGGGATGTAACTCCGAGCCTGACCCTCCCTCAGTGTTTGTTTTTAAAGAAAGCAGACATTAAAAACACAGTTAAACAAAACTGCAGTGACAGGAACAAGATAAATCAAGTATTGTCCAACCAAAAAATTAAGAACCCCGCTTTTTGGTGTACCTGAGTGTCTTCCAGATACGGAGCTTATCCCAACCATCTGGCCATCAAACAGAGACAAGACAGAAGCCTAACAGAAGGACAGATGTCAGCGAGTGACAAAGCAGCCTTAAACAGGGCAAATAAAAGGATGAATGCAGCCTCCCAAGAAGAAAGGATCACTGTGATTGGAAGGAGAAAGGAATTAAAAAGTTGAGGGAGGTTTTCAGACTAAGAGCTTACAAATACCAATATCTACCAGCCATCCACAGGCTCCAACACACTCATTTTAGGTTCCTTTGACAAAATCTGGTAGTCCCAGCAGTGTGAATGGCTGGCATATCAGGAGTCACGGGCACAGCACTGCCAGCCGGAACAACAGAGCCTGAGAAAGTGGTGCCACATTTGGTGTTACATGACTGAGACATCGCACTGGTTATGGCAGCTTATTTGAGCGCCAAGCACAGTGTTAGCAGGCAGGTCATGGAGGAGTTAAACCCTCACGTTGCAAAGGCTTGCCATGTGCTTCACGCTCAGCCACCCCACTGGCTATGGAAATACTCTCTCCCAGCCAGCCTTCAAGGGTTAGGGGATTCTACGTAGATCAGTCTGCCAGAAAAATAAGAATTTCTGGGGCTTTTTTATCTCTGGCCAAGCTCATTACTTTTTACTCACAGTGCAGTAAAGCCTAAAGAGGTTTCAGTCAGAAACTGGAGCCATTAAGCAATGAATATTCTTACCCTCACATAGGAAAAAGACAGCCCTTGACCCAAGTACTCATGTCCCTAATGCAAGACAGTCACAGAGAGAGTCACAAAGTCTTTCTTGAAGTCCAGAGATTCCTCAGGGAGAACAAGTGGAGACGAGATGATTTCATGGTTAAAATGCAGAGGCAGCACAAGTTGTTATACACAGGGTCCAACTCTTAACTATTTTGTCCCAATCAGAATAGGCCTCCCAGATTAATCCAGTTTTAAGCAATACAGTCCAGCTGGGCACTTGCAGGATTTCTTCACCCTGTGTTTAGGACAACACTGTGCCACCTCTGGGCTCTAGCCCCTCATTGCCCCTATATTACATCAAGGGCTATGTGTTGGCATGTCCTTGCTTCATCCTGAGCCATACACAGGAGAAGAAGGAAGTGAATTGTCTGCCCTTGGCGAATTATCTGTCCCTTGAGGGATTTCACAAGGAATCTCACCTGGCGGTAGTGATGGCTGGTTAGGGTCAGTCAGCTTGGATCTTGCTGTGTACTCTTACTAACCATGTGAAACTTCTTCAAACTTCTAACCACAAAACTTTTTCTAACAGCTTCTGCTTCACATGTGTTACACATCTTAAGGCCCCCAACACAGCACAGCATTCAGCAGGGAGTTGCCATCACATTCGCACAACGGGACAGCAAAAGTCATTCTGTTTGAGGCAGACAAAAGTCTCAATTACAAAGTGCTTCCAAAGACAGGCCGTGCAACAGCTCTCGGGGGTCAGACGTGACACTGGAACCCTTTTTGAGTCACAACTCAACCTGCAGGAGCAAGGGTGACAAGTCCCCAGGGCCCTTCCATAGCAGCATTGTAACCATGGTCTCTGTAGCGGCAGAGAACAGAGTTGTCTCAGGAAGAGTCTGACATAAAGCATGATCCAAAATGCAGACCCACAAGCCCTGGGCTCTGGCTTCCTAACCTGGCCCTGTCACCTCCCTTTCTGCAGAGGACAACCCACCAGCCCAGTAAAACCATCCACTGAGCAGCTTTCCCTTGGGTCCCTGAGGTGTCTCCTACCTTCCCCCGTTTGGCAGGATCTCAGAGCAGCTTTGCCACCACTGAGGAAGTGATTAGGCCCTTACTGAACCCTCTGCAGGCTGCTGCCATTGATGTGCCCCACAAATGTATTCCACTTCACTTGCCAAAAACATACAGGAGCTACAAAAGAGGGAGACATCTTTCAATAGCCCCTAAAATGACTTTTGCTCCTTTCCCTAAAAAGCTACAACATAAATTAGGGCAGAGCTGGGCTGCTAAGGGAAGTTCCTTTGTCCCTGTTACGTTAGAAGAGAAAAATAATTGTTGGCTTTCCATCAGCCAGCAGGAACAACTGCTGTGGTGCCATGCCAAAAGGATTTGCACCTCTCTGTGCTTCTTTGTGGACAGCTATGATCTGCTGTTCTCCAAGTCAGTGTTTCTTTATTATGGCATGTATCAAAAGAGCACCATTGTTTAGAATATGCTCCTTATTTCACATTGGAAAGGGAAAATGATAGGAACATAGGGGCTCAAAGTTTGGAAGATGAAAAGGAAAACACAATAAAGACATTCGTCTTTGAGCTTATGAGCCTCTGACATGTCACAACTGTAAGCACTGAATCATCTCCCTGGTATACCTTGTGAACCACTTTCACTTCAAAAATAAAAATAAAGCATCAGGTTTCTTTATGTTCTTGACAAAATGTGCAGTGCCTGGCATTGAGCTGTGCCACATTATTTCCCTTGCCGGTGACCTGGGAGGGGTTTTTCAAAAATTGATTCCTGTTTACTTTCATATGTTTCTTTACAATGGATAAATACAGTCTGAAGGACCCTCACCTCCCTCAAAATCTCCTTCTGTTCTCACTCACTGCCCTCAAACTACTTTATTCCTCAACAGCATCGGGAATACTGATGCTATTGAGTCTCATTCCTCTATGTTGACTTGTCTCACACACATACTATGAATTTTCCGAGTTGAAATAAGTGCTAGGAACATCTTTTCCCCCCAAGCATTTCCCCCAATATTATATATTTGACATACAACCTAAAAGGCCAGCAGCTGCCCAGCCACCTGTAGTAACAACATGCAGAGCTTGTGCAGGTGCTGCCCCACCACGTGCTGCAAAGTCTCACCACACTGACCCGCGGGTCACACAGAGTTTTGCATCAGCCCTATATCCAGCTTATCCACAGCCTGAACTACCTCAAGTAGGGTACTAGACACTCCACAGCAAACCTGTCAGTTTTCATTGGGAGTGGCAGAGCCAACGCCCAGAAGACTCCTGCCTTTGTTTCATTTCAGATGTGTTTAAGCTTCAGCAAGCACTCAAACCACTCACTTAGAAGCATCCAGAAATCAGAGATTTTGCAACTTTCCATTTCACCTGGAGCTTAAATATTTTTTGTGCCCATGTGAGTATGAGTAGCATTGGCCTTCTCTCCATCGGGAGGCTCAGAAAGATGAGATCTGAATGCACAGATCAAGACACAGACCATCACAGTAGCCTGGGTTTCACTCTAATGCAGCACACAGGACTTCTACAAACCCCACCCTGCCCCAAATCTAATAGCAACAGGATGAACTCATTTTGACCTTGTGCAGCAGGATTTTAGAGAAAAACATTCTGCCTTGACATTAAAAATTCTAGTGGTCATTAAATCACCATATTCCTCAGCAAGTGGTTCCACTGTTATCTACTCCTAAAGTATGTACCTTTTTGGTCCTGTGTATTCCTACCTTGAGGAACTGGACTCTATTGTTCCTTTCTCTGGAAGATCAAAGAACCCTTTAGTATGAAAACCTGCTCCCATGTAATTAGGTGCAAACCCTGAGCATCTAACAGAGTCTTAATTTGTTTGATTCAGAGGTGCCTTACCTGCTCTGATGGCTGCTCTGGACCCACTGCAGTGCCCTTCTTGGAGGGAGAACACCAGTGCTGGGCAGCATTGCAGCAGAAGCTAATCCAGTAATCCCATTCATAATAAGCAGTCACCGGCTGCTAACCCTTTCTATCATTAAAAACACTCAAAGACCTCAGTCATTAAGTCAGAACTTTCCAAACACAAGACTTCCCTCAGGAACCAAGCTGTCCACATCCAGGTCTGTGCACTGCTCCCCATCCTGCCACCATGCCCAGATGTTCTCTCTTGAAGCTGCCAATCCCTGGCCTTCTTCCAGAGAAGAGTTATTCATAAGGCATCGCCAGCTCTCCCCACTTTGGTTTTCAGGGGCAGCTGCTGCCTCTCATTACAGGTTTACCCTTGCCCTTATCAGCAGCAAGTGGGGAACTCCAAGGCACATCCCCCCCTTGTCCCTCACGCCCCAGGAAGCAGAAGGCAGGGAGCTGTGGTGGAGCAGGGCCCCGTTGCCGCTGGGTCACCAGCCCAGGGCTGCCCGTGAAGCATCGCGGGACTCCCCTGGGTGACCGGCTGAAGGAGTTCTGAGAGCCAGAACAAAGCCCAGAGCACTAACTATCTAACTGGTAATTACTTTCTGGTGAAGACTGAAAAATGGGTCATTAAAACCATATTAAACTGTTTTCATTAATACAAAAACCTGATTTACATTTTTTTTTCCCACAGAGCCATTATGTTCCAAACGCGCTGCACGGATGATTTGTTTAATCACAACCACATGGAATAGCAATTTTAAGGGCCTGTGACAATCACTTTTTTTAACCAGGAAACCTGGTTTGCAATAATTGTCATGTTTTCTGTTAGCCACCCTCTCCACCACTGTCATAAACCTGCTCCTTTCTAAACACTCTGCCTGCCTAGTTACACATAAAAGCAGCACAATCCACTGATACAATTAATAACACTGAATATTTAGGTCAACGTCAGTTCTATTAATTTTATCTCTTAAAGACTCGCACATTTTCTAAACAAGTCTAGCCCTTTGGGGGGTTAAACTGTAATTTGCAGTCTGGTTCTGAGTCCCTATCACATAATAGATCAATTAGGTTGAACACTCCAGTATATTAATCTTATTCACACATAGTAAAGGCAAATATGGCTAATTACTGTATTACAATATTGCCTACTTTTTGCAAATATGTATTAAGGAAAAGGGGAGTTTATTACATTGAACTATCAAATAAAATTATCTTGATATTAAACTGACAGCAAATATGAATGCCTGTATTAATCCGTCTTATTTTTCCTAAATCAATATCCTTTGGAAGATCTGTTTGTCATTACTAATGTGCTGGATCTGTAGAAGAGGCTTTCTCTTTCATAGCAAGAACTCAGCATTTCCACTTTAAGCATGGCTTCTCTGTCATGGCATTCTATGAAACACAGTAGTGAGATTTCTTTTGCCATGTCTATCAGCTTTATTTTTGTACTTTCAGGTTATGAACTAATGGTAGGATTTCAAAGACTCCAGAGAAATGCAGGTAGTGATCCAAGCCTAATTTCTGTGCCTCTCCCTGCAAACTCTCATGGCCAGAGGGCTTGTCTCTATGATGAAATTAATTGAATTCAATTTTTAAACTACCAACTTAATCAAGATTGGCACAACATCTAACTGGCCAGTGGAAACAAGGAAAAGTCATGGTCAGCATTAAGTTTACCCCAGGCAAGCTGAGGTGAGCCTGAGCAGGATTTGTCTTTGTCTGCATTCACTAATTAGCAGGTACCAGCTAATTCATCCATGGGCTCATAATAAAATGGAGCAAAAAAAGTACTCTAAGAAGTCACCTAGACTGCCTGGAGGCACCATGAAAAATGAGTTTAGATGTGACTAAATATCCTAGCAGGGACCTAATTCTATTCCTCGTCCTGCCACTGAGCTGTTGTGTGACCAAGTCACTTCCTCCCTTTCCCAAGCCCCTGTCTCATTTAGTTCCCACTCAAGACCCCAGAAGGCAGGAATTCCCCCTCCCACCCACATGGTACCCAGCACAACAGGGGCTGGTGCTCAAGGCATTACTGCAGTCAGATGTTACACACTATTAGTAGCGAAGACAGGGCACAAATTAAGGGGATGGCTGTGCTTAGTGCTCCCTTAATGTTCTGCACATTTGAATTTTCCAGCAATAGCTCACAAGCTGTGAATTTGCTAAAGTGGAAACCAGGCCAATAAAGACAGATATCTGAATGCTTGGGCTGCTGCAGCAGAAGTCTCATATGAAACACCTGACAAAAACACAGAGATTAATTTGCCCACATAACAGACAGTAAATTCCACAAAAGTATGTTGCTTTGAACAAAAGAGATAAAAAAAAGGTGTAATTTCCTCTACCCTGCTGCAGCATATGGAACAGCTTGGATCTCAGGATCATGCCACAGGACACAGCTGAAAACAGGTTCCTCAGCTTTTTTAAGAACACACAAGTGTTTATACTAAGCACCCACTCATCCCAGAATCCAGTTGCTCCAAGGCAGTCCCTCACCACATGAAACATGTTGGAGAGTGATTACTTCTACAGCTCCACATACATGCACACTCCCACATACAGGAAAGAGGCCGAGCCATGGAGGATGCAGGAGCCAAAATGCTGATTTCCTGCCTTGGGCTGACATCACTGGTTTACTATTTGCTATTGGAAACCTCCTTGCTTGGAAGCATTTCCCAGACTTCTCGCATCTCTTCTCTGCGAGCTTCGGGAAGATAGACTATTCTCAGGTGATCCACAAAACAAAATGTTCCACAATTGATTCTGCTGAGAGCTTATACAGCTGCATGCATTATAAATTATTATTATTTCTGCCTTGAAAAGTGTTATTACATAGTCTGAGGCTACACTTTGTCTTTTCCATGCCTAGAACTGTTCCCAACTAGAGCTGCTTCACACATGTAGCTGTTCCATAAGCAAATCCCATTTTTTAAGTGGGTCATCAAAGGTCAAGAATATTTTGGGTTTTCCTTCTCACGCCATGGGCCTCTAACTTCAAATTCTCTCTAGAATTTTTTAACTGCCAGGTTGAAAAAATCCATGGCCAGAGACATCCAGATGTGTGTTACAGAAGATCCAGAATACGAGAAACGATGAAGAAAAATTTTGTATTTACTTACAGAAGAATCAGATTATCTCTGTGCTCAATTTACCAGAAGTCAGTTATTTAATTAAATCTGTTCCTGTTGTGTAATAGAATAATCTTGGAAAGAAAAGTCAGTCTCTCAGTTCAAGAAAATCTGTGTAAATGACCACTTTTCTCTCCTTGGTTGGACCAAACTGTACTAATCAACAGTTTAATTATATCATATGGAGCCAACACTTGGATTAATTATTATGACAGAACCATGAGAAGCAATAGGATTGTTGGCTTCATAGGCCTGAAGTTCCCAAGACTCACCCCACTTAAAAGAGCAACACTTTTGGGGGCCTGGGGTGAGGAAAAATTCTCCAGGAGAATCTCTTGAACAGAAGAAAGGGACAGAAAGGGACTTGGGAGTTTGGATTGACAGAAACATGAACCATCAGTGTGCCCAGGTGGCCAAGAAGGCCAATGGATCCTGGCCTGGATCAGGAACAGTGTGGCCAGCAGGAGCAGGGAAATGATCCTTCCCCTGTACTCAGCTCTGGTGAGGCCACACCTGGAGTGCTGTGTCCAGTTCTGGGCCCCTCAGTTCAGGAAGGACATTGAGGGGCTGGAACGGGTCCAGGGAAGAGAAACGAGGCTGGTGAAGGGACTCGAGCACAAGTCCTGTGAGGAGAGGCTGAGGGAGCTGGGGTTGTTCAGCCTGGAGAAGAGAAGGCTCAGGGGAGACCTTGTCACTCTACAAACTACCTGAAAGGAAGTTGCAGCCAGGTGGGGGTTGGTCTCTTCTCCCAGGCAACTCTCAGTAAGACAAGAGGGCATGGTCTTAAGCTCTGCCAGGGGAGCTTTAGGTTGGATATTAGGAAGATAATTTTTACAGAGAGAGTGATCAGACACTGGGATGGGCTGCCCAGGGAGGGGGTGGATTCACCATCCCTGAAGGTTTTTAAGATGAGACTGGATGTGGCACTTGGCAGTGTTGGATCATGGGTTGGACTTGATGATCTCAGAGCTCTTTTCCAACCCAGTTGATTCTATGATTCTGTGATGAAAGTGATGCATCTCTTACTTCCAACAGCAACTGCACCCTGGAGTGCATGGTCAGCTGGAGCTGACCTATTGCCATCGGTGTCCAGGGTAGAGGGAGCAATCAGCTCTGCCAGAATTACGATTTCAGGCAAGAATACATGCTCTCTTCAGAGCACAACTGCACATGGGGAATACCAAGGGCACTGGGATAAGGTTTGCTCCCTCCACAAATCAAAGAGATCTTAGGCTTGCAAGCTTTTGCAGTGGCTATAATAATTTATGTGTATTTCACCCGTTTTCCTCTGAAATTTGACATCTTTTGCCTGACCCAAGAAGCCCATTCTACAACAATAAGCACCAGTGAGCTCTGAACTCTGCAATCAGCCCAGTGGGAGCACATCCAGCAAGCCCCTAGCCCAAAACAACTCCAAGTAGAGGTTTACAAGCCAGGTACACCTCTTGGAAATTAACTGGAGTCTGGAACTGGAAATACAAGGTCTTAAAAATTATTTTTTTTGTGCTTTTACAATTAAATGACTTCTAATAAAAATGTTATATTTGCAGGCCACTTGCTCATGACTTATTGCAAGGTCTTTCCTGGTACTACAATGTATTTTTTTTCAGGGACTGTAAGGATTAAATAAGAAAAACACAGACATGTGAATTGTTGCTACTAGACATTCAAATAAGTGATTTTTAAGATTTGCCTTTGTTCTGCACTGCATATTATTTTTAATTATATACCAAACAGCACCAAAGCATAATTTTAAAAAAACCCCAAAGGATCCAGGCACATCAATAATCCAGGAATCAAAAGACAAGTCATGAAGAATATGCAGGACATAAATTTTGGGGTGTAAAATACTCTATAGTAGAAAAACTGATGCTCAAAAAGGAAACAAACTAAGATAAGGGTTCACAAGGAACTGTAAGAGTTAATACTCTCTCCCTCCATTAAACACATCAAGAGTGTTCTTTTCCTAATGAGTTAACCTCTTATTATTCAAGTTTAATGGGGACATATATTTGTTTAACCCTATAGCCTCAGGAGTCAGAATTTCCTGGTGTTAATTATATGGCATATATTCAGACCCTCTGCTAGCAATGTGAAATGACAATTCCTGACAAACCTTGAAACCAGAAATCTCCAGCAAACCTCAGTCTGCTTGACAGAAGAAATATACCTAAATATTGTAACTCCCCACACATCCTGAAGTCCGAATCCTTCAAGGCAATGGACACCAAGCTTAGCACACATCCTTCTCCCTACAGCCAGTTTGAATTTGTGCAAATTGAACAGGCAGGATGCTGCCAGGAGGGAGCTTTACAGAGAACAGGGCAGCCTTACACCTTTCCTTTGTCTGGAAAGGGAAGGGATCCAAGCAGATCACACACCAGTGTAGAAATTCCACCTGGGAGTCCCCATTTTAACTCAAATGTGTACAGAAGTGACTGCGCGTGCACAGCACACCCTGCTCAAACAACCCTACCAGAGTTTGAATTTGGGGTGTTGTTCTGCTCTTTTTCTTTCAAGAGACTTTAGTAGAAAGAGGAAGAGCAGGACCAACACCCTAACAAGATTGCCAGCAACACCAGAGTGCTGCTTTAAGCATTCACCAGGGAATGCGTATACCATAATGTTCCCAAGGAACTCGGGAAAG